>NW_003852410.1:19433950-19477483 GCF_000181295.1 Otolemur garnettii
TCCTCAACAAAATACCAGCAAACTGAGTCCAACAGCATACCTAATGATAATAATAATAATACACATAATGAAGTGGGGTTTATCCCCAGGATGAAAGTTGTTCAACATATGCAAATCAATAAATGTGATACATCCCATCAATAAAATGAAGGACAAAACCATAGAATATTCTCTATAGACACAGAAAAAACACTTGATAAAATTTAACATCCTTTCATGATAAAAACCTTAACAAATCAGATATAGAAGGAACATGCCTCAACACAATAAATGCCAGATATGAGAAACCCATGGCTAACATCATACTAAATAGGGAAGGGCTGAAAATATTTTCTCTAAGAACTAGAACAATATAAGGATGCCTACTTCCACCACTCTTATTCAGCACAGTACTAGAAGTACTAACCAGAGCAATTAAGCAAGAGAAATAAAGGCATCCAAATTGGAAAAGAGAAATTCAAATTGTCCTTCTTTATAGATGGCATGATCTTATACATATAAAACCTTAAATATCCCACCACAAAACTCTTTAGACTAAAAGAAATACAGTAAATGGTTCTTTGTACCCTCAATGAATCCCCAACAATTAAAAAAAAAAGAAAGAAATTCAGTAAAATTGCAGGATACAAAATTGGTATCCAAAAAATCAATAGTGTTTCTGTCCATCAATAATGAACTAGCAAAAAAAGCCATCAAGAAGGCAACACCATTTGCAATAGCTACCCCCCACACACACAAATGCACACAAAATACCTACCTAGGAAGAAATTTAACCAAAGAGGTAAAAGATTTCTGTAATAAAAACCTAAACACTGATGAAAGGATATTAAAGAAAGATATATTCATCTGCTAAAAAATGAAAAGGCATCCCAGAAGAATTAATAGTGTTAAAATGACCACACTATCAAAAGAAATCTACATATTTAATGTAATTCTTATCATTATCCCAATGTCATACTTCACAGAAATAGAAAAAAAATTCTAAAATTCATATGGAACCATAAAAGACTCCAAATAGCCAAAACAATACTGAGCAAAAAGAATAAATCTATTGGTATCACACTTACCTGACTTCAAAATATACTAAAATCTATAGTAACTAAATCAGCATAGTGGCAGACATGTGGACCATTGGAAATAAATAAATCCTGAAATAAATCCATATATGTGCAGCCAACTGTTTTCTGACCAGAGCACCAAAAAGACACATTGGAGAAAGAATACCTTCTTCAATAAATGGTGGTGGGAAATCTGGATATGTACATGCAAAAGAATGAAAGTAGACCTCTCTGTCTCACTGTACACAAAAATCACTCAAAACGGATTAAAGACTTAAATATAAGACCTTATAAAAGTACTAGAAGAAGATACAAGGGAAAAAATTCAGGATATTGGTCTAGGCAAAGGTTTCATGGCTAAGACTTCAAAACCACAGACAACAAAAATAAAATAGACAAACAGGAATATATCAAAATAAAAAGCTTCTGCACAGCAAAGGAAATAATCAACAGAATGAAAATACAATCACTAGCACTGAAGAAAATATTTGTAAACTATTCATATGACAGAAACTAATATCTAGAATATACAGGGAACTCAAAGAACTCAACTATGAAAAAACACATAATCTGATTTTAAAAATGGGGAAAGGATCTGAATAGATATTTCTCAAAAGAAGACCTACAAATGGTCAACAAGTATATGATAAAATGTTCAACATCACTGATACTCAGAGAAGGGCAAATAAAATCACAATGAGATATCATCTTATCTAAGTCAGGTGGCTATTATTAAAAAGACAAAAAGTAACAAATATTAGTGAGAATATGGAGAAAGGGAACTCATTAAGAGACAACTGCACCACCATGTTTACTGCAGCGAAGATATGGAATCAACCTAAATGTTCATCAAGAGATGAATGGATAAAGAAGATGTGATAGCAAAGTCAACTTAGCCAAAGATGGCATTAATCCAGGCAGAGGTCACAAGATCATTGTAGCTAAAGATGGGATGAACCTACCTAGAGGATATGGAATTCTTTTAGCCTATGATGGGATTATGGGGTTAATTAGAACCTTTAAAAGCTTTGTGCTTCTGTTTAGAAGGGAAACACTAGTGTTTTCTGAAATAGGAGTCTGCCAGCTTCCACATTTGCTGGCAAATTAATAAACTTCCCTTTCCCTCCCCTTAGGGAGGAAAAAAGTGATTATAAACAATGGAATACTATTCAAACATAAAAAATAACAAAGTCCTCTATGTAGGTCATGTTAATATGGTCCTGAAGGCCTTTATGTTAGTAAAATAAGTCAGGCAGAGAAACATATCTCTCATCCATGTGGGAGCTAAAAATAAATAAATAAATGAGTGCATAGAAGTAGAGAGTAGAATTGTTGTTATTGGAGGATGAGAGAGGCAGGGAGGAGGGAGGGTAGGAAGAGATTGGTTGATAGACACAAAATTACAGCTTGATAGGAGAAATAAGTTCTAGTGTTCTATAGTATCACAGGGCAAATGTAGTTAACTATAATTCTTTATATTTTCACAAAGCTAGAAGAGAGGATTTTGAGTGTTCACAACACAAAGAAATGATAATAGTTTGAGATGAAGGATATATTAACTACACTGATTTGATCATTATATATTGCATACATGTATCAAAATATCATCCCGCACCCCATAAAATGTAGTTATTACTGCAACTCAAAATAAAAGGTAGAAAAAAATAAGTCAGGTGCCATAGAGGACATATTGTGCGATTAGGTTGGTACAAAGCACAAAAAGAAGAAAAACTAATATATGCTGTCAAAATTCTAGATAGCAGTTATCTTCAAGGAAAAGCTAAGAGGCAAGAGTCAGTGGGATGGAACAGCTGTAAACCTGGGTTTCTCAACCTGGGTGTTGGCTACATGGTTGTGTTCAGTTTGTTAAAGTCATCAACCTATACACTTATGACTCATGAATAGGCTATACAATACTATAATAAAATGTTGAAACAATGGACTCAAAACTGAAATATACAGGGTTTGTGCTCAGGAAGAGATTTTTTTTTCTTTTTTTTTTATTGAATGGTAACTATGTACATTAATGCACTTCTGGGGTACAGTGTGGGGTTTTCTCAGGAAGAGATTTATACAAATGACACCTTCAGTAACTGCTTTCTTCAGTCCTGCTTTCTTCTTCACTGGTCATGGCCTTGACTAGACTCTTCCTATACAATGTCAAAATCTTTACCAGCAGCCCCAGGCTCACATTGCTGTCTAATTCTTCCTCAGATTCAAGGAATTGAGTCTTACTGGATCTGACTGACACATATGTCTATCCCTGTACAAAGTAGTATTGGCAGGGTATTAGAACTGTACTGACAGGTGAGGTCATGTGCCCATCCCAAAGCCATTATATCATCATCATCATCATCATCACTATCATTATCATATGTCTCAGATCTGTTGGTTGCAATCTGCTAAGCTGTTCTCACTGGGGCTCTTACAGTGTAAGTGTATTCAAGTTGGTGCCTAAGCTGGATTCATCTTGAAGGCTTCTCCTTCTTTCTTCTGTGAGGGAAGACAGCCCAGACGACTGGGCCCTGGGCACCTCCTTCTCCCTCCATGTAGTTTTTCCTCATGAACTCTCTATCATGGCAGCTTCAGAGTGGCTAGACATGTGCACTCCAGGAGAGAGCAAGAGCCACACAGAAGCTGTATCATCTTTTATAGCCTAGCCCATGATTTGGCAAACTGCAGCCTGTGGATCAAATCTGACTCCTTCACTTAATTTTATAAAGTTTCATCTGAAAATGGCTTAGCCCACTGGGGTATTAGCTATGGTTGCTGCCTGCCACAAGGACAGAGCTGCAGAATTGTGACAGAAGATGCAGGAGTGTGACCTACAAAGCCAAAAATATTTACAGGCTGGCCCTTTACAGAAAAGTTTGCTGACCTCTAGCCTTCTCTCAGATGTCAGGCAGTATCACTTATGCCTCATTCTATTTATTAAAAATAAGTCACTAAGCCCATTAACCCATGGACCACGGAACACTATTCAGCCATTAAAAAAGATAGACTTCACATCTTTTGTACTAACCTGGATGGAGTTAAAACACATTTTACTTAGTAACGTATCACAAGAATTGGAGAAGTATTCAACATACTTAATACTATGAATGTGAAATCTGTAGATGAACTAATACACACCCACACAAGAGAAAAACACAAACTCAAGAAGGCAGGGAGAAGAGGTGGAGGGAGAGGGATTGGTGTGCTCTCACCTGATAGGCTCAATGTAAGGATATACAGCACACCTCCCGGGTGAGAGGCACAGCTACAACTTGGACTCTACCTAACAAATGCAAACAATGTGACCTAATCATCTGTACCCTTGTATTAATTTGAAATTAAAAAAAATAAATAAGAAAGTCACTAAGGTCAGTTCATACTCAAGGGGAGAATTTGAGAATATGTTCTAAGCCACTGCAGCAGAAGAGTCACCTAGTATATAAGCACTGGGAGAAAAAGGAGGGTTTTACCAGGTGAAGAAGCCTCAGAGATGCCTTTGAGACCGAAACAGAGAAACCACTTTAAGGTGAGACCTGGTGCTTCTAATTCTCTGGGCAGGCTGAGTTAAGAAGGCACAGATGACACATTCCTTCTGTAACTTAGTTAACACTATTGTCCCCACCAGGGTGGTAAAGACAGAACTTGTTGCCCTCCAAAATTACACCTATTGCTCAGGGCACTTATGCTGAAGTCATTCTGACAGCTTTTACAATGGTCTAATTGAACTGCCTAGGCAACAGAAGAATTGCTTCCTGCTAAAGGAAAATAGCTGGGAGAACTACAAAACTGGCATATCAGAAAAAAATGCAATGCACTCTTAGCTTTTGAAATGTCAGACTTCTGGGCACCAATTTATCTGACTTACACTATAGGGCTACAAACAGTCAGCAAGTCTTATTTAGCCATTTTTCACAATAAAAAAAAATTTCTAAGTGCTGTTTTAGTTCCATAATAATTGTACAGATCTACTTATTTTTCATTTATATGTGTGTATGTTGGTGGGAGGGGGTGGTTCCCTAAGTAATACCTTGCCTTTGGCAATGTTTGGCAACAGAGGAAAACGTATTTTATTAATCAGATTGGACCACTTGCTTAGTGCAAAGAATGTAATCTGGATTTTAACAAAATGCAAAGCATTCAAAATCTACGTGGAAAATTAAGCAGTCACTGAGTTCTTCCTACAGGAATATGTCACTGACATCGTCTCTTCAGCTGCAGGGTAATAGAGAAGGCTGAAGGCCATTATTATAATCATGTAGAGTTTTCTTTTGATCATGCAATGCCCAGAGAGGCAACTTAAAAGGTGGGCTGGAAAGTGGAGGGGTGGGGATTGGGAGTGACTACCAATGTGGGAGAACAGCAGACTCCTTCTCATCAGCCACACCTCTCACATTAGTAGATGCTCTTAGCATCTAAAGCAGGAAATATTGGCCAGCAGAGACTTTCTGAAACACAAACCAAATGCTGGTGGCAATGATATTTTTGTCACCTCTACTTCAAGCACATGTGTGGACAAAGAGATTTTTTTTTTTAAAGGGAAGAGGGTTCTTCTCAAGAAGCTGGCCACTTAATAAGAAAACTAGTCACATGCACAACTCATCACAGAGTAGGTGCTCAACAAATACAGGTTGGGTGACAGCTAACATTTATGTAGCGCTTACCCCTAGCAGGCAATATGGAAAATGCTTGATATACATTCAACCTTCATAATCACTCTATTAATTATGTGATAGTATTATACCCTTTTTAGAGGCAAGGAATTTAAGGCTTCGTGAAGCTCAGTATCTTGTTCAAGGTTATATATATTTTCCTTTGGAAACTGATTTTTAAACTAAGAAAATCAGGTACCAGAGCTTGTTCCTCTTAATTACTATGTATTACAGCGGATGGATGGATGGATGGATGGATGGATGGATGGATGGACGGATGGATGGACAGGCAGACAGATGGAGAGACTAAGTATAATCAAAAATGCTATGACAACGTAAAGGAAGAAGAAGTAACATTTGATCTGAGTCCTAAAAAAGGCATATGTGTACAGATATAGGAGCTGGACTTCCTAGGCTGGTAGGGAAGCATGAACAAAGACACCCAAATCTCCACAAAGCTAAGAGGCTAACAAGTAGTGCTTTAGGACAGGGACACAAGACATCCAGGGAAGCTGCCCAGAGAAGAGGCTACTGAGCAGAACTTCATAATGGGCCAGGTGCAGCTTTTACACCCATAATCTTAGCACTCTGGGAGGCCAAGGCTGGGGACTGCCTGAACTCAGGAGTTTGAGAACAGCCTGTGCAAGAGCGAGATCCCATCTCTACTAAAAATAAAAAACTTGGCAGGTATTGTGGTGGACACTTGTAGTCCCAGCTACTCAAGAGGCTGAGACAAAAGAATCACTCAAACCCAGGAGTTTGAGGTTGTTGTGAACTATAGTGATGTCAGAGCACTTTACCCAGAGTGACAGAGTAAGACTCTATTGGAAAGGAAAAGAAAAAGAGAAAAGAACTACATGATGAAGGGTCTGGAATGTTATAGTGAGAAGTTTGGGCTTTCTTTTGCAGGCAGTAGAAACCTGCAAAAGTTTTTTTTTGTTTATTTGTTTTAATGATGGATAACAACTATTGATGATTTAACTTGTGCTAACCAGCAAATGTTTAAATCCTCACAAAAACCTCATTGATGCAAGTGCTGTGATTATTCCTTTATTTTATAGTAATGGAACTGAGGCATGAAGAGGTTAAATTCACTTGCCCAGTCATAAAGTCTAGAACTGCTTGAATCAGTATTTGGACCCACACAGCCCTCCAGACATCAGAGCAACAGAGAGCAAGAGAGTGGCACGAGTCTACCTGTGTTTAAAGAGGTACCTATAGTAGAATTGTGCATAAGGATAAAACTAAAACTAGTGAAACTAATTAGGAGGCTATTTATGTTCAGATGAGAGGCTGGGGAAACAGACTAAGGCAGAGTTCTCGACATTGGTGCTATTGACATTTTCACTGCTTAATTCTTTGCTGTAGCGGCTGCCCTGTGCATTGCAGGACCTTTTCAATGTCCCTAGCCTCTACCCAATAGATATTAGTAAGATCTGCCTTCAAATCACGGCAAACAAAAATGTCTGCAGACATTTCCTAAAATCCCCAGGAAGGCAAATTGACCTCAGTTGAGAAATGAGTTAAGCTAAGGCAGATAAGAGAACCGGAGAAATTTTGGAAATAGGATAAACAGACTAAGTGATCACAGGGTATGGGTCAAAGAAATGTCCAGACATGTGCCATAGTCATGGAAGGCAGCAGTATGCCCAGAGGTCTGGAGCTTGTAGCCTGGATCCAGCAAATCTAAGTTTAAAACCCAGCTCTGCCATCTGCCACTGTGTAAACTTGGGCAAATTACTCACACTCTCTAGTTCTTAAAAAGAAGAACTTAATAGCACCTACTTCAAAAAGTTGTGAAGATTAAAACAAAACACAGTGCATAAGAGCTTAGCAGAATTTCTGGCACTAAGTAAGTGTTCAGTAAATGCCACCACTAGCCAGTAAAGGGAATAGAGGGGTACTTTATTTACTCCTAGTTTATGGCATTGTTTATAATAGTAAGTAGGCACTGTGAACTCCATAAACAATTTTCCATTTGATAAAATATTTTCAAACTCATTAAAGTTAAATTGCAAAAATAATATATAACTGAATATTTGGTTTGAAACCTATTGTGTGTGTCTGGAATATGTGTGTGTGTGTGTGTGTGTGGTGTCTGTTTCTAGATATGCTTTATGGATGAATGTATATACATATAAATTAGATCAATTGACTCACACCAAAATATTATGACCATTATTACTGGATGTTAAAATTATGGGTAAATTTAGTTTTCTTCTCTATTTTCCTATTCTCCATTATATTTTTATATAATAAATAAGTGTCACTTTTATAAATAGGAAACAAAAGTAAATACTCCAAAATAATGTTTTCCTTTATGATATAGTGATTGAAATACTACTATATGCCAGGGACTATGCCCCAAACTAAGATTACAATAATGAAAGCACACCTTATACACACATGCACACAAAGAAACAAAAGCAATCAAATCATAATAAACAAATTTAGACATAACAAGAAATCTAAAAGTTTAGCTGGGTGTTGTGGCAGACACCTATAGTCCCAGCTACTTGGGAGGCTGAGGCAAGAGAACCACTTAAGCCCAAGAGTTTGAGGTTGCTGTGAGCTGTGACGCTATGGCACTCTACCCAGGGTGACAGCTTGAGACTGTCTCAAGAACAAAAAAAGAAAGAAAGAAAGAAAGAAAGAAAGAAAGAAAGAAAGAAAGAAAGAAAGAAAGAAAGAAAGAAAGAAAGAAATCTAGAAGTCGAAAACTCCAGTTCAAATGTAATATTGCCATGCCAAAATAAATCTGGCTGGTTTTGGCTGTGCCATCCTAATCATGCATTTAAGCCTGGCAGAATAGCCAAAGAATTTTCTAATTCTAACTGAAAAATAATTCACTAGAATACACCACTGTGTTCTCACTTTTAGGATTTTGCTTCTCTCACTTAGTAATTGTTATCCTGAGGGATTATCATATAATTTTGTCATGTCCACTCAAACTTGAGTCTGGTTAGCAGAGATTCTATACCTGGAAACTATAATTTTCCACAGAGAGACTTATTTCAGTAACAAAGACTTTCTTTGAACAGTGTACAGAAGGTTTTCTATTGCAAAATAAAAAATTTTTGCCTCCCTACACATTGGGACAAATTTAGACAGCATGTATTTTTCAGAGTTCCCACAGACTTATGAAAACAATAATTTGGGCCTCCAGAAAATTCTCCAACATCCTGGCTGTGTGTTTAAGTAAGATGAAAGTGCCTGTATCAGACTCACTGTAACAGAGATTCTAACATGATGTTGTCACTCTCAGTTTCAACTGGTGACTCTGTGTGGAGAGTAATGGAAATGATCAATCATGGATGCTTGCTTTACCCTCTATGTCTTTTTAAATGAAGTACACACAGAAATGGCAGACTTGGATGACAAACGTCATGCCACGTCATAATAGGATAGGCATTCTATGTCTGCCCCTTGTCTTTCATTCTCACTGCTACACTTCCCAAATTAGGTTTCATGTTCTGTCATCTTGAATATTTTAATACCTTATTGATCTCAAACGTGTTTAGCCATAGGAGGATAGCAATAAAATAAAATTTTATAGCCAACAAAATTCTTTATGCCTAAAGTTTATTGTACATTTTATATTTTCACAACATGCTGTTCCTTGAAATTCTAAAATACACATAGATTCCTCAAGATAAAATGTGTTCCTGTTCTTTTTTTTTTTTTTTTTTTTCCTTATCAAGAGTTGATTCGGATGGTGCCTATGGCTCAAAGGGTAGGGTGCCAGTCCCATATGCTGGAGGTGGCAGGTTCAAACCCAGCCCCAGCCAAAAACGGCAAAAAAAAAAAAAAAAAGAGTTAATTCCATTATCAGGGTAGAAAGAATTTCTGATAATTATCCAGAGTGGTTGGATTCTAGCAGAAAAGTGTGTCTTTCTCCAAAAGTGTTGCAACAACCTTACAACTCTTCTATGTGAGAGAAAGGCTCCATTTTGATGTTTGCTTCCAAACTATATATGTTTTCCATTCAAAGAGACTATTTTCCACAGACTCTCTCTTTTTCCTCAATAGGATCAGGATTTAGTTCCATTTCAACCAACAAGTCAGGGAAGCTGATTGATAAAGCATGAAGGCATTCACTGACTTTTCATATAGTTGATGTTTTCTGATAACAACTTTCTTGTTGTCTGTCTGGGGTCTGTAAAGATGTTTTCTTAAGGTAATATCAGAATTACTCTTTTCTGTAGTGATGATTTTAAAAAATAAAAACTAGCATGACATTTTTCATACTTCTTGGTTTGGAGAGTTGGTATAGTGGCACCAGAGTTGATGGGAAAAAAACTTAATATGACACAAGACATTAAAGGAGCTGCCATTTTTCATAGATCAAGCTTAAAACCTATATTTATTTATGTATTTATTTACTGCAGTTATGCAGCAAATAAACAAACCAAAGGAAAAACTATGGTGTTTTCCAAGTTTCAGAGGGCATCCTAGAAGAGTATAATGAAAGGGAAACATCACTGTACTGGATTTTATCCCCAGTTCTGATGCTATTATCCAGAAGGCAAATGATTCAGTTGCTCCATTAGTAAATAACAAATTAATAATGGAGTGTGCTTTATTTCTGAGGTCCTTTTCAGCTCAAATTTTCTCCAGTTCTAAATAATATTAACCTGGTTTGATCCCAACTTCATCATTATCAAGGATTCATTGGCTCATAAGTTCATTCATATCTCCTATCAAGAATCATTAGACAACCAACATTCATCAAGACCTCAATATCCTACATCTGTCTTTACCACTAACAGTTCCTCACAAGGTATGTTTTGGCGTGCTCTTAGGAGGAAGAGTTAAAAAGAACACTAACTGCCATACAGAAATAAATCACTGATCTCCTTGGTCTTACTGAGCTCTTGACCTATTTTCTTGCCTGAACGGCCAGAAAAGAAATTCAAAAGCCTTTAACCCTCTTCATACTTAGAAACAGAATCTAAAAATATACAGGTCAGATAGAAGTTTCTCTCCACCTCTTATTATCTCCAAGGATGAGATCACTGAGTCTTAGAATAGGAGTGGTGCGAGAAGGGTCACCATTTCCGACCTCACATCTGCAAAACTCTTGGGCCATTGCTGTCAGATGCTGAGTCTTCTCTAAGGCCATGTTAAGAACAGAAATGTACCAG
This sequence comes from Otolemur garnettii, assembly GCF_000181295.1. Classification (NCBI taxonomy): domain Eukaryota; kingdom Metazoa; phylum Chordata; class Mammalia; order Primates; family Galagidae; genus Otolemur; species Otolemur garnettii. Next base: position 19,444,796 of record NW_003852410.1, read on the forward strand.
AAAAAGTGGAGGTTAGTTCTTGGATTTTTTAATGACTTATTTCCCCCAATAGCCCTGTGGTCAGGAAGTTCACTTGATTGTGCACCTTGTTTGGTTTCAATATAAATGTTTTCTGTCTAGTCTGTCTGCTCCTGGGATGGACATGATGCCCCCTATGCCTCGTTGAACAGCCCTTCTTACCTTTGAATATGGTTGTTAAGGTGCCCTTCAGCTATCATTACTGTAAGCCATATATCTTTTGTTATCAACATAATTAAAAACTGCTCCAGGGTCTTCTTAAAGTAATGTGAGTTTTTTCCACTTTTATGCTTCACATGGGTGATGTTAAAGCAAGTGGCACTGGAATGGGAAGGTAGGAGAGATGTCAAAAGATATCCTCCATCCTTAATGCTCCCTTGATGGCAATGGCAGCCTTATTTGTTTTGTTAACCAGTACATAATTAAAAGTCAATATTCAAGATCACAATAAAAATCTGTATAACTACCTGCGCTCTGAGTCTGAGGTTTGGAAGGAAAATCCATTAAAATACAGCCATGTATAATTTACAAGAAATCAGTAATAAAATGTTTGCTCTCAACAGTATCTGCAAAATGGTCTGTATATTACCAGAATAAATCCATATTACTTGGAGCCTGTAGATAAGTATCCATAGGCAAAGTTCACATTGAGGTTATCTGCTGCCTGCTATGAACCAGAGATCTCTATTTAGAGGAGATAAATTGTGGTTTACTTCCCCAAGTCTCAAGCACATCATGCAGAAATGAGTTTAGTTCCTGAAAAGGTATCTGTCATAACCAAATAGAAAAGAATGCCATTACAGGGTTGTGCCCATTGCAAAAAGAATACAGCTTTTGTCCTCAGTGATAAACAAACAGAAAATTCTTAATAATTAAAAGCTATGGATGTACCTTATGTTCATCAAAAGGGAGATATTTCATGGTTTGTAAAATGCTGATTCACTGGCAGTATGGCAGACTCTTACTTTAAGTCATGAGTGAATTCATTGCTCATATATGTAAAGTTGCTAATGTGGCTATACACTGGGTTCTGAAGTAAGATTAATCTTCATATCTATTGAGGGGGGAAAAAAATCTAACAGTAGTAAGGCAAGGCACTGAACCACCCTGGCAGAGAAGTTTAAGACTATGTGTCTGACAAGCCCAATGCAGTTTAGAAGAGAATAAAAAGTCACTGGGATGATGCTCTTGCATTCAGCAAGCAAGGTGAAGCACCTTCATTCATTCAGCACTCAGGTGCCTCCTAGGTTTTAGAAATGCAAACAGGAAGGAGGTGAGGCCATTTTCTTTAAGAGTGGGCATCATCTAGGGACATCTGGGTGTCAGAGAAGACAGGCTTCTCAGAGATGCAATGGCTAAAGGGTGCCAGAAAGACAAATGAGAGGCGCCTCTACCTGCCTTTCAGTGGCCGGTGCCTACTCTAGTCTTCAGGCATCGCCCTGCAGCTGTGCAGCAGCTTTGCCCAGAGACACAGGGCCACTCTCAACTAATACTTGTCAGTCTCCTGGGAGCCAGGATAGCCCAGCTCCCTTACCTTAGCTTCAGACAACTCTAAGGTAGAATTACATTCCTAAGTCCCCCTGGGTACTCAAGCTGAAGGCTTCCCTTTAGGACTTGTGCCTGAGGTCCATATGATACACAGGGTAAGCATCCTGCAGGCCCAATTTACTGAGGTTGAGGCCAGAGGACCCCATGAGCCCAGGAGCTAGCATCCCTAGGCCACATAGCCACCATGTTCTCTTAAAAATATGAACCTTTTCTTTTTCTTTTTTTTTTTTTTTTAATATCTCTCTTTGTCACCTCCGGTAGAGTGCCATCGCATTGTAGCAACCTTCAACTCCTGGGCTCAAGTGATCCTCTTGCCTCAGCCTCCAGGGTACTAAGAACTACAGGTACCTGCCATAATGCCTGGCTAGATTTTCTATTTTTAATAGAGATGGGGTCTTGCTGTAGCTCAGGTAGGTCTCAAATTCCTGAGCTCAAGTGATCCCTCCACCTCAGTCTCCCAGAGTGCTAGGATTACAGGCATGAGCCACCATACCCAGCCAGAAAAATAAAAATAATTTTAAAAATATTTTTTTGAACAAAAGATGGCACACATGCTTGCCTTCCATCTATCTATCATGATTCTTCCAGGCTCTAACTGGCCTCCCTTGGGAGCACTTCCTCAAAAAATCACCTGAGTGAATACATCTTTCAGAAACCCCAAACTTGGACACAAAGACTTCTAACATTAATTTGGTTGGAACATGAGGAGCAAGATGGAGAAAAGGTAAGAGAAGGGTAAAGGATATTTTACTTTTGTTTGTTTGTTGTGTCTGATGGGTAGGTTAGGGGACCTGCACTCAGAGGCACATTTTGCGCTTAATGTAACGCTCTGCTGTTGCTACCATTAAACGCTTAGCGTCTGAGCTAGGACCCTGTGTTTCCATTTTGCATGAGGCAAACCTTGACTGATGAATAGGCAGTTTTCCAGCATTTGAAGTTTTCAAATCTTTTTTCTTTAAAATAGATTTGTTTCTAAATAAATAAAATATTTGAATCAGTGATTCCTTGGATGGTTACTAAAATTACCCTTTTACCTCAGCTGCTTACTTAGCAACATTTGTACTCTGCAAAATGCCTGTATAGGTTTTCTTTCCTTTTTTTTTTTTTTTTAAGTCTTTAGAGGGTATCTCAAATGTTGTCCCAAATGAGTCTGATCTACCAGGCCCTGCTATGCCGTCCTGCCCATTGTGACATTAGATTCTATTAAATTTCTTCCCTGTGAGCCACCATTCTCCACAGCCACCGTACCCAGCAAGAGGGCGCAGGTGCTGGCAGGTACTCTGTGGCAAAGCCAGGATGCCTGTCCCTCAGCTCTGTCCAAAGCCCCTCAAGAAGCACTGCCTGGGCCCCAGTGTACAATAGAGTATAAATGATTTTTTGAGATTATATCTGAAAGTAAAAAGATACATCTAAGGGTTAGACTAGGAACAAATTAGAGCATCAGTCACCACACTGTCCCTACTCCTCTGATGGCTTTATTAAGGGAACTTTTACATAATGACTGCTTCCTATTTATAAGTTCCAGGCTGGGCGTGGTGGCTCACACCTGTAATCCCAGTACTTCAGGAGGCCAAGACAGGTGGGCTGCTTGAGGTGAGTTGGAGACCAGCCTGAGCAAGAGTGAGACCGTGTCTCTCTGAAAAATAGAAAAAAACTCACCCAGCATTGAGGCTGGTGCCTGTAGTCCCAGCTTCTCAGGAGGCTAAGGCAAAGGGAGTGATTGAACTTGAGAGTATGAGGTTTCTGTGAGCTATGATGCCATAGCACTCCACCCAGGTTAATAAAGCGAAACTCTGTCTCAAAAAAAAAAAAAGAGTTTCCCCTCAGGAGGTGCCTCAGCCCCCTTTGATTTCCCTCAATAACCCCTGCCCTCAGTTCACCAGGAATGTCCAAGGTCTGAAGGTCAGCAGTGCCCAGCCTGGCTCCAGCTGAGAGCCCAGTCATGGTAGGAGCCTTCCAGGATCTGTCAAAAGTTTAGTCCTCAGTATCAACAGAGAGTTTTTCAGGGTCCTTAGTTTTAATCTTGATATTAAAAAGAAAGGCACAGATTACTAGAGTGTTACATTTCAAATAAACATTTCTAAATCACATTATTTTTATAGCTTATTGAAGTCCCTCTGAATAGTATCAGTCCCAGAAATAATATGTAGTAGGGTTATAATATCCCCTGTTATCAACTAAAAAAATAAATAAATAAATAAAAATACTGTTGTTTTCTTTCTCTCTCCTTTTTCTTTAGAGCTCCCATTCTAAGAGACCTGCTTCTATGGTCTCTCCAGCTCACCACAAGCACATGCAGGTTAAGTAAGCTGCGTGCTTCACAGTTAGAAGCTCCACTCTGCCAGTTTGTCCCTTAGTCTCTCTGAGCCTCTGCCCAGGGAACGCAGAGCCATCTGCTTCTGGTGTCGACTTTCTAGGCATGTTTCCAAAGACCACCCAGTGTGCTGGTGCTGTTTCCTCCTGGCCTCTGCCCACTGGATTCTGTCCTCTGAGCACCTGCTCCTTAAGTATCCCAGCAGGACTCTTTTCTCACTGTGGGCAATGCCAAAACTTCTTCCCCAGGGACAGTCTCCCCCACACAGAGATCTGCAGGAGACATCTGCACTGTGCTCTGCAGCTGCTCCCCAGAACACCTTCTGACTTTTCATTCTCAGCTACCTTCTGCATCCCCTCTACCCCACCATCCAGGTTCTCACAGAAACGTCTAGATTGATTCCACACCATGCACAGGCCAAGAAAAACTAAGCAGTAGCCGTGTCTCCTACCCTCTTCCTGTCCCTGGTTACCAAACAGGCCAGCTTCTGCACTTGACCCATGATGGGTTAGACCTTCAAGAGAAGCCTGAACCAACCAAGCCAAGAATATGAGCATCAGCTTGGACTAGTCCATGATTCCTCCAAATTAACTGGAGATTGTTACTTGCAACCATTTAAATTAGACTCTAGAATGGTGTTAGGGAAAAGGGACTCAGGACCTTCTACCTACCCATTGTCATTTGGTCTGCTTCCTCACCTCTGTGTCACCTCTGTGTCACCTCTGTCAGACAGCAGAAGGGATTTTTAGTCCTGACCAGCAATATCGACTTATGCCTACATTTCGTAAAACTCTAGTTTTAGAACTCCAGACTTTGCTATTGAAATAGAAATGGAAGCACCAAAATTTACAAGTCTCCTTTCCTAGTAAACTTGGCTTTCAAGACAATTGTCTTTCCAGAGCATTGGTTCTCAAAGTGTGGTTCAAAGAAGAGCAGCAGCACTACTCTTAGGCCAAAAGTTGCTGAAAGTCAGAACCATAGTGACTTCATCTTATGACGCCCACCCTCTTCTTTGCCCACCACCAGGTTAGACACCCAGTGGAAATTTCCACTGAGCACCTGAAGCTGCTTGAGCTGTTTGAGCTCACCCACAGAAACTGCCACGCTCCACTCTGTCAAACAGCTTGCTTACAAAAAACTGCTGCATCTTCGCTTTTGTAAAGCAGCTTACTTCGCTTGGTTAAAAACCTGAAGAGTCCCGATGCTCTGGGCTAAACCCCGCTTCTGCCCCTGCATCCCTTAAATACCCCAAACCACTTAAACTGGGCTGCTGCTCTCTGCAGTCTTGCATGTGTGGAGCAGCCAGTCATCAATCTAATAAAGGACTGCATTATCTTTAAAATTATCTGAAGTGCTTCTTTCTTCTGTGGCTCAGAAATTTTATGTCAAACACTACCACATGGGTAAGTGTTAAAAATGCAAATTTGGGGTTCTACTCCAGACCCAGCTCTGGAGTTGGACCCTAGTAATCTATTTAACAAACCCTCTAGGTGATTCTGAGGCTTATTCAACGTGGAAAGCCCTTGCTATGGGGACTCCAGAGTATTCTTTCTAAGGCTCAGAGCCTAGCAGGGACCTCTTTATTCTGGGTGGTACCTGTTCATTCCTAAGTAAACTAATAAATAATGCTGTGGATTTTATAAGTGAAGAACCACAGAACAATAAGATTTCCTTAAGTAAAAAAAGAAAAAAATTCCTTTTTGTATTTCAAAAACATTGACCCTTTTATACACATCCTATCCTTAAAATAAATCTTTGCATGTCTATTGTGTTTCCATTTTACCAGGATTTCTAATTTCCATAAATCTGTGCCTCATTCTCTTTCACCAATGTCAGAAAACATGGTTATTCCAAAATCATCTGAAGCTCTACACCAATGCAACATTATTGGAATGAGATAAATATTACATTGCTTAGCACAGCTAACATAAAACCAGCACTGGGGTAATGTAAATTTATAAACTAGGTCTCATTGAACTTACTAAAACTATGTTAATAAATGCTCATAGTGAAGATCTCAAAACTCACAAGGACTTCCAAATCACGAAAAATAAAAATACATCAAGCTATGTTGACTATGGATTTAAGTAATGAGTGTACTATGCTATCCTCTCCAGATTTAACATTCATCTGCATGGGTGCAGTTCAGTTCAACAAAACAGATTTTGATTTAGATGGCAAATCTGAGTCCATGTTTTTGACTCAGCAGAATTCTCCAGTCCCTGCCCCAAACTGAACACAAGATTTGGGAAGGGAGGCTATGGATATCACTAGGAGTTGGACTTTTGTGCAAGGGTGCCTATAGAGAAGATAGCTAAAGTGAAGGTCCTCACACTGCACTGGGGTGCTTCAGAAAACAGAGTGGTACTATAGCAAATTTGTGAGAGAAACACAACAGTACTCAAGATCTGTTGACACTGCAGGAATTACTAATGGGAGGTACCTCACAGCTTCAAGATGTATTCCAGTACCTTCTGATGACATCAGACCTTTGCAAAGCTGGGTTTTCAGCCAATGCTGTGATTAAAAGCCCAGTACCATGCAAAAAATCAATGTGGAACTGGAAACAAGGGTAATGGTGCCAATATAATGCCAAGCTTTCAGAAGTTGTGATGTATGGAATAGGCACATACATCATCAGTGAATACTGAGGTGGTTTAAGAATGAAATAAATTTTTTATTCAATTTTTGTGTATTTTTAAGTGCCTACCAGCTGGTTGGGATGTAAATACATTATACATTTTAAATTGTTTGAAAATAAGTATTTATAAGAAAAATGATAAGACATTTCTTTTGGCCTAGAGCATAACTAAGAGGGTCTGTGATTCTCTAGGCTATGTGATTCTTCTTGTTTGGAATTATAAAGAACAAGATATTCACCAGGAGAGGTGAGGGCAGAGGTGGTAAGAACCAAAGGCTGGCGCACTTACAAACAAGGTCAAGAATGCATGTTTCATGGGTCCTTTCTTGGCCCAGAGCTTATAAGGGCCAAGAAAGGACCCATGTAGATTCAGGATGACAATTAAGTTCATGAACTCATCCTGGAAAAAGTGCTCCATACCTCACTGCTGGCTAGCACCACGGTCATATGTGAAGTACTCCCCTTGGGAAGCTATGTACCAATGCCAGCACCTAGTCTACCTTTCAAAAAAAATTTGGAACTCTTTCTGGAATGGTCAACAGGGCTGTTATTCTATTACTCTGATGTCCTGAACATCATCAAAATGTCTTCCTTTCACTATTTCCTCTATCTTCAGGTAAAGAAAAATTCACTGGAGGCCATATCAGGTGAGTAGGCAGGGTGTTCCAATACACCTATTTATTTACTGGCTAAAAACTCCCTCACAGACAGTGCCATGTGAGCTGGTACTTTGTGTGATATAAGAACCATGAGTTATTGGCAAAAAGTTCAGGCTGTTTTCATCTAACTTTTCCTGCAGCCTTTTCAGCACTTCTAAATAGTAAACTCGGTCAACACTTTATCCAGTTGGTCCAAATTCATAATGAATAATCCCTCTGATATCAAAAACGTTTAGCAACATCATTTTGATTCTTGATTTAGATTAGTGGAAATTTTTTGGTTGAGGAGAATTGGCTGACTTCCATTGTGCACTTCAATGCTTTGTTTCAGGGTGATGTTGGTACATCCATGTTTCATCACCAGTAATAACATGGCCCAAAACATCCTCTTGCCTCTCCAAAAATCTTGGCAAACTTTGACCCTCCTTTGTTTTTGTTCATCAGTAAATTTCTTCAGGACCATTTTTGAGCACACCTTTCTCACACCAAAATTTTTAGTAAGATTTCCCCAACTGTTTCTCTATCAAGCTTTACTTGGTCTGCTATGCTTCTCACCGTCAGCAGAAGACTTTGATGCATGAGTCAAGGAACTTTTACAATGTTTTCATCAGTTCTATTCATTATTGGCCATCCAACTTCCCTTTATTAGTGATGTTTTTCTCTCTCCTCAGGAAAATATTTAATCCATTTGTACATTGCCGTTTTCTTCATGGCATTATCCCCATAGATTTGGACTAACATGTCCCTGATTTCACATCAACTCTTGCCAAGTTTAACAAGAAATGTAATGATTCTTCACTTCTCTAATTCAAGCTCTGACATTCTCCTGACAGCACACAAAAACACGTAACAATAATGAATGCCACTCAGCAAGATGCTGCCGCACATCAACACAAACACAGCTGTGAGATGCTGATATACCAAGGTTATAAAACCTCATTGAGCTCTTTGCACAATGCTTCCAACATAAATACACAGTAGTGAGTTCACAAACTTAATTGTCACACCTCAGCGCAATAACTGTTTATCCCTAATGTGTGTTATATTAAATTATCACACACCAACTTCTCCCATTGGACAGAAAAATTTTGAGATATTTCTACATTTCCCCACCACAAAGTCAAGAGTGCTTTCGAAGGTCTCCCTTGGATCACATAGCTTTTAGGTTCAGATTGAGGATATCTTTGTATCCTGATTTAGCTGTACTTAGAGCCTTTGAATTTCAGGCAGATTCAACGTTTGTGATGAGGCTTCATGCTATGCCCATAAACACAGTAGCATGTCAATATTCAAGTTTCCTTTAAGCTTAAGGCTGGGGGCCCAAAGACCTCACTGGCCTCACCTTTCGGAGACTATACCTGTGCCTATTCAAGGAATAAATGGATGAACGGATTTCCCTCCAAAAAATTAAACTGTGTTTTAATACATGTACCACTGCCATCACACCTGCAGGCCACAAAACCAAAGGCAGTAGGCAAGTGTGGCCAATACAAATGCTACTTTTTGGCAATGGAGTAATGTCCCGTTTTGAGAACTGCATTATTTAATGGGACTTTCCAAAGCCATTGGCTAAAAGACTTTGTCTATATGAAGAATCACAGAAATGTTTTATTTTTATGGAAATAAGATTTCCTGATAAAATCATTGATGATGAGAGTGCCTTTCTAAGCTTCTGCTATACTCACCTTATGCTGAAAGCATGGTCATCTCTAGGTCACATTATATGAATAAACATGGTTGATGGAACTCCTAGATATATGACCACTTCTGCTATGACTTTGTTCCAGAATGATACCTGGTTCCTTGAGTAAAGGAGAAGTTTAAGTTAATCAAAATGATTCCATGTAATTAAAGTTCACTGATGCATCTGCTAGATTTCTTAGAAATATGTGCTTGCAAATGAATTCTATTCCAATGGTTCATTTGTAAATCAATTACACAGAAGATGAAATTTATTTTCCATTAAAAATAATTATATAGCCTATATTTTTGTAGCCTATAACTTTATAAAGTATACTCACAAAGGAGGTTCATATTGCCTTGATGGTCAAGCTTAAACAAAATTGAAGAAATAATATTGAATAATATCTCTCTTTTTTTATAATTTTTTTGAGACAAAGTCTCACTCTATTGCCCAAGTTAGAGTCCCATGGCCTCAGCCTGGCTCACAGCACCTCCAACTCCTGGGCTCAAGTGATCTTCCTTCCTCAGCTTCCCAAGTAGCTCAGACTGCAGGTGCCCATCACAACACCTGGTTAGTTTTTCTGTTTTTAGTAGAGATGGGGTCTTGCTCTTTCTCAGGCTGGTCTCGAACTCCTAACCTCAAACAATCTTCCCAGCTCAGCATCCCAGAATGCTAGGATTACAGGTGTGAGCCAACCTACCTGGCCTCAATGTCTCTTTTTTTTAAGTGTGTCTTGAAGGCTTACATTTTTTAATTATAAGGGGTAAGATAGGTAAAGAGTTTTAGAAATATTCTGAAGCAGATTTTGGGAGATAGATGAATCTTTAGGATGCTATCTCTAACTCAGAAGAGATGCCTAAATCAATAATAGCAGGGATAGCCTTGCTGTCATTACACATACTTTTTTTTTTAGAGACAGAGTCTTGCTCTGTTGTGTGGTCTGGAGTGCAGTGGCAAGATCATAGCTCACTGCAGCCTCCAAGCCATGGCCTCAAACAATCCTCCCGCTTCAGCCTCCTGAGCCACTGTAAGTACAGACAGGCACCACTATACCCAGTAGTAGATATATTTTGATTTATTTTCCTGGAATTCATTGCCTCTTCTTTTTAAAAATTTAGATAAATTTATGTGGTACAAGTGCAATATTGCTACATTAATTACCTTGCTCGTTCTTGGTGATAGCATTTCAATTTTTCCTTTGTGAAGAATTTCCTACCCTACTCAACAATTCATGAAGTTTAAATAGAAATGACTCTATCTCAGAAGTTAAGAATAAAACCAGGAATTTAGCCCTGTGTCAGTTAAACAGAGGATTCCAGCCTTTGCTCACTGAGTGGTTCAGAGATGAGCATATGACCTTAGCAATTCCATTCTGAGCCAACGTGCATGACTTTTCCTGGAACTATCGTGGAAAAGACCTTAATTCCCCTAAAGTTTCTAATCTTTAAGGTGCAAACCTGGTGCTTCTTACTAAAAGAAAACATCAGGCCCACTAGGAAATTAAACCAACACAAGAAGGCAACGCCAAGGGATGTAGAAAGAAAGATCTTAAACTTTTAAACACCCAGATCTACATGTGCCTCAAGCCTCTTTTTTAATACATGAGCCAAAGATCATTTTCCTTCATGTTTCAGACATTTTAGTTGTCCATCACTTTCAACCAAAAGAGTTCATTTATTTTACAACAAATGTTAACTAGTATTATTATATTTTTGGCTACTTCTATGAAAAAGCCAGGGAGAGCCCACCCAACCCCTCCTCAGATTCTGATACCAGATGGGTTGGATCACAAAGATATCAAAGGGGATTCAAATTAGAGAACACTGGTTTATCAAATTTCACTTATTTGTGTATGGATTTTTTTACTTTATTACTATTTTTTTGAGACATAGTCTCATTCTGTTGCCCCAGAGTGCAATGTCATCATTATAGTTCACAGCAACCTCAAATTCCTGGGCTCAAGAGATCCTCCTGCCTCAGCCTCCCAAGTAACTGGGACCACAGGTATGCAACACAACACCCAGCTGATTTTTCTATTTTTTAGTAGAGGTGGGGTCTTGCTCTTGTTCAGGCTGGCCTCAAACTCCTGAGCACAAGAAATCCTCCCACCTCAGCCTTCCAGAGTGCTAGGATTACAGGTGCGAGCTACCCTGCCCAGCCTATGTATAGGTTTTATTGATGTGGATCTATTTCTATCATTAATCACTCATTGTTAGTGATGCTTTATTCCTCCCTCTCCTGCCCCCAGAGAGATTTTCAAAATATAACAAAGAGAGAAAGAGGGAGTTACAGAAATGTAACAAAAACAGGAATTATTTTTTGAGGGGGGGAGTCATAGAAGCAGCAATCTTATCCTCTCTTTGTACCATGTACATACACATTTTAGCAAAACCACTTTAATCTGTTTAGGTCTTTGCTCTCATATCTGTAAAAGAAATGATTTATGATTCTGGGATTTCTGAAGCATTTAGAAAAGAAAGGAGCAGGGTTAAAATAAAGGCATAAATCCCAGTAAGAGTGGAATTTCACAAGGTGTAGTTAACTGTGATGAAAACAGTGGAAAACAGAAAAATTAAGCATGCCTTGAACACAAGCCTAGCACAGGGAAAGGTGGTGGTTGGAAAGAGACAATAGTCCACTGACCACCTGTGTGACCCCACCCAAGACACTATCAGCTCCAGATAGGGATTTTTACATCAGGAATTCATAAGTTCATAAGGAGCTGTCTTTTGACTGAGGGCTATAGTCTTCCCTTTTGTGAATACACCCAAGACACCTACACTTAATAATCTGGTCTCTTATAAGACTACTATAATAACCCAGAAGGGGAAACACTCAATATTTTATAATGGGTGAAGAGTGAATTTTATCACAGAGGGTAGTTTTTCTTCTTCATTTTAACCATGGATAAAAATCAGCAAGGATTTTCCAAACTATTGGAGTAATTACTTAAAATCTGGCTATAAAATAAGCCAATTTTATGATGCTAATTTTTACTTTATCTACAGCTATTGAATGTCCCTAGAAAAGTTTTAATTCCAAGTGGAGTGGATTGCTGGTACTATGTTAACAAGATATTTAGAATATAAAATTAGATTATATACAAAAGTATATATTCAAATACAAAAGTATGAATTCAGCCCTGAATTGTATTATAATGTATCTGTCATTATGTTTGGCTTGGGAGACTCACAATATTAACTTCCTTGCCACAGGCTGTTCCACAAGTAACCTAGGGTGCTCTATTAACTCAGGTGATGTCTACATGAAAAGAAAATCTGTGTTTGTTTTATGCCTAACTTAGAATAGCCAAAATCTACACTGAAATAAGTTTAAAATCTACCTTCTTCTCTGTCTTTCAGAGTCTCCTTATGCTTCTTTTGCATATGTCGCCCAGAGTTTGGAGTTGTACTTAGTAGGAGGCATACTGAGAAAGATATCTATTTCACCTTCCCTGATGTAGAAATGCCCTGAACTCAATCATTTAATTGCTAAAGTACCCTATATCTAAATAGCCGATAAGCATACAAAAATATGCTCAACACCATTAGTCATTAGGAAAATGCAAGTCAAGATCACAGTGAGGTACCACTCACATCCACCAAGAAAGCTATAATCAAAAAGACAGACAATAAAAGGTATTGGCATGATGGAATAAATTAGAATCATTACACATTGCTGGTGGAAATCTAAACTGGTGTAGCCACTTTAGAAGAAATCTGGCACTTTCTTAAACAGTTAAACATACCATGTTTCCCTAAAAATAAGACCTACCCCAAAAATAAGCCCTAGCAGGATTGCTATGCATTTGCTAAGTATAAGCCCTATCCTGATAATAAGACCTAGTGATGGGCGTGGCTATGCAGTGGATCTGCATAGCCATGCCATGCATTTTGGTGCAGAGAGGAAGACATCCCCTGAAAATAAGCCCTAGTGTGTCTTCTTGAGAAAAAATAAATATAAAACAGTGTCTTATTTTTGGGGAAACACAGTACATATATGTCCAAGCAATTCCACACCTAGGTTTATATCCAAGAGGAATGAAAACATATGTTCTTACATGAATGCTCATAATAACGTTATTTATATCAGCTCAAAAGTAGAAACAACCCAAATGCTCAACTAATGAATACATAAGGAAAAAGAAAAAAAAAAAATATATATATATATGTATCCATTCAATGGAATATTATTCAGCCATAAAAAGGAATAAAGAACTGCTTCGTGGTAAAGATATGAATGAACCTTGAAAATATTGTGATGCATGAAAGATAACACAAATATAGTCCACCAAGGGGGAGGAAAAAGGATAGAGAAGGAGAAGGAAGGGTGATTGGCAGAATCTCACCTAATGTGAACAGTGTGAGGGTGTTCAGCATGCCCCCTGGGCAAAGGGCCCAGCTACAACTTTAACTTTCAAGAATTGAAAACAATGTAACCTAAAAATTTGTACCCTCATATTCATTTGAAATTTGAAAAAGAAAATATTATGGGGCAGTGCCTGTGGCTCAGAGGAGTAGGGCACCAGCCCCATATACCGAGTTGGTGGGTTCAAACCCTGCCTGGCCAAAATCTGCAAAAAAAAAAAAAAAAAGAAGAAAGAAAGAAAAAGAAAATTTTATGGTAAGTGAAGAAGTCAGACACAAAAGGACATGTATTATATAATTACATTTACATGAAACATCTATACTAAGCAAAACCATAGAGATAGAAAATAGATTAGTGCTTTCCAGGAGCCAGGGGAAAGGGGGAATGGGACAAGACTAATAAGTTAAGGAACTATTGAAAAAGTCATGGAATTAGATAGTGGTGGCTGCTGCATAACTTTGTGGCTTTACAAAAACTATTGAATTGTATACTTTAAAAGGAAAATTACAGTACATACATCATGTCTCAAATTTTGTGAGAGTTGCTGTATTATATTAGAGAACATAGACTTCAGCACAAAGAAAATTACCAGAGACAGAGAAAGACTTTGTATAGATACACACATGTCAATCCACCAAAATGATAGCCATTCTGAATGGATATACACCAAACAGAGATGCCAAATACGAGAAGCAAAAACTGATGGAAATGAAAAGAAATAGATAAATACACACTCACTGTTGGAGACTCCAATACCCCTCTTTAACAGCAGATAGAACAACTAGGTAGAAAATCAGCCAGGACATAAAAGAATTCAACAACATTATCAATGAACAAAATCTAATCAGTATTCACAGAACACTAAGCAGCAGAATACATATTCTTTCCAAATGCCTACTACAATATACGTACAAAAAATGGACCATATCCTCAGCCAGAAAACAAACTTCAACAAATTTAAAAAGACTGATAACATATAGAATGTTTTCCAACCACAATGGAAACAAACTAGGAGTCAATAATGGAAAGATAACAGGAAAATCTCTAAACAGTTGGAAGGGAAACAACATACTTCTAAATAATCCATAGGTTAAGGGGAAGTTTCCAGGAAATAAAAAATAAATATATGAAACTGAATGAAAATAAAAATACACATATAAAAATGTGTGGAACACAGACATAGACATGCTGAGGGGGAAGTTTAGACCTTTTCCCTTAACTTTTAATTATTATGAGTATATTATAGTTGTATATATTTGGTACATGGGTATCCATCACCACAGGCATTTATCATTTATTTGTGTTAGAAACATTCCAATTCCACCCTTATTATGTTAAAGTATTCCCCAATTTATTGATTATGGTCACATTGATGTGCTACCAAATATTGTTCATTCTATCTATGAACTAACTACAGTAAAACCTCCATAGTTGACCACCTCCTTAAGTTCACCTAATTTTCATAGACCACATGTACATATCAATACAGTAGGCCTAGTTTCTTATGTTAACCACCTCTGTATGTTGACCAATTTGTTATTGTCACTAGGGTGGTTAACTTATAGAGGTTCAACTGTATATTTTGCATCCATTAACCATTGCCACTTTATTCCCCCTCCTTGCTACCCTTCACAGCATCTAGTAACCATCATTCCATTCTCTGTCTCCATGAAATCAATTTTTTTTAATACCCACTGATCCACGAATGGATCAATAACTTGTGGTATATGTACACCATGGAATACTATGCAGCCATTAAGAAAGATGGAGACTTTATCTCCTTCGTGTTTACATGGATGGAGTTGGAAAATATTCTTCTTAGCAAAATATCCCAAGAATGGAAGAAAAAGTATCCAATGTACTCAGCCCTACTATGAAACTAATTTATAGCTTTCATAGGAAAGCTATAACCCAATTTTAGCCTAGGAATATAGGGAGAGGTGAGGGGAGGGGGGAGAGTGGGTGGAGGGAGAATGATTGGTGGGATCACGCCTATGGTACATCCTATAAGGGTACATGTGAATCTAATTGTAGGGTGTAAATGTCTTAACACAATAACTAAGAAAAAGACATGAAGGCTATGTTAACCAGTTAGATGAAAGTATTTCAAATTGTATACAGAAACACTACACTGTACCCCATGATAGTATTAATGTACACTGCTATGATTTAATAAAAAATAAATAAAAAACAAAAATAAAATATTTAGCTCCCATATTTGAATAAGAAAATGTCTGTCTTTTTATGTTTGGCTTATTTCACTTAATGTAGTGTTATCCATTATATTGTTGCAAACGGCAGTATTTCATTACTTTTTATAGCTATATTCCTTTGTGTACGTGTGCCACAATTTTTTTTTAACAATTCACCTGTTGACGGACACTTAAGTTGATTCCAAATCTTGATATTGCAAATAGAACTGCAATAAACATAGGAGTGCAGATATCTTTCCAATATTGACTTTACTTCTTTTGGATATATATCTAGCAGTGAGATTACTCAGTCATATGGTAGTTCTATTTTTAGTTTATTGAGGAACCTCCATACTATTCTCCATAGTGGTTGTACTAATTTACATTTTCACCAACAGAGTACAAGGGTTCTCTTTCTCCACATCCTCACCAGTATTTGTTACTACCCATTTTAACTGGGGTGAGAGAAAGTCTTATTGTCATCTTGACTGACATTACTCTGATAACTAATGTCAATGTCAAGCACATTTTTATATAGCTATTGTCCATTTGTCTGTTTTCTTTTGAGAATGTGTAATCTTTGCCCATTTTCTAACCAGAGGATTTGATTTCTTCCTTTTGAGTTACTGGAGCTTCTTATATAATTTAGCTTTTAATCCCTTGTCAGATGAGTAGTTTGCAAATATTTTCTCCCATTCTGTGGGTTCTCTCTTCACTTTGTTAATTATTTACTTTGCTGCACAGAAGCATTTTTGGTCAATTTAGCTTTAGTTGCACTTTGCTTTGGGAGTATTATTCAGGAAGTCCTAAAATGTTTTCCCAATGTTTCATTTTAATAGTTTCAGGTCTTAGATTTAAGTCTTTAATCTATTTTGATTTGATTTTTGTATATGGCCAGAGATGAGGGTCCAGTTTCATTCTTCTGCATATGGGTATCCAGTTCTGTTTTGTTTTGTTTTGTTTTTTGAGGCAGAGTCTCACTCTGTAACCCTGGTAGGATGATGTGGCATCATAGCTCACAGCAACCTGAAACTCTTGGGCTCAAATAAGATCCTCTTGCCTCAGCCTCCCAAATATCTGGGAGGACAGGTGGCCACCACAATGCTCAGCTGGTAGGAGAGATGGGGTCTCACTCTTGCTCAGGCTGGTCTTGAACTCCTGAGATCAAGTAATCTACCCTCCTCAGCCTCCCCAAATATTAGGATTACAGGTGTGAGCCACTGGACCAGGCTGGACATCCAGGTTTTTTTAGTACCATTTATTTAAAAGACCACCCTTTACCCAATGCATGTTCTTGGCATCTTTGTTGAAGATAAGTTCACTAAGATATATGGATTTATTTCTAAGTTCTCTATTCTGTTTGTAATGTGTCATTTTTATGCCAGTATATTGGTTACCAGAGCTCTGTAGTATAATTTAAAATCAAGTAATATGATTCCTCCAGTTATATTCTTTTTTGCTTGGGTTGGCTGTGGCTATTCTGGGTCTTTGTGTTCAATATAAATTTTAGGATTATCTTTTCTATTTCTATGAAGAAGGTCATTAATATTTTGACAGAGATTGCATTGAATCTAGATTGCTTTGAGTAGTATGAGCATTTTAACAATATTGATTCTTTTGATCCATGAGCATGGAATATCCTTCCTTTTTTCGTGTGTCTTCTTCAATTTCTTTCATCAATGTTCTATAGTTTTCATTGCAGAGATCTTTCATTTCTTTGGTCAAGTTTCATTGTAGAGATCTTTCATTTCTTTAGTTAAGGTATTTTATTTTATTTAAGCAATTATAAATGGGATTACTTTCCTGTTATTTTCAAATTATTTACTTTTGGCATACAGAAATGATACTGATTTTTATATGTTGATTTTGTATCCTGCAATTTGCTAAATTTTTTTTTATCAATTCTAATGGGTTGGGATTTTTGTTTTGTTTTATTTTGTTTTGTTTTTTCTTTTTCTTTCTTTTGTTGTGGAGTCTTAAGATTTCTCTAGATATCAGATTATATATCTACAAACAAAGATAATTTGACTTCTTTTCCAATTTGGATGCCCTTTATTTCTTTACTTTGATTGATCTATCTAGACCTTTAAGTATTATCCTGAATAACATTGGTACAAGTGGGTATCCTTGTGTTGTTAATGTTAAATGTTAAAAACATTAGAGGAAAGGTTTTCCATTTTTCCCTATTTAGCATGATACTAGCTAGAGGTCTGTCATATGCAACTTCTATCCTATTTCAGTAACATTTCTTTTATACCCAGCTTTTTGAGACTTTTTATCTTGAAGGTTTTGCCTTTCATTCTGTTGAGAGGACATATCACATTGATTTGTATATGTTGAACCATACTTACATCCCTGGGATGAATTCCACTTGATCATGATGAAAACTCTTTAATGTGTTGAATTTGCTTTGCTAGTACTTTGTTGGGGATTTTTGCATCTATATCCAGCACAGATATTTGCCTGTAGATTTTTGTTGTTGTAGTGTCATTGTCTAATTTTGGCATCAGGGTGATACAGAGTTTAGAAGTATTCCCTCCTCTTCAATTTTTTGGAATAAATTAAATAGATGAAATTTTCTATTTGGCCATCTTGCTCTGGTCCCTTCTCCCTAGGTGGGAAGTTTGAAGCATTGAATCCATTTTAGAAAAGAAATGTTCAAATTCAGAATTTAAGGTCCCACCTCACCAAACAAGAAAAAGAGCAAAATAAACACAAAACAAGCAGAAGAAGAAAAATAATACAGATGAGAGCAGCAATCAATATTGAAAAGAGAACAGCAATAGAAAAAAAATCAGGGCAGCACCTGTGCTCAGTAGGTAGGGTGCCGGCCCCATATACCAAGGGTGGTGGGTTCAAACCTAGCCCCAGCCAAACTGCAACAAAAAATAGTTGGGCATTGTGGCAGGCACCTGTAGTCGCAGCTATTTGGGAGGCTGAGGCAAGAGAATCGCCTAAGCCCAGGAGTTGGAGGTTGCTGTGAGCTGTGATACCATGGCACTCTACTGAGGGTGATAAAGTGAGACCCTGTCTTAAAAAAAAAAAAAAAAGAAAGAAAGAAAGGAAAAAAAAACAATGAAAAAAAAAGTTGCTTCTTTGAAAAGATCATTGTGATTGACAAACTTTAATCAAGACTGACGAAGAGGAAAAAAGAGAAGACACATATTACCAATATCGGGAATGAAACAGAGGATATCACTACAGACCCTGTAGACATCAAAAGCATAATAAAATGGTAAGAATCACTACACACACAAATATGACTATTTATATAAAAAGTACCAGTGCCTCAAAAAACACAAACTCACACAACTTGCCCAATAGAAACTAGATCATTTGAATAACCCTAAAAGTATCAAACAAATTTGTAATTTCAGAACTCCTCTATCCAAAAGAAATCCTTAGTTCTATAGATCATTTCATTGAAGAATTCTACCACATATTTAAAGAAGAGTTAATGCTGATTCTGTATAAAATCTCTTCTAGAAAATAGAAGGGGGGAATATTTCCTAATTCATTTTATGAAGCTAGTGTTACCCAGATACCAAATTATGCTTAGTGAAAAAAATGAATACCAAAACATTACATATTACATGATTCCATTTATAGCATATTTTGAAAATGGAAAACAGTGGTTAAGGAGAGGGCAGGAGGGAGGTTGGTGTGGCCACAAAAGTACAAGAAGAAACTTAAGTGATAGGAATGTTGGTTTTGAGTGTATCAGTATCTAATATCCTGGTTGTGATATGGTACTATGGTTTTATAATATGTTACCATTAGGGGACCTATGTAAAAGGTAGGAGATATGTCTTGCAACTGCATGTGAATCCATATTTTGAGATAATCAAGAATATCTCAGAAATTCCATTTATTAGTGTGAACGCAGCCACTTCATTTTAAAAATGCCACTTACTAGTGTGAATGCAGCCATCTGCTAATAGGAATATCTGCGAAATGTATGCTTGGCTCTTATTAAAAATGAAATAGAGGACAACGTGGATGTAAAATATACATATCTATATGTGAATGAAATCCGGGTGGCTCTGAGTATTCTTAGCTGGTTTCAACACAGATTTGCAATGTATGGATCCATATGTCCTCATAGTACTTAAAATGATTTTTTTTCTCAAAGTGGTTTTAATTAAACCTTAGACCACCCCCTCTCTTTCTTCATTAAATTATTAGAAACTAAGCCTGTTTCTTAAATGACCTGCCGTAAAAATACATGTGTTATGCATATTATACATGATTTCCCCATCATTAGAACAACCGTGACAAACCTGTTTCTCTGACAGAAATCTCAAAATTATACAGCATGGTAATAATTCAAATGGGTTGATTGATGAGACGCTGCACAGCAGAATCCCTAGGGAGTAACCCACAGGAGCTTTTTCTATTGTTCCCACTGCCTGATTCCTGAAAGCCAGTTAGTGAGAAGCCACATTTTGCTCTACCCCCTGCTGACTTGGTTGTTACATATGCCTCCCTTAAACCATCATCAAGCCCCCTTCTAACACTGAAACTCTGGTAGTGGGAATATCTTCTCAGTGCTTACTGAGTGACAGGTATATATTTAGTAACAATAGCCCTAAGTGTCAGGTACTCTACTTCTGTAATAATTTCTCA
The DNA here is from genome assembly GCF_000181295.1 of Otolemur garnettii. NCBI lineage: Eukaryota > Metazoa > Chordata > Mammalia > Primates > Galagidae > Otolemur > Otolemur garnettii. Next base: position 19,464,846 of record NW_003852410.1, read on the forward strand.
AACTTACCAAAGACCTGAAACTCAGAGAGGTCAAATAACTTGCCCAGAGTCATACAATGTAATGGTAAAGCTGGGATTGGAACTAAACAGATTTGAAGCTCAAGCCTTTAACCCATACTCTAGTAGTTCCCAAACTGCTGCATGTTAGAACTGACCAAGTTTTAAACACCTTGGTGCCAAGTCACACACCAGATGATTAGATCAGAATGTCTGTAGTGGAAGCTAGCTTCAGTAGCTTTTAAAAGATTCCCAGGTGATTTCAATGTACAAGCCCATTTGGGAACCATTGCATACCACTGTCTTAATTTTTGACACAGCTCTGTCTATTCCTTGTCCAAGTACATTCTACCCCTTTGAATCCTCTCACCCTGAATCTGGCTTCCTACGAAATTGGTTAGAATTTCTGGATTACCTGGAGGATTCACATACATCAGCCTTTAGCTAATGAAGGCTCAATGCCAGTTACATGGGAGACTTATCAATAGCCCACCTGAGTAGATGCAAGACCCACGTGTAACCTATGAGTATTACAAACTAAAAAATATAAATGGGGAGGGACCATTGGTTTTCAGAAACACTTCAGCAAAGACTTAGAAAGGCTCTCAGTATCAACTGTATATCAGTTAAGCTCTTCAAGTTGACAGAAGTAACAGCAGATAAGGAAAAGAGGCTCAGAGAGTAGAAAAGCCAAGGTCACAAAGCTCATAAGGAGTGCCACCAAGAGGATTCTATCCAGAAGGATGTGACTATTGTGAGGACAGATGGGTTAATGCATGCACAGGACGTGCTGTCTGCTTATTTATTCATGGATAGTCACCAAATTTCTTTGTCTTCATTCAACATGTTCCCAGATGTCATAAAACTGGGGAAGGGATGGCTCAATAGTGGGCACAAACATTACTAGATAAGAAAAGAAAAATACGTATAGAAGAGAACTTATCAAATCCATAAACTTAAAAGGCAAACAATCAAAATATATTTGTATAATTCATAATAAGTTGAAAATATAGAAGTGGAGTTTAGCTGGCACTGTATGTGAATCCAAATTTGAGACCAAAGTCAAGTGTAAAGCATACAGACACAAAAGTTTTCTGACTATTCCTGTCTGTTTTTCACCCCCCACCAGAGAGAGTTACTCATTAGCTTGTTAGCCATGGCTCAGAGAAACCTGACATCTTGAAAATTTCCAGAACAATGTTGGCAACTGTTTCTCCACAATTACCCTTCGATCAAGGTAGCCATATACTTTACCAGCTTGCACACCTGTTTTCCTCGCCCCAGTTAATGGCTCTATGTCCTTTTTTAAAACACTTGATATGTTTTTCTTTTAAATTTAAACAATCATAAAAGTCTTGAAATGGTGTTTACCTCTCAAGACCTGAATTTTCCTAGACTGATGGTAGGAGAAGAAAACGGTCGCCTTTAAGCAGCAGTGAAATCACCGGCAGTGGGAGGGTCATCACTCCCTGCAGCACAGCGTCCAGCAAGCCTCCTGTGAGGCCTGCATCACACCTAGGGGCCAGGTGTATATCTGTTCTTCAGAAATAGACTTCAAGCCCATCACATGTCAAAGAGACACAGCTGTGGGGAAATTCATTAGCATACAAGGTACTCACCCAGCATTAACCTCACCTCTGTCCCTTCTTCTGTCCCTCCATAGGCCAGTCACAATCAGCTTCAAATATGGCCAGTACTCATAGAGCAAAACGAAGAAATGTTCATAAGGAACAGAATGTCTGATGCTTATTTCTCAAGTCTCAATACACCTTCCAGTGCAGAATTAGCAAATTAACCAATATTCTGGGCAATAAATCTGCTTCTTCTGAAGTTAGTAGAAATTTCAGTAGAAAGGATATCTGCATCCTGAAAATTGACATCAATATGTATTAGCTATCTATCACTGCATAATGAATTTTCTAGAAACATAGTACATTAAAATTACAAGTCTCTATTACCATAGTTTCTAGGGCAGTGGTTCTCAAACTTCCTAATTGCCACATTGTTACAAATGACAAAAGGGGTCGTGACCCACAGGTTGACAACTGCTATTTCTAGGGTCAACAATCCAGAGACAGCTGGGTGTTTCTGTCTGTGTCTCTTGGCTGGCTACAATCATCTCACATCTTGGCTGGGGAAGGGTCTGGGTGAGCTAGTTTGCTCACGTGGCTGTTGGCAGACAGCGTGCCTTTGGTGGCTGATGGCCACGAACATCAGTTCCTTACCACATGGGTCTCTCCAGGGGAGTACTCATGGCTTTTTTTCTCCTAGAGCAAGAAATGAAAGAGGGTAAGAGGGAGCAGCAAAAGAGAATTCACAGTTTTTTGTAACATCATCTCAGAAGTGACAATCCATTATTTTTTTCCTGCTTTGTTCATGAGAAGCCAGTAAGCCTGGCCCACATTCAAAGGGAGAGGATTCTATAAGCGTGTGAATACTAAAAGGCAGGGATTGTTTGGGACCATCTTATAGGCTCCCTGGCATATAACATAACTCCTCCCCCACGTTAGCTAATACTGCAACCCAAAGTCCCTTCCAAACTCCATGCTAAACATTTCTGGGATGTGGCATACTTTCCCTGAATCAAACAATACTGAGAAAGAACAAAAGCAACTTACGAGCTTGTATCTGGAAGATAAGAGCATAAATTAAAACTGCATATTTTGGCCAGGTGCAGTGATTCACACCTGTAGTCCTAGCACTCTGGGAGGCCAAGGTGGGTGAGCTGCTTGAGCTCAGGAGTTTAAGACCAGCCTGAGCAAGAGTGAGACTCCATTTCTACTAGAAATAGAAAAACTAACCAGGCATTACTACTTGGGAGGCTGAATCAAGAAGACTACTTGAGCCCAAGAATTTGAGGTTGCTGTGAGCTATGATGCCATGGCACTCTATCCAGGGTGACACAGTGAGACTCTGTCTCAAAAAAAAAAAAAACCCTGCGTATTTTGCAAGACGAACTTCTTGCTTTTGAGAGGTGCTCTCAGACCTTCACCTCATAGCCCCCAACAGTCCAGACCTACAGCCTCATAGACTCTGCCCAGTCACAACCAGTTTTCTCTCCTGTAAGATTCACCTTAAAATCACCCAGCCCACACCCTAAAAACCTATAAATGTCCTTAGCTAGTTTCTCTTTTTTTCCTGGTACTAAGACTTTGATGAAGTGTGTTCTCCATCATTACCTCTCCATTATAGCGTTGTGTGACCAATAGATTTTTCTGTGGGCTTTTTGAGAAATCAACAGGTGGCAATCTCAAGTGTACAAAGGATTGTTTCAGTTTTCCATAACCAATGAAAGTTTGACCCATAGTCACCACAGAATGATACATTATTTTAGTCAAACTGTCCCAATATAAAGAACTAAAAAGAAAAACGAAGTTATAATTAATCCATTGATATTTAGGACAATGAACTATGGCTTGCTATGCATTCAGCTGTCATACTAAATCATCTTACCTAGAAGAATGCATGTGGTTAGATTTATCGACAGCAAAACATTTAAATTAATCCCGGTGTTTTCTTCACATCATTCTGCTCTTTCTTCCTTGTTTATTGGGGATGGCCCTTTGCCACCTTTCCTCCCCATCCCTATGAACAGGAAAGTTGTAGAACTGCTAAACCTTCTTTTTGCTACACAGACAAAAACTTCTCTAGCACCATCACTTACTTACTTCTTTCATATCTCAAAATATTACCTTGGCCTTTCAAGGTGTTTGAGCTACTCCTTGATTTGTTTAGAATCTTTATTGACTTTTTTTTTTTTTTTTGGTGAAAAATAAAGCATCAGGCTCTCTTTTCTGTGTCCAGTGTCAAAAGCAAACACCACTGTGATTCACAGCACTTATTTCCAAGGTGCTGAGTGAATATGAAATATTTTATGGGGTGAGACTTTTTGTTGTCATTGTTCAATTATGAAAATTAATGGTATTACTCATGTGAAAATTATACTTGATACTTAGACCTTTAATGTGATTATGGCATCTAAAATAAAATAATATGACTCACTCTGTACCTCTTCTTATTTATTTATTTATTTATTTGAGACAGAGTCTCACTATGTCACCGTTGGTAGAGTGCTATAGCATCACAGCTCACAGCAATCTCAAACTCTTGGGCTTAAGCGATTCTCTTGTCTCAGCCTCCCAAGTAGCTGGGTCTACAGGTGCCCATCACAGCACCCAGCTTTTATTTATTTATTTATTTTATTTTTGGTGCACTTGTCATTGTCGTTTTAGCTGGCCTGGGCTGGGTTCAAACCTGCCAGCTCTGGTGTATGTGGCCAGTTCCCTACCCACCAAGCTATGGGCGCTGCTCTCTCTTCTTATCTTTTAGAATTGATTCTTCTTTACTTAGTAGCAAGTTTCCCTCTACCTAATCTCTATCTTCACTCACTCTAAGCTGCAGTGTGCAGTGGTAATGATGGAGACAATATTTTTAATATGTAAGAAATTCATCCTTACATGCACTATTTATCTTCTAATGATGATTAATGCTGCTAATCTGATGCCCAATTGAATTTATGAATTTTAAAATTTGGTTATTATTTAAACAGCAACATGGGCCACCATCATGAAAGAGAACCATTCAATTAGCTACACAAAATGGAGAAATGTTTATCTGTAGATGATTAAGCCTTCAAAAGGTGAAAAAAAAGGTACATATTCCAACATTTTAATTTTTAAAATATGTGTAAGCAAATGGGAACCTGGTTATTGATCTTACAGTGGGGACTTTTGATTAAATAATCATACAATAAAAAGGATTTTCAATGTTAGTATTATCTTCCTAAGACAATTTACCTTTAATTTTAGATCAAAACCACATTTTTATAGCTCAAAATACAGACCTATGGAGATTTCAAGCCCCAGCCAACCCTTTGAATAAAAAATCACTATATTTTTTTTCAAGTCCCTCGGTATGCTAGTCCTTGCATTCTAATGAGTAATTAGTACCACCACCAACCCATTAATCACACATATGGCTGCTTTAATAAGTAATTTTTCTGTGAATGTATCTTAAAGATTATGATTGAAATGAAAATGCCTCTGCTTTATTAGCTTATTGATATTCTTGATGAATTAATTCAAGCCCCATGTTTTCATGTATTTGGAATTGGTTTCACAAAATAAATTATGTCATTTTTCATAAATGTTCATGATCTCTTCTATGTTCAATATTCAATCTGATTAAGCATTACATTGTAAATATTAAGATTCAGTAAAAAGTCTGATGTCAACATGTAATGAGATAAGTTATTTTAAACATATTAATCTTTATTTTCACAGTAAAGGAGCACTTGTTGATTTACAAATATGCCTCTCTAGACAGTGTTACATAAATGTTAAATGTCTACATTTGTGTAATTCCTTCAGATACAGAAATCCTTTCCCACCAGCTTTCAGTCATCCCAGCTTCCAGCTGAGGAATTTGACAGTCAAAAGAACAGAATCAAGTTCTAAGCTTTATTCCTTTCCAGAGATGAAAATCTAAAAGACATAGATTCTTTTCCCCCCTCCATGGCTAATATTTATCTGCGTAACCACCACTACCCCCAGAACAGGGAAAATTAGTTTTGGAAACGAGCAACTCTCCATTAAAATTTCTTTCTAGTACCAACTTCTCAAAGGTTTTTATCTGTCCAAATTATAATTCTGAATCTAAATCACTAATTTTTAATCAATTAATTGTTTCTTTGGATTTTTTATTCTGAGACAGAATCTCACTCTATCTCCCTGGGTAGAATGCCATGGCATCATAGCTCATAGCAACCTCAGGTTTTTGGGTTCTAGTGATCCTCTTGCCTCCACCTCCTGAGTAGCAATGTTCACCTAGTTTTTCTATTTTTAGTAGAAATAAGGCCTCACTCTTGGTCAGGCTGGTCTCGAACGCCATAGCTCAGGAAATCTACCTGCCTCAGCTTCCCAGAGTGCTAGGATTATAGGTGTGAGCCACCCCGCCCAGCCTAATTTTTTTATTTATATAGTTAACAAATAAAACTTCTCTCTCTATATATATATATACTTATTATGTACAATATGATATTTTGAAATGTGTACACATTGCAGAATGGCTAAATTAAGCTAATTAATACATATATTACCTCACATGCCTATTCTCTGTGGTGAGAACATAAAATCCATTCTTGGTGATTCTCGAGAATATAATACATCATCATTTACTATAGTCTGCGTGTCATACAGTAGATCTCTTGAACTTATTCCTGCTATCCAACTGAAATTTCCTGTCCTTTGCCTGACATCTGCCCACTCTCACCCTCAAGAGTCTGACAATCACTGTTCTACTTCCTGCTTCTATGAGTTCAATTGTTTAGATTCCCCATAGAAGTGAGGTGCTGGGGCATCTGCCTTTCTGTCTTATTTCACTTGACATAATGTTGTCCAGATTTACACATTATTGCAGAGGACAGAATTTCCGTCTTTTTTTCAGACTGAATACTATTCCGTTGTGCATGTATACTGCATTTTCTGAACTCATTCCTCTGCTGATGAACACTTAGGTTGATTCCAGATCTAGGCTACTGTGAATAGAATTGCAATAAATACGGGAGTGCATGTGTTTTTTTGACATACTCATTTCTTTTCCTTCAAATATATACCCAGTAGTGGGATTGCTGGATCATCTGGTAGTTCTATTTTTAACTTTTAGAAGAAACTTTATATGTTTTCCAGAACTAATTCATAATTTTCTAATTCATTTTAAAAATTTTGAAGTTATAAAACCTTAAGCAAAATTTAGACAATTAAACCTATGCATGAAAAAAAGAAAAAAAGGTAAAATCCTATCTGGCACATATCTTTCCCCACTTCCACTGCCCAGAGGTAGTCCTTATTTGTTGTTAAAAGTTTGGGGGCATTCTTTAATCCATTTTCAGCGATTTTTAATACTAGCAAATGATTGGGGAAAATTTTAATATCCTTTCCTAGGAGACTAGTAAACAATATATCCATATAATAGAATTCTCTGAGGCTGTAAGAGATAAGTCAGGAAATCTTTATGTACAGATATGGCAAGATCTTAAAGTTAAACTGTCAAATGAAAAAAGCAAGGACAAGAACACTTTATATTGCATGACTCCATTTTTATAAAAAGTATGTACCTCTAAAAGAATTCAACAACAACAACAAAGCAACTCAAAACCCGATAACCTCCAAGAAAGAGAATCAAGTGACTGGCTAGTAGTGACAGGGTATGTCCTCACAGATAATCTTTTATATGTTTTTAATTTAAACAATAAAAAATATAATAAAAATATAATGATCAACATTTAAAATACACAAATCTTAATTTTAAAACTACCTTTTAAATTGTATCCTGAGACTTTGTTTATATTAAGTCTTAACAATTTGTCATAAAGTTTTATTATTTTCTAAAGCTGCACATTATTCCAAGATAGATAAACCAAAGTTTATTTTAAAAGTCCCCTATTAATATGCAACATCACTGGGTTGGGCCAGTCAATAAATTTTTCTGACCTGATTGAATTAAGCTGTCTTTATTTACTATTAACTTCTCCTTTGGTCTATTAGTATGTAATAAATACAACAAAAATGTTCAATCCTACTAATAATAGAACAAATGATAATTAAAACAACAATAAGAAAAAAATCCATTTTTGCAAAGATGTGAATAACAGGGCACCAATATACATTGCTAGTAAGGTATAAAATGCTACAATTTGAAGGACAATCTGGAAATTGAATGAAAAATATTCAAATGCATAAATTTCCTTCCATAAATCTATGAGTTATTCTTAATTAATAAATTGAACAAATTAGCCAGAATAAATGTGCGGCTTTTATTACAGCATTTTTATGAAAGAAAAAAATATTTAACAATAATAGGTAATAAGTGAATTTATTGTAGAGTACATCCATATAATAAAATATTAAGAAGCCAACTAAAACAAAGCTGAAAAACACTGTTTATTGAAATTGTTAAAAGAAAACATCAGGTAACAAAACAAAATATAAACCAGGATCTCAGTTTGTAAAAACAATATGTTTGTGTTAAAAATTTTTGAAAAGTAGAGAACATTCTCTTTAATAAAGTATAATAAGAATGGGACAGCAAATGTTCAAAGTACTCAATACTAAATGAAACCAGTAGATGAACTAATACATGCCCACACAAGAGAAAAGCTCAGTTTAATTCGAGTTGAGTCAGATAGGAGAGAAGGGGGAGAGGAGAGGGGGGAGAGGAGACGAGGGAGGGAGGTTGGTGTGTTTCCACCCAGTGGGCACAGTGTAAAGGTATACCGCACATCTCCTCGGTATGGGACACAGCTACAACAGGGACTCTACCTAACAAATGCAAACATTTTAACCTAACTGTTTGTATCCTCATATTAATCTGAAATTTAAAAAAAATTCTTTTGAAAGCATATATATATTAAAACATTAACTAGCAATCATTGCCAAAAATTGGAAGCATGGGTAATTTTATCCCATTCCTAATATGTATTTTGTAATTTTTCTGAAATTAACATTCATCATTTATATTAAAAAGAAATAACACAAGGTCTTCTAACTGTTTAGTAGTCTCAAACTCTGTCCAGCGTAGGATGTAGCATACAAAGGGACAAAGGGTAAGAGTAAAGGATTTAATCATCTTCCACATTTGCATCTAAATGCCTAATAATATTTGCAATTATTTGAGCATATGGTGCCCTCAGATGACAAACTGTGTTTAAAAATAAAACCATCCTAGCATTCTTGGGAGGCTGAGGCAGAAGGATCACTTGAACATAGGAGTTTGAGACCAGCTTGAGCAAGAATAACAAAACATAGAAAAAATACAGTCATGGTAGCACGCACCTGTAGTCTCAGCTACTCCCAGTTATAGGGGAGGCTGAGGCAGGAGGATTGCTTGAGTTCAGGAGTTTGATGTTGCAGTGAGCTATGATGATGCCACTGTACTCCAGGTGGGAAGACAGAGCAAGGTTCTGTCTCAAAAAACAAGAACAAAAAAATACAGAGTTGAGTAGACAAAGAATGACTCTAACTCTAAGAATTAGATTCCATAGTCCTTACTATCCACCTTTATGCAGCTGCGCATCACCTTTTTCGTGAAAGATCCATAATTGATCTTACAAAATTAGAGAGCAACTCTTAGAACTTCATACTATCAGAAGCACACAGCTAGTACTACGCTGACCACTCATGCAGTTTGACAAGTGGGAAGATGTTTGAATGAGTAAACTAAACTCATAAATATTAAGAAGTGTTTGAACTATACTGAATGAAGAACTCTGTGTATGAGAAATGCAAATCCCAATGACTCTAAGATACCACCTAATCCCAGCAGGATTAGCCCACATCACAAAGTCATAAAACACCAGATACTGGCATGAATTTGGAGAGAAGGAAACACTCCTACACTGCTGGTGGGATTGCAAACTAATACAGACTTTTTGGAGAGAAGTATGGAGAATCCTCAAAGGTCTAAAAGTAGACCTTTCATTTGACCCTGCAATCCCATTACTAGGTATCTACCCAGAAGAACAAAAATCACTTTAATTTGAAATTTAAAAAAACTTAAAAAAAAAAAGAATTCTGCATGTGAAGGTTGCTCCCTAATAGCTGATATGTTATTTTTCCTTGTAAATATTCTTTGATGTTCTATGAAGTTATTAAGAAACCCCTGTGACCTCACCTGAGCTGAGAACAGAGCATTTATCTCATCATGTTTGTTCCCTGTCTACACACATTTCTCCCTATGGACTGGATGTGAAGTTTGGAAAAAGACCTTTTGATCAGGTCTTGTGCTAAATATTGTGTGCAGGTTTTGGTTTGGCTATCTAGTTGTTCTGTTTTTATCTGTGGATTTAGAGAGATTGATAAGCCATGTTCCCCAGGTACAATCTTCCATTCACAATATATTTTTAAGTGAAAAAAAGGAACTTACACACAGTATGGATGATGGGATCAGTAGGATACAAATTTCTTTATAGACGAATACTTCTTGCTATCCAAAACTTCTCAGGTATTGAGAGTTTGCACAGCAGGTCCAGATAACAAGGGATTCCATGTTGTCCCAAATCTATTTGGCTCCCGATTTCAGATAGTAAGTAGCAGCAGTTTGGATAGTGAAGAAATTATCAGAAAATGTATCCAAATCTATTCATCTCTTGAGTTTCACTAGAGAAATTCAAATTTTAATTATTGGATGTGATTTTTTAATCATAAACACTCAAGATGAAGTTTCAGAACATCAAGTAATTACTACTTTCTTCTCTATTCCCTTCTGTATTCTAGAAATTTTCCAACTCAAATTTGAGTGTTTCATTTTCTCTTAAGAAAAGAATTTAAGTAGTGACTCAAAATTCATTTTCTCAAGAAATAAAGATCAAAATCAGTAGCAACATGCATTGTCTGATTGACCATCAGATTTTTGCACATTCAATGTAAGACCATCAAACAGTGATCAAAATAAACTCTACAATCATCTGCATAAGAAAGAAATATTCTAAGAAATATGTTCTCTAACTGCTCCCAAACCTTTCTACATAAGGCTAAATAAAATTCATTGTCTTCTCTACTTATTTTATTAAACCATAAATCATTTAAGAAAAAAATCTGTAATAAAATAGGAAATAAGATTATTTTTCTCATAACAACTATGTTTTTTAATCAGGTCACTATGAATTCAATAAAACCAATCCAGTTTTGCTCTGTTGGCTTTGTTGAAATCAATGCTTCAATTGCAAAAACAATGAACAAAACAGATTTAAATGCCTGAATTAAAATCGATGTAATTTATTCCAGAATCCACTGCCATTTTCTTAAAATGATGCCCCCAAGGCCTTTGAAGAATCCCTGAACATCTATTGGTGTGAGTGTAAAAACGAAATTTACCCTAAATATAGCAATGTAAGTACAGTAGTGGGCAACAAAAACAGTGAAGCATTTATTGAGAGTCTGTAACGCCCATGGCATTGTGACAGGCAGAAGAAATGCAAATATCTCTGATATGAATGTGTAAGATGTGAATCTTATGTTCCAAAACCTGACAGTCATATATAGGTCAGGTCGAGTGTTTGCACAAAAATATATCACTTGGGGTTTAGAGCAGATCATTATAATAATAATCCCTAATGAATCCTGTCCCCTGGGCCCATGCTTCATTGCCACTACTTTTATCAATAGGACAAGTGTATTTCTCTACTTGCTTGAATTTGGGCAAGTAGACTTTCTTTAACCAAAAGTGACTCTGTGCACATCTCAAAGCCAAGGCTTGCTTATTAGGCTGGGAACTTCTGCTGTCATCTGCTGAAGCGCTAAGACCATCATGCCCACAGAAGCCTAGCACAAAAGAATACCAGAGAGAGAGGCAAGGCACCCTACCTGTCCCAGACAAGCTCACCCAGAACAAAAACCAGAACTGCCTGACCACCCAGGGAATCCAGATGAAGAATAAGTGGCTTTTGTTTTTAGCTGCTTAGTTTGTAGGTAGTTCATTCTGCATTAACAGGTAAAGCACTATTTCTGCCTTCTATTATCCAACAACTATCTATTCAGTGCCAACGCTGTGCCCACTGGAAGAATAGAGGTGAACATTGGCCAACTTTCCTTCTTCCCGAAAGTTTACACTCTCTCATTCAGACATAGGGAGGGGCAAGCCTGACAATTAAAAACAAGCAAGTAAATAATAATTCCACATACAAAAAGTTCAGCGCTGTAACAAAAACAAAACACAGATAAAGGGGCAGAAGGAAGACCATGGGAATTCCCTGGAAGGGGAAAGCCATCTACACACCAGGGAGAAAGGTCTCAGTGGTCACCAACCTCCCACCTCAGCACTTCCACACCTTGACTTCAGACTTTCAACCTTCAGATTGGGAGGAAATAAATTTCTGCTGTTTAATGGAAAAAAAAGGAAAGAGATAAAGAGACAATGGGTGACCTGAGGTGGGCAGGGAGGGATAAGGTGACTTCAGAAAGCTTCTCTGGTTTTGTTGACAATTTAATCAGAAAACTGAATGCTGAGAAGAGATGAGTCAGGCAGAAATTCAGGAAACAGTATTCATTGTGAGAATGAGGGAAAATGTCGCTTTTCTCCAGAACAGTTCTCTGAAAGACCAACTCACAAGTAAGACAGATTAATAAGATCAGGTGCAGTGGCTCACACCTGTAATCCTAGCTCTCTGGGAGGCTGAGATGGGAGGATCACTTGAATTCATGGTTTCAAGACCAGCCTGAGCAAGAGCAAGACTCTGGCTCTTAAAAAAAGAAAAAATAGCTGGATGTTGTGACAGGTGCCTGTAGTCTCAGCTACTCAGGAGGCTGAGGCAAGCGGATCACCTGGGCCCAAGGTTTTGAAATTGCTGTGAGCTATGACACCATGGCACTCTACCAAGGGTGACAAAGACTCTGTGTCTCAAAAAAAAAAAAAAAAAAAAGACAGATTAATAAGAGAAAGAGGTTTATTTACCTTGTTCACAGGAATCACAGATTATCAAATATCCCACTCAAGAGATCCAGAAGTTGGGGGGATTCTGGGAAGATGGCCGACTGGTAGCAACCCTGGTCAGAGGCTCCTGAACAAAGGAAGAAAAACTGGTTGGAATCAGAATCTATGAAGTCAAAGACGGGGAGCTGAGCCCAGAAAGAAATTCGGCAAGCTAT
>NW_003852410.1:19483670-19511313 GCF_000181295.1 Otolemur garnettii
AAAAAAAAAAAAAAAAGAGATCCAGAAGTTTTTATACCCTTCATTTAGAGGGAAGGGGGAGATGAGGAATATAAGTAATTTTGTTTAGGAGCAATGAATGGTTGCTAGTGAGGATGAATAGATGAGGAAAACAGATTGGCTTGTAAATGATTCTCTTTGCAAGCTCAGTTAACCTGAGAGACAGGTGTTATACTTGAAATGATTTGAACTAGGTCTGATTGCACTCTTGATCTTCCTTCCTGCAATATAGTGAGATCACAGGGAAGGGAAAGGAAGTTGATTGTCCTTTTTGATAGGTCCATCTGGCTCATGCAGGTAGAAGGAAAACCCTTTCCAAAACTTGTTGATCTCTAAGGGCTTTTAATTCAAACTACTCTTTATAACAAGGAGTCATATTTTATGGTGAAATTTCCTGAGCTCTTTCACTATCAAGAGATACAAAGGCCAGGATGTAGAATCAGGTTTCCATTCTCGAAGGGTAGCAAGAATAAACTAGAGGTAGGTAGGTGAAGATGAGGTCCAAGGAGCAGGTGCTAGAAAGATCTCCTTAGAACCTGTACACCATTGTAAGAAAGTCTGCTATATTTCAAATAGTGAGAATTTTCTTCACTTTTAACATCTAATTATCTGGAAACATACAAAATATATTATTATGAATGCTTCAGATAATACAGCAACATCCGAGAGCTTTGAGAGGCCAAGGCTGGAATATTGCTTGTGTCCAAGAGTTCAAAATGAGCCTGGACAACATAGTGTGACCCCCCATCTCTACAAAAAAAAAGAGAAGAAGAAGAGAAAAAATTTAAATTTGCCAGGCTTGGCTGGGTGTGGTGGGTCGTGCCTATAATCCTAACACTCTCGGAGGCCTAGGTAGGTAGATTGCTTGAGTCCAGGAGTTCAAGACCAGCCTGAGCAAGAGTGAGACTGTTTCTTTAAAAATTAGCTGGACATTGTGGTGGGTATCTGTAGTCCTAGCTACTTGGGAGGCTGGGGCAAGAGGATGGCTTGCGCCCAAGCATTTGAGGATGCTATAAGCTATGAGCCACAGCACTCTACTGAGGGCAACAAAGTATAACTCTGTCTCAAAAAAAAAAAAAAATCACTAGACTCAATGGTGTGTGACTGCAGTCCCAGCTACTTAGGAAGTTGAAGCAAGAGGATCTATGACGAGATAGATCTTCATAGGTGCTTAAGTGTTGAGCTATGACAGTGCTATCTAGTTTCAAGGCAGCTGCTTACATTCTAAAATGTCCCGGTTTCAGGAAACTGCCTAGGGCCTCAGTTCTTGAAGCCCTCTGGGTCCAAATAACCAGACACACCAATGTAAGGCACATGTAAAACTGAAGCTGGCAAAGCAGTCTGTAAGATGCAGTCTGAGAAGCCAAGCTGCAGCAGGGCAGAGGACCCATTCTGCTGAGCTCGCCTTCTTTCCCACCCTCCCCCCACCGCCCGACCCCATGATTATCTAGTAAAGCTTTCACTGTGATTTCGAGGAAGTTTATCTCAAGGGACTCCAAGGAGGCAGTCACACATAGAAAATAGCTATTGTCATATTGTTAGAGTAAAGGTTACTTTGATGATACTATGTTTTCTCTGATGATTCTTTCAGGCATTTTATTAAAGTGAAAATCACCTTTCTGTTGTTTAAACATTTTGCATTGTTAGAAGGGAGACTACTTTAATGTTACTTCCTAAGAGATAAAGTTAAAATTTTCTAGGTTAGTTTCCTTATATTTCATTATAAAAGTTATTAGAATTGTAACCAAAGCAAAACAGAATCGAGAGTCTACTCTCCCTGTTCTCCAGAATTGCTGGCCTTCTGACAAATAGAGCTTGTTGGGATCTAAGCCCCATCTCCGCATATTGGCTAGACAGTGAGAGGAAGCTGGACCCTCTTCATCTAGTAACAAAACAAAGCTTGTTGAGGAAGAGAAAGACAGGTTTACAGAGTATAAAGTTTACAAAGCAAGATATGTTCACCATAGACAGCAAATAGACCCTACTGCCATGGAAAACAGGCAAAGAGGCAAAGCTCAGGGCTAGTGGTTCTTTTATTCTGCCTGGGTCAGCCCTACCTTGTGGTTCAGAGGTCACCTTGGAAACAGAGTCTTACAGTACATGTGAATCTCACATGAGCCTTTCTGAGAGACTGCTGGGGGCGTGGGCCACAGTATAGATGTAAGCTAATAACACAATAATTAGTCTCAAGGCTGGCCTAGGTCACCATCAAGACTCCACTGCACCTGTTGCCAGGCTAGAGTTTCCTACATCCTTTTGCAGTTGGCATGCTAAGTTCTAACTGATAGATTGACAAAAGGGTCCCTCCTCCCTAGGTGTGGGCAATCACTTGGGACAAAATTAAGGTGGATTTCATTGAGATGGGGCCTTGCCCCCACTCCCTTGTCCTCCTTCCCAAGAGAGCTATTCCTAACTATGCCACAGTGCCACTGTGCTCTACCTTGAATCACAGAAGGAGACCACATCTCTAAAAATAATTTTTTTAGTTAAAAAAAAAATACACGCAATAAACCCTCTACCCCACCCCATTCCCACCCCAGAAGGCCAACTTATTATAATAGTCATGTTGGGGTGGCCTAAGGCAGTGAGTGTGTCACTTTCCCTCCTCTTCTTCCTCTCCTCCTAAGACAAAGACACAAAGGATCTGGCTAGCCCAACTCCCCAGAAGTTCTTGCCAAGAAAGACCCTAACCAGACAGGCAGCCTGTGGGATGTGCCCACCCCCACAGCCCCATATAAAAGTGATCTCTAACTGCCCCTGGGGCTGGGGGGTCAGACACCATCCTTACACTACCCAGGCAGGTCACCCTCCCCTTTCAATAAACCTGGCCTGAACATCTCTGCTGTCTCATCTCTGGGCACCACCGTTTACAACTTTCGGCCATTTTGTCCTTCAATTTAAAATAAAATCTGTATCATGAGGAGCTTTGGAGGGTGTCTGTCACATGGATTCACATTTGATGAGCAAAATTTCTCTGCTGAGATGGGAGTAATCTGTCTTCAAAGTAGCTTATTTTTACCCAGGAATCTCTGACACTGTAGGGAAATGTCATGTGAATTTGGGTCCACGGCTTAGGAACTTATAAAGCAGGTATCGTGAGGCTAGCCCCACAACTGAAGGAGCTGGCCCTGGTCTGAAACACAGAGGGAAACTTCACCAAGCAACTGAAGGCTTTTTGCTGCTCCATATACCACGCAGTTGAAACAGCGGTTGATTTTACAGCTAATAAATAAGGCATTAAACCGAATCTCTTAAGCTTTTCATATCGAAAGTAATTGTAAATTGAATTTGCTAAAACAATAACTTAAAGAGGCAAGACTAGAATGTTATCCAAGCAAATCAAATGATGATGTGGAATTTAAAGAGCCACTGAAACAAGTGTCTTCAAGTACTTTATCGATCTGCCGGGGGCAGCCACTGTCAACCAGAGCTTCCCTTGGCAAGTGGAATTATCACACATTGATTATTCATCATGGAATCTGGCTGTGAGGCTCTGGCTCCAGGTGGGCTGGTCATTTACATTTCAACACAGTGACCCTTAATAACGATAAGACTACCTTGGAAGGGGCAGAGAGAGAGCATCCCTCCTGGGCTAAGAGTCTGGAGCTGCCCCGTTTTCAGTAGGGAACAGGGATGAGAGGTGACTAAAAACTATAAAAGTTAACTCTTAAAAATGCATTTACCAAGACAATGATCGTATTTGTTTGACAGGGTTGCTGTAACAAAGTACCCCCAACTGGATCCTTTAAAAAACAGAAATTTAGGCGTGGTGCCTGTGGCTCAGTAAGTGGGGCACCAGCCCCACATACCAGAGGTGGTCAGGGTTCAAATCTGACCCCGGCGAAAAACTGAAAAAAAAAAAAAAACCCAGAAATTTATTACCTCACAACTGTAGAGGCTACCAGTTCAAGATAAAGGTATGGGCAGGGGATGGTTCCTTCTGGGTGTTATGAAAGGAAGAATCTATTCTATCCCTCTCTGCTGGCTTCTGGTGAGTTGCTGGCAATCTTTGCCATTCCTTGTCCTGTGGAAGCACCACCCCAACTGTTACCAGATAAAGAGGAGCCAGCTGTCTGTCACTGCCCAGCCAATATGCAGAGATAGGGTTTAAGTCAGAACAACCATTATTTTCAGAAGGCCAGTGATTCTGGAGAACAGTGAAAATAGCTTCTCAATTCTGTTCTGTCTCAGTTACAATTCTAATAGTTTTTATAATGGGAATACAAGGAGATAGATCTAGACAATTTTTACTTTATCTGATAGTAACATCAAAGTAATCTCCACTCTGCCAATGCAAAATTGTTAAACAACAGAAAGGTAATTTTCACTTAACAAAATATCTGAGAGAATAATCAGAGAAAATCGTATCATTACAGTAACCTTTACTCTACTGATATCACAAGACCCATTGTCCATGTGTGACTACTTGCTCAAGTCTCCTGACGTAGACATCCTCACAGTCTCGGAGAAATCTTAACCTGATAATCACAGAAGGTGTGGGGGAAAGGCTGAGCAGATGAGGCCAGCTGCAGCTGTTTCAGCTTAGCCTCTCAGACCCCATCTTGCAGGCTGCTTTTCGGGCTTTACCACCTGTCTTCATGTTCCCCCGGCACTCACCCCATGTGTGTCCCTGTGTCCAAACTTCCTTTCTATAAGGATGCAAGTCATACTAGATTAGAACTGCTCCTAAAGACCTCATTGTAATTTGATCACCTCTACAAGGATCCTGTCTCCAAATCAGGTCACATTTTGAGGTACTAGGGATTAGGACTTCAGCCTATGAATTTGGGAGAGACACAAATCAACCCAGAACAGTAATACATCAAAAGTGTAGGGAGTCACTTAGTAATTCTCAATCTTGGCTTCACCTCACAGTAGCCTGGGGAGCTTTAACAAGTAGCTATGTCTGAGTCCTGCATTCATTGATTTTGATTTAATTGGTTTAGTTTAGGGCCCAGGCATGGTTTTAAAAATGCAACCAAGACTGAGAAACACTCATTAAATGCCTCATTCACTAGAATGCTTAATAATAGGGCATGGTGATTCATGTCTATAATCCCAGCACTTTGGGAAGTTGAGGAAGGAGGATGGCTTGAGACCAGCCTGGGCAACATAGAAAGACCCTTTTTTCTACAAAAAAATAAAAAATAAATAGCCAGCCATAGTGATGTATGCCTGAAGTTCAGGAGGCTGAGGCAGGAGGATCCCTTAAGCCCAGGAACTGGAGGTTTCAATGAGCTATGATTTTGCCTCTGCATCCAGCCTGGCTGATAGAGTAAAACTATCTTTAAAAAAGAAAAAAAAGAGAGAGAGAGAAAGAAAAAGGGCATATTATTATTCAGAGAGGAAACTACAAAATGTGTCAGTTATTTTAAGTACTGTGAGGACAGAGTCTGTATCTGCATTGATCACCAATATACACTTCTAGGACTTGATATAATGTCTGGCTTGAAGTAGCAGCCTCATAAATATTGAGGAAAGAATGAAAAGATACATATATGAATTAAATTCAAGAAAACACATATTCATTGAGTGTATACTACATGTTAAGCATTATATTAAGCACTGGAGAAATGTAAATAATTTTTTAATAAATGAATGAGTAAACAAATAGAAGAATGAATGAGATCACATCCAATATTCCCTTCTAGTCCACTGATAAAATCTAACAAGGTGTTATGTTATGCAATTCAGCATTTTCAGTAAGCTGGAATAAATACAAATCAACTAAACAGAAATTTTGATTGTTTCTAAATTATAATAACTCTCATATAACTAAAACCTTAGCACTATCTTTTTTTCAAAACTGAGTACAAAGATGTTTATATAACAAATCATGAGCCATTTGTAGATATATTTCAGTGTCCCTTAAGAATGTCCAAGGGATGCCACTAACCTATGGGACAGAACGAGATGGACAATACTCATACACACACTCATAGTCATAAAAAATCCTTGCACTCAAAATAATATTCAGATGCCATTGTCAATAGAATTACCCAACCTAACAAGCAGATGTCAGGATTTATTCTTCACAGAGTCAAACAAAAGTCATATAGCATAAAGAGATGGGCAGTTACCTGTTAAATGTGATCAATTTTGGTAACTGGTCCAGATGGTTTTAGTCTATGAAAAAAACTTCTTTTGCATCTTTTTTGGTTTTGCAATAGCTCTAGGGGATTAAGGGAAACTTCATTCACTTGTTTGTTTATGTATCCATCCAACAAGGTCTGCTTGCAAAAAGGGGTATTCCTGGGTAACAAGTCACAAAACAAGTGCCCCTCCTTAGAGCTAATACAGGCCTACACCAGAATATACATGGTATATGCTGCATTGTACAGCCCTGCCCCTTGGCTGGATGCTAACCACCACACAGAGCAGCCCTGTATCAAGCCAACATTTGTGAGGTAACTGCTAAGTGCCAGCCCTGTGCTGGGCTCCAGAGATATAAAAATGAATAAGATAAGGTCCTGTCCCTCAGGACAGGGCAGATGCAAATCAAATGGCTAGTGTAGAATAATGTAAACAGTGAAGGCAGGACTGTGAAGACTGTAGAAAGCAGTCAGGACCTCGTACAGGAAGAATTAGAAATGGGTCTTGGGGCTTGGCACCCTTAGCACAGTGGTTACAGTGCCACATACACTGCCACATACACTGAGAGTGGTGGGTTCGAACCCAGCCTGGGCCAGCTTACTAATTGCAACAAAAAAATAGCTGGTATTGTGGCAGGTGCCTGTAGTCCCAGCTACTTGGGAGGCTGAGGCAAGAGAATCACTTAAGCTCAAGAGTTTAAGGTTGCTGTGAGCTGTGATACCACGACACTCTACCGAAGGTGACATAGTGAGACTCTGTCTCAAAAAAAAATAATAAAGAAATAAAGAAATGGGTCTTGGAACTCAACTTAAACCTCCCATTTGATTCTGCAATCCTGTTACTAGGCATTTACCCAGAAGAAAAAAATTTCTTTTATCATAAGGACATTTGCATTAGACTATTTATTGCAGCTCAATTTACAATCGCCAAAATGTGGAAACAGCCTAAATTCCCACCAACCCAGGAATGTATTAACAAGCTGTGGTAAATGTATACCACGGAATACTATTCAGCCATTGCAAAAGATGGAGACTTTACATCTTTCGTATTAACCTGGATGGAGATGGAACACATTCTTCTTAGTAAAGCATCAGAAGAATGGAGAAGCAAGAATCCAATGTACTCAATTCTAACAAGAAGGCAGCAGATGGGGGGGTAAGGGAATAAGCAAATGGGGAGAGAGGAGGGGGATGAGGGATGAGGGGTCATGGGATATGGCACACCTCTTGGGGGCAGGACACAATTATAATAGGGACTTTATCTAACAAATGCAATCAGTGAAACCTAATTCTTTGTATCTTCAATGACTCTAGACAATAAAAATAAAGAAAGAAAGAAAGAGAGAGGAAGGGAGGGAAGGAGGGAGGGAGAGAAGGAAAGAAATTGGTCTTGGAGGAGAATAAGTAGGACTTTATTACATAGGAAAAACAAAACAAAGAGTGAATAACAAATATCAAAATGTGATCACAGTAAGATGTGGTCATGGGAAGCAAAAAAATCCTACAGAGCTGGAAGGAAGAATGGGGGGAATGGGAATAGCTGGAAAATTAGTCTGGAAAAGTACTTTGGGGCTAACCTGCTCAGATTAGCTGGATAACAGATAACAATGGAATAATTTATTGAAGATGGAGAAAAAAATTTGGGTAACCAGCATAATGTTAGGAAGCAAGGAGAGATAAGCAAACCAGCACCAGGGAAATAGCCACTGATTATGCCTGAAAACAGACTATTTCCAGTACGATGTGGCTTTGTTCTTTATCACACATTATCTTTATGGATCATTACTATAAATTACTTGGTTTATCTGATAAATTGACTTCACATTTCTCATATTTTATTTCATTAAACTAAATTTTCACTAAAAAAAAAAAAAAACTGAGATGTAGGGGTGAGGGGAAACTTGCCCTTTCCCCCAAAAGTTCAATGAAAGATCAACTCACAATTAAGACAGATTAATAAAAGAAAGTTTTATTTACTGATACCATATGCATGGGGAGAATATCATAGCAATTACCTGATATCACAATGAAGATCAGATATTTTTATACACACCTTTTAGAAGGGAGGGGGGAAATAAAGAGTACAGGTAATTTTGTTTAGGGACAATAAATGGTTGTTCAGAAAGATGAAGAGATAGGGGAAACAGATTGACTTGCACATTAACCTGAAAGACAGGTAATATGTTTGTTTCCAATGATTTGGGCCTGGTCTGGCTGTATTCTTGATCTTCCTTCCTACACTATATCAAGATAACAAGGAGCTGAAGGGAAGTCCCCTTGTCCCCTTTGATCTTTTAATCGGGTCAGTCCTGATGTATGCAGACCGAGGGAAAGCCTCTTCTAAGAGCCTGTTAATCTCTAAGAGTCTTTCATTCAAAATAAGTTTTATACTAAGGAGTCATATTAAAGGTGAATTTCCTGAGCTTCTTCAGAAACATCAACCTAGATTGGGTAAGATTTTTTTTGGTTTTGATTTTTAAATCTAAAATGTAGCATAATTTTCCAGTTTTCCAAATGCAAATACTGGCTTTTTCTACCAGCCTTGTGGATAAAGTAAAGATGCTGTTGATCCTGGGGTTTGCATTGCTTTGCCGTGAACCTAGCAAATTCTTTTTTTGCAGTTTTTGGCTCGGGCCAGGTTTGAACCCTCCACCTCCAATATGGGGCCAGCACCCTACTCCTTTAAGCCACAGCACCGCCCACTAGCAAATATTTTTGAATGAAGCTGGTATTCCCCCCTCTGAATCTTTGGTTTATGACCACCTTCTTTTTTCTTCTGTTTGACCTCTGCATGGGAGTAAGAGGTTGTGATAATCAACAAACCCAGTTTATGACCAGTATTAATTTAATATTAAGTGTTATAACAACATGTGAACACTCAGTTTCCATTAAATTTCAAACTTAATTGCTTTTTGCTAAGGGTGTCTGTCAGTCTATGTTCTTTTTCTTTTTTCAGTTGTTTATATTTTCTGAGAGCCTTAAGCTCTGTAAGTTACTACTCAGCTAAAATAACATGGAATCTAATTTGAAAAATCAAGTGGAGTTTAACTGCAAATTATTCTGTGTTATATTCAAAGGCCAGAGGTTTTATAATTGATCACATCAGCAGTGTTTGGCTATAGTGCTATTAGGTTACTTTGATAATGTTCTAACAATTTTTGCAGAGTATTGTCTGAAAGATAATTCTTTGGAATGAATAAAAGCATGGGCACTGAATCCTAAAGGAAACTGTCAGATTTGAAATCAGTTACTAGAATACATCCTACAAAATTAAATGCCTCATCAGACTGTGTAATTGACCTATCAGGCTGCAACTGTGTGAACTGGGAAACTTTGAGCGAATAATCATTTTTGTTCGGTAATCCAGCCTTGCTATCTGGAAGTATTTTTACCATCTTCTGAAGGTAAATTAAATAGGGTTAATTTACCCTACTTTCCCTAATAGGGAAAGTAAATCTCTGAAGGTAAATTAAATAGGGTTTTACATTTGTAACTCCAGTAGTTGGCCTATGTCAGTATGTAGTAGGTATTCAAGAAATGTTTAACAAATAGATGAATAATAACTTTTTCTTATATACCAAACTGTATGCAAATGTTTTATGTGCATTTCTCATTAATTCTTTGCAATAACACCATGAAATAATTACTTTGTTAATTCTGCAGATAAGAAATTGAAGCTCAGAAAGTTCACTCAACTAGCAAAGAGCAAAGCAGACTTTTTTGACAACTCTAACCTCCCCTTACTTAACTGCTGTGTTATACTAGGTAAGTACATGAAAAGTTTCAACAAATCATGATTGCCGAATGTAAATATTCATTTGTACAATATGACCACAATGCCAGCCTGGCAATGAAACATACACCCTGAGACCTACATGTTATGATGAGATGCTGTTGGTGGAAATAATGTTATTAAACAGGAGATTTGGGCTGGAATCAATGCTAAATGGTTGAAATGATTTATGAAATCATCAGGATATTCTGTAATTCTAAATCGTCTCATCCACTTTTCTTGTTGAAGGCATAAGGCATTTATCATTCAGCCTATGGCAGCCACATGAAATGATAGATTTTTCCAGCATTACTTTATATTAAATAAGCAGAGACTTGGAAAAACATTAATTTGAGTCGGTTTTTTCCAGACAATCGGCAGGTAGCTAAGAGAACTGTTATATTATACTCAATTACCAGAATATAACTCATTCAATTATTTTTTCTTAGGAGTCAAACTCCTGGAGGGCAAGAATTTGATCTGTGATGTAACAAGTTTTGCATATTAGGTAATTAGGGAATTCTTTTTAGATAGGCGTAGCTATAGCTGCAATATCAACATGCAATTATCAGGAATTCTGAAACTGCTTTCTAATGACAAAAACAAAAGAATCTTGACTTACTGATAATTTTGCCTAAAGCAGTAAACAAAGTAGTGAAGAAGGCTCTTACCCTGAAAACCAGGTCCAAATTAAAACCTTGGCTCTGTCACTTACTAGCTGCATGCCTGTTTTCTCAATAGCCCAAGTATAAACTCCACAGGTACATTAATCACACTGGTCATAATCACCATTGTATCAAAACAATGTAATAAGCAATGAGAATAAAAATAATAGAAAACGGTTTCAATGTTTTCTTCCTACCAGAGACTGAGCCATATAAACAATAAGCACTTATCTCATTGTTAAGTGCATTATAATGATGCCCATTTTATAAATGGGCAAATTTAGGCTTAGCCCTCAAGTAAAGTTATTGGACAAAGAGGGTCCACCCACCTGTCTCTATCAGCCAAAATGCAGAGATGGGGATAGGTCCACCAAACTTTGCAGAAGGCCAGTGACTTTGGAGAACAGTAAGAGTAGCCTCTTCAAGACTGTTCTGTTCTTCTATTTCCAAAACCACAGGTTCAAAGCAAAGACCACATTAACTCTTATTTTAAATAATAATCAGCATAACTCAGTGACCTATTACAACATTTCCAATTCAAAAGTTAATTTTCTGAATCAATCCTCCTAAACTACTCAAGATAGGCATCTTTAGGATGGGGCTAAATTTATAAAACAGTAAGAATGAAAGAAATGAATGTCACGTAGGACCTAAACTGACCAGACCAGCTGTGTCGTCTTGGCCATACCCTGACTAATTCCATCTTATTTGCACTACATGTGGTCTCAGTAACTTACCTACGATAGGAAGTGACTGAACTGGGATTTGAACTCAAGCTATCAAACTTGCAAGCCAACCTTTAAAACTGATACAGTTAAGAAAGACAGGAAGGAAGGGAGTGAAAGAAGGAGAGAGGGAGGGAAAAAAATAATGAATGATGAAACAAAAGAAAGGGAAAGAGAAGGAGGAAAAAGTAGTGGGCAAGCAGGAAAGAGTAGGGGCAAGCAGAAAGAATTAGAAGAGGGGAAGCAGGAAAAAAGAAAAAGGAAAAGAAAGGATAGGAGAGGAGGAGAAAAAACATCACAAGGATTTGATAAGATGTATTTATGAAAGCATTTTGTGATACTTCAGGTAAGTTAAATGTGCAGGGTAATACCATGGACTAGCAATGGTACCTATAAGTGAGCCTTGGGGAATAAATGTCAGTACCAGTGGAGGTACAGGTGGGTGGACCTGAAATGCCTATGAATAAGGCATTTCAAAGCAAAGCAAATTAAAGGGAATTATCAGACTGGCCATTTACTGAAATTATAGGCAAAATGCATTCTCCTAAACCAGTCAGCTACATGGCTGTGGAATTCTCCTTTGTCTGTTAAACACCGAGGATGGATGTGCTCTAACAGGGAGAATGCTTCTCCCCATGGCTTCATTCACAGCACAGAATGATAGCACAGAGGACCTGGTTTGAATCCACAGATAGATCTAAGCATTCCAATGTCACGAATAGCCAAGAAAGGTAGTTATTCAATCAAGTTTACCAGGCAGTTCATCCAACTTTGGACCACCCTAAAATAGCACTCCTATTTTCTCTCTACCACTCACACAAAAGAAAAGAAACATATTTCAAAGAGTCACTGGGAGATACACTCTATGTCTATAATTGAATGAATGTATTTCACACAAATGATTTTCCACCCACAGCAGATATTCAGTACAGAGGACATGAGCCATCTGAGAACAGTGAGTGCCATTAAAACAAAAAAAAAAAGAAGTAGCCCCGGAAGGCCCTGGGTGGGAAGCTTAGTACCCTGTGTTCCAACCAAACATGCAGAAGTGATCCTGGAACTGTGTCCAGATTCATCACAGCACCTTAATTGCCTTGGGCAAAAGGGTCCTAAAACTCTATTTTGTCCTTTAAACCACATCTTAAAAGCCATTTCATCAGAAAAGCCTTTTTTGATCTCCCACCTAGAGTAGGTCCTCCCATATATGCTCTCAGAGCACTCTGTTCCTCTGCTTCAGAGACCTTGTGATAATTTTAACCTTTTTTTTTTACATACACATGTGTTTATTAGGTTTCCACTTTTTGCCTTCACAAAATTAAAAAGGCTTAAAATTTAATAACAATAACAATGTTTAAGGTAAAGACTAGAAACAAAAACCTTGTAAAGAACGAACAAAGATAAATACATTCATAAAAGAAATTGGATGATTGCTGCATCGGAATATTAAGCAATAATAATAATAATAATGCAAAGAAAGTAGCATTCAGATCGTCAAATAAGAGTATGTCTATTATAGAATGCTTTGACTCGGAGGTTCAGTATGGAGTCATCAGTTAACTTCTTCTTATTATATTTTTTCCAAAGTCTCAAAAAATAGACAATTAATATTTATAAACAAAAGTAAAAGATAATTTCAAAAAACAGATAATGCCAAATCTTATAGACAACAGAAAAAGAAGAAATACTTCTAAATCGTTCTGCTTAATCTGGATACACCTGATATTAAAATTGGAGAAAATATATTATTACAAAGGGGAAATTACAAACATATTTTACTTATAAATGAGGATACAATATCCTAAACAACATATTACCAGGTTGAATTAAAAATTAATGATTAAGTAATGTACTTTGGTCAAAATTAAATCCAATTTATGGGAGAATTAGTCAGTATCTTCTTTCCTTTTTTTTCTTCTTTTCCTTTCACTCACCCCTCCCTCCTTCTCTGTCTGGTCTCCCCTTCACCCATGCCCCACCATGTCATTAATTGTCATTAATGGTTCTCATATCAAAGTTGAATACATAGGATTCATATTTCTCCATTCCTGTGATGCTTCACTAAGAATAATGTGTTCCACCTCCATCCAGGTTAGTACAAATGTTGCAAAATCTCCATTTTTTTAATGGCTGAATAATATTCCATGGTATACATATACCACAGCTTACCAATCCATTCCTGGGTTGAAGGACATTTAGGCTGTTTCCGCATTTTAGTGATTGTAAATTGGGCTGCGATAAACAGCCTGATACAAGTGTCCAATAAAAGGCATCCAAATGGGAGCAGAGGAGGTCAAACTCTCCCTTTTTGCTGATGATATGATCCTATATTTAGAGAACCCTAAAGACTCAACCACAAGACTCTTGGAAGTCATCAAAAAATAAAGTAATGTCTCAGGATATAAAATTAATGTCCATTAGTCATTGTATATGTTGTATACTGTTGTATATGCCAATAACAGCCAAGGTGAGAGGTTAATTAAGGACTCAACTCCTTTTACCATAGCCCCAAAGAAAATGAAATACTTTGGAATATACCTAACAAAAGAGGTGAAGGAGCTCTATAAAGAATATTATGAAACCCTAAGAAAGGAAACAGCAGAGGATATTAACAAATGGAAAAACATACCATGCTCATGGCTGGGAAGAATCAACATTGTTAAAATGTCTATACTTCCCAGAGCAATTTACCGATTCAATGCCATCCCTACTAAAATACCAACATCCTACTTTCAAGACATGAAAAAAATGATTCTGCATTTTGTATGAAACTAGAAAAAAACTCATATAGCTAAGGCAGTTCTTAGTAATAAAAACAAAGCTGGGGCGTATCATCATACCAGATTTTAGGCTGTATTACAAGGCCATAGTGGTCAAGACAGCATGGTACTGGCACAAAAATAGAGATAAAGACATTTGGAATCTAATAGGAAACCAGGAAATGAAACCAACAACTTACAGCCACCTAATCTTCGATAAACAAAATAAGAGCATCCACTGGGGGAAAGACTCCCTATTCAACAAATGGTGCTGGGAGAATTGGATATCCACATGTAAAAGACTGAAACTAGACATATACTCACAAAAATTGATTCAAGATGGATAGAGGACTTAAATTTAAGGCATGAAATGATAAAAATCCTCAAAGAAAGAATAAGAAAAACACTGAAAGATATTGGGCCAGGGAAAGACTTTATGAGGAAGAATGCCACAGCAATAGCAATAATAAATAAATGGGATTTAATTAAACTGAAAAGCTTCTGTACAGCCAAGGAAACAACAATCAAAGCAAATAGACAACCTACCCAATGGGAAAGGATATTTGCATATTTTGAATGAGACAAAAGCTTAATAACCAGGATTTATACAGAACTTCAGTTAATCCTCAAAAAAAAAAAAAAAAAACAGCAAACACATGAAAAAATGCTCATCATTCCTAATTATTAGAGCAATGCAAATCAAAACCACCCTGAGATATCATCTAACCCCACCAAGAATGGCCTGTATCACAAAATCTCAAAACTGCAGATGCTGGCACAGATGTGGGAAAAAAGCAACACTTTTACACTGCTGGTGGGACTACAAACTAATACAACCTTCTTGGAAATAAATATGGAGAAACCTCAAAGAACTCAACCTAGACCTCCCATTTGATCCCATTTGATGATCTTCTGCCGTGTATTCAATACTCAGATTCAATAGCCATTGTAATTTTTCCACATTCACTTCATCTAGCCCTTTCCTTCTCTTTCTTCTTGATGTCAGTGAAATATTTAAAGGAAACCCAGGCATTATGTTGATTTATGTGTCTAAATACTTCAAGATGCATGTTTTAAAAATGATTGGTTCCGGCTTGGGGCCTGTGGCTCAAGCGGCTAAGGCGCCAGCCACATACACCTAAGGTGGCGGGTTCGAATCCCCAGCCCGGGCCCGCCAAACAACAATGATGGCTGCAACCAAAAAATGGCCGGGCGTTGTGGCGGGCACCTGTAGTCCCAGCTACTTGGGAGGATGAGGCAGGAGACTCACTTGAGCCCAGGAGTTGGAGGTTGCTGTGAGCTGTGATGCCATGGTACTCTACCCAGGGGGATAGCTTGAGGCTCTGTCTCAAAAAAAAAAAAAAAAAAGATTGGTTCCTTTTATAACCACCATCTCAGCCTGGGTTCCACCCCAAAGCAGAGCCTGAAACAAGGGCTTCATACAAGTTGTTATGTGGGAAGTGATCCATACCAAAGACTATGGAGCTAAGAAGAGTGGAAGGAGGGAAAAAACCCAAGGACACACTGTCAGAGCATTAGTCCTGGGGGCACCTGGCTGATTCTACTGAGGACCCTCAGAGGAGCTGCAGAATGCTATTTGGATTAATGACCACAGTGGGAATCGTTTACCAAAGCTCCTACCCCATGGTCAGGAATGGCCCTGTGGGATGTTAACTCTCTTTTACTCCCACATTTCCAATGGAATGCTTCAGAATGAGACACAGGTGTCCCACAGAAGGCAACTGAGACACCTAGAGAAGAAAGAGAAATCTGTGTTGCAATTTAGGGGAGGTGCTATCAGGTTCCACCTGCACAACTCTAGGTTCCATAGCAACAGCTAGAGTGAAGTGGTGGACTAAGAGAATGTGACACAGGCCACAAAAGGTACCTGACACAACTGCAATGCCATGGTCAACACTAACCAAATTCATTCCAATTCCTAAGTATTATCTCATACCCAGTTCAGAATCAAATCCCTCATTGCACCAACGAAGACTTTTTAGGGCTGATCTGGTCTAATGAGTATCTAAACAAGGTCCACAAATTACAGTTTGTTGTTATGTCTTTAAATGTCCTGAAACCTAGAACAGTCCTCTTTCACCTTTTCTCATTCCTTTGATTTACATATATATATGTAAATATATATATATATAAAAAAGATGTCAGTTGTCCTATAGAATGTTCCACATTTTGTTAGAAAGTCATAACACTTACTTCTCTAACCCCAGTATTTTCTATAAATTATAAGCTCTAAGAGGTTGATTAAACTCAGATAAACATTTAGGGCAAGAAAAGATCATAAATGATGCCATGTGCTTCACAGTGAATTCCATCACAAGATGCACTTAGTATAGTAAATGGTGTCACCAAAAAATGCATCCACATTGTAACCCCCATATCTGTGATTTCTACTGAATATTACAAAAGGTGTGACTAATGGAAGGATCTTAGGAAAATGAATTTATCCAACATTATCTTGGTGGACTCTGTGTGCAATCATATGTATCCTTATATAAGAGAGTCAGAGGGAGTTTGGAATAAGATACAAGGAGATTGGAGTCTCAAGGCCACAAGCCAAGAAACGGTAGGACAGCAACCAAAAAGCAGAAGGGGCAAGGAATGGATCTCCCTAGAGTCCCTGAAGGGAGCACAGCTCTGCCAGAGTTTGGACTTCTACTCTCCAGAATTCTAAGGCAATAAATCTTAGGTAATGGTAGGAATGTAACAGCCTAATATCTTCATTGCCCAGTTCTCCCCATGCTTTCCTTTTAATGATTCCATTCACTACTGAGTTTGGCCTGCATTAATCATTTATTTAAGAAAGATAAAATAGCAAATTGTGCCTTCTCCCACTCCTTTCCCCTTTATTAGTAAGAATTCTTTCATTTAAAAAGAAAAAAAAAAAAACTTCTCCTGATCAGCCTGGGCTCTTGGATTATCCTAAAATATGGTTCATACAAGAATCACTAAGTATAAACACAGTAGAATCTCCATAGCTGACTACCTCCCTACACTACCATCTCCTTAAGTTGACTTAATTTTCATAGAACAGACATGTACCACATGTAGATATTGGTACAGTAGGCCTAGTTTTTTGTGTTGACCACCTCCATATATTGACTGGTTTGTTATAGTCCCTTGGGTGGTCAACTTACAGAGGTTCTATTGTACTTAATTCTCCCCTTCAATTACTATATTCTCAACTAAAGAATTGATCCTAATAGTAATTTAAACCTCATCTATGGTATTATTTATGTAATATCTGTTTCCTGTACTAAACTCAAGCTCTGTGGAGCAGAAAATCTGTCTACCTTCGGTGCTGCCTAATCCATACCCACCATAGCATAAAAGACAAGGACTTCAACTACCCCAGAGAAATCCAGAGTCCCAAGAGGGATGTGGAATACTCTCATCTGCAGGCCTTTTTTTAAAATACAAAGCAGTTAAATTATTTCAGGGGATTTTTTTTTTTCCCTACCCTAAAGCAAGTAAGCAAAAGTTCTCAGGCAATTTAGAACTTGTTGTGAAAAGAGCCAAACTTTGAAAGGAACCAATCTCAGGGCTGCTTAGGTGGTGTCTCAGCATTATTTTTCTCATCAGAACCATCTTGGTGAAATGTCAGAGTGGAGAAGGACTTTAGCAATCATTGAGTGAAGTGCTTTTAAACAATGCAAACTCAAAATAGCCACCACTACTATAAGAACAACTATCATAACAGTAACAATCATAAATACATCATACAAATTGCCAGACTAATGGAATCAACGTCTTCAGAAATAATCTCAGAAATCTGTTTTAAGGTTCTCAGGTAATTCTTCCATAGCTTGTCTTAGGATTGGGTTTTGTACACTACTTCTATAATTGAGAGGATTATAGAAGTTGATATTTAATAAAAGAACCTTTGGTAAAGCTTCCGTAAAAGTCCAATATGTTTTAAAAATTAATTCCTTCTAAACATACTTACACAGAACCTCCTAAAAGCCAGAGACTATTCCAAAAACAAAGCATACAGAGGAAAACAAAATTGAAAAGGTCCCTGTTTGCTATGGTTTGAATGTGTCTCCCAAAAGCTCCTCTGTAAGAAATTTAATAGCTAATGCAACAGTGTTGAGCAATGGAGCCTAATAAGAGGAGTTTGTATCCTGAGAATAAAACCCTCCTGAGTGGGTTAATGCTGTCATCACAAGAGCTAGTTAGTTATCTTAGAGTGTGTTGTTATACAGGGAGTCAAGCCCCTGGTGCCTCTCTGTCTCATATGTTCACTTCTGCCTTGTATGCTGGGAGGAAGCTTATCAGATGCTATCATCGTGTTCTTGGGCTTCCCAGCCTCCAGAAACATGAGCTGAATCAACATCTATTATTTATAATTTACCCAGTCTATGATATTCTGTTACAATAACAGAAAATGGACTAAGACACTGACCTCACAGGGTTTAAAGTAAGAGGTGGGATGCATAGAATGAAAACAAACAAGTAAATAAGCATATATACACATACCATAATAGCCTCCTCATAACTTTCTTTGAAAACTTATAGCTTCCTGGAGCACAATTGGAAGATATTCTTTCCCTGAAAATAAACACAGTGCAGAAAAAAAGTTCCCAACCTCACAAAGCCACGACCTGGCAGAAATGTGGACCACCACAAACATTCCTTTCCCTGAGCTCTTATCTATACAAGGATTTAAAATAGAGACTGGGACAGTTCATTCATTTGGCTTGAGTTTTCACTAGTTAATGAATCTGGGGGTGGGGGGAAATAATCACTGCTGGAAAAAAGAAGAGAAATAAAATCAGCATCCAAGTTGTGCCTCCCATTCCAGATGAGCGAGGAGGCACAGCAGTTCACAACAAATATTGGTCTGGAACACTGTTGAGTCCAGGGTTTCCAACCTGACTTTTGGAGAACCAGAAATAAATCAGCAGTACCTAAAGAGCCTTTCAAAATACTGAATCCTAGAATTTTGTTCCTGTATATTCTTATTCAATGGAGACCTAGGAATATGGATTTTTGTGAATCTCTGTCAGAGGTTTTGTTTTGGTTTGTTCATTTGTTTGTTTTAGTATAGGTAACAAACACTAACTCTAGCTTATTTAAGGCAAAAGTAAATATTTTAGAATATTGTGATATAGCTTAGAGCAGTGAATTTCAACTGGTGTGCCATGGCCCACTGGTGTGCTGTGAGAGGATCTTAGGTATGCTACAATTTTTTAAAAAGATTACTAACTGAATTATTTGTGAAAGAAGTTCGGAGTACAGTAAGTATATTCTTTTGTTTTATTCTTTTTTTGATCAACATAGTTTAAGTGTGCTATGTAAGTTTAACATAGGTTCAAGTGTGCCAAGAGATAAAAATAGTCAAAAAAACACTGGCTTAGAGAACCAAAAGAAATACTGAAAAGTCAGGCCCTGAAAAGAACAAAAACTAGGACAATTATGGGCATCCAGGGAACAAAACTTTTCTTTTTTTTTACTAGTTTTTTTTTTTTTTTAATTTGAAGGGAGTTTTAAAAAAGGATTATTTGCAAAGATATGGGCAGGGTTTAGGGAAGCTGGCAAGTGGGCGGTCTGGTACTTGAGGGCTAGTCCATGTAATAGGCTCTGCCTAGGCCCAAAGGAAGAGGAAGGAAGCAGTGTCCAGAACAGAGAGAAAGGAGCTCTCTGTAGGTCTGGTAGAATTCAGCCGTGCATCTGTCTGGTCCAGAGGGTTTCTGGTTGGTAGATTTTATTTATTTATTTATTTATTTGTTTGTTTATTTTATTGAATGGTAACTACGTACATTAATGCACTTCTGGCCCATCAATCCATGAATGGATCAACAAACCGTGGTATATGTACACCATGGAATACTATGCAGCCATTAAGAAGGATGGAGACTTTACATCCTTCATGTTCACATGGATGGAGCTGGGGAACAAAACTTAAAGGATGTTTTCTCCACAGGTCATAATAGGGAAGAATCAGCCCCTACTGCTATCTATGCATGTGTCATTCTATTCAACATTAACTTCCAATGAGAAAGAATGTGACTAACTTAAGTTGGGTTTCATCCCTACTTCTTGTCCAGAGAAGAACAGATACTTCAATTGTCAGTCCAATCAAAATTAAAAATAATGCAATGGTAACTGATCGAAGATGAAAAAAATCCAAAGTGCTGTTAGAACAGATGTCCACTTCTACCTCCCCAGGTGATTTTGAGGCACAGCCCAGTTTGAAACCAATGGCTTGATTCAACCAACAACCAGACACTTGAATTTTACTTACCATAGGCATAACCAGCCAAGGTTGGGAATACAACCTTTCCAAAACTGCCCAAAATTCGTTCTTCTTAAAGTGAATATATCCATTTCTTTTCCAAAAGAGTCTGCCCTACCTCCTGGCTAATTGCATAAACAGAGTATCTCACCTCATAGACAATATCAGTTACTCTCCCCCCAGCTCGATTTGCAATGTCACACTGGCATCTTACTACTTTTGAAACATAGTAGACACGTCTAACAGAATCCTTTTGTACTTGCTGTTCCCTCCACATGAAAAACCCTTCCTCCAGAGGCTGCATGACTTACTATCTCCCTTCCTTCATTCAGTTCTTTACTTTAGTACCATCTATTTAATAAAAGTTCCCCTCTCCAGTACTCCCTAACTCTCTTCCAGCTTTTTATTTTCTCTGTATCACTTATCACTAATAACACCCCAAAAGTATTCCTAATGGAGAGAGCATTTTCTTCAGTGGGGGAATCATTGTCTGTCTCATCCCTCTAGAATATAAGCCCCTGGAGTAGAGGAAGCTGTTATGTTTTATTTGGTGCTATATCCTTACCTTTATGACAGTGCCAGGCATATTGAAAACAATCTCTGAATAAATGAATCAGAATCAATGGTAGCACTTTGTTTTAAATTTAGCTTTATGTTCCATTCCCACCTACTAAATCAGGACCTTCAGTCACACTCAGGAATCTGCATTCAGATTCTTCCTACATGATGCTAATGAATACTAACATTTAAAAACTGTTATTCTAGCATTCTCCAAAATCATTGTAAGCCCTCTCCCATGTTACTGCCATTGAATGTTTAAAGACAGACCTTCTATTCCCTTCCTCTCACTGTCCTCACGTTTTCTTTGTCTTAGACTGAACAATTAAAGCTTCTACAACCATCCCTCCTACAAAGCCACTTACTACCCCCAGGAGATCGGGCTGTGTTCTCTGAACGCACTTCCATTCACTGTCTTTCCTGGTAGTGTGATCTTGGTTGGAAAGTAAGTCTCTAACCAACAGTCTCTAAAGACTCTGAAGAGCTTTTCAAAATGAGTTCTTACACATAAGAAACTCTGCCCTTTTTTCCTTTGCATCATCCATTGGGAAGAAGTTCAAACAGACTATAATGTCATCACAGTCTTGGGGCCTATAATCTCAGAGTAGAAAATACACCCAAACTATATTTCTGTCCTGTGTGCTTGTGCCCCGTTAGAGAGCAGACAGAACATCTGTATATGAGCCTCCAACAAACAATGGGATGTGTGAGGAGGAGGCAGAGAACACAGAAGAGATTGTCAAGTAAAAGGAGAGGACAAGAAAGGAGCTATTGGCAGAGAGTGTGTTGGGCAAGTGACAAAGAGCCACACAAAGCTTGTCTTCTGTTAGAGCTCCACACAGGATAGTTTATAGTCTAACCTGAGCAGACTGCATTTTGTTTCATTAAACAAAATGAAACCTAATTTTAATTATAAGGCTATCTATTATATAGATGCCCTATGTTGGATAACTATTTATGTTATTGTGTTTTCTTTTATTGCCTTAAAAACTTGAAAAAGCAAAGTTGGCAAAATCTTGGAGCTCAGTTTTCCTACACACTGGAGTAATTTCTTGCAGATTATTTCACAGAACCAGTGTGCAAGGTAAACTAATAGTCACCTTTCTTCCCACCCCCTGAAATACATATACAATTGAATCCCCAGAACTTGTGAATAAGTTGTAATACCTGACAAAAGGCACACGTGATTAAAGTAAGAATCTTAAAAAGGTAGAAAATCTTATGTTTTCCAGAGGGTCCAGGATAATTACATGAGTCCTAAAAATCAAAGAATCTTTCTTATGGTTCAGAAGATGTGACTATTAAAGAATGATGAGAAATATGCAAGGCTGTTGAAGATGGAAGAAGTGGTCATGAGTTCATCAGTCACTGAATGTGGGAGGCCTTCAGAAGCTAGAAAAGGCCAGGAAACAGATTTTCCCCAAGGACTCTCTGAAAAGAACCAGCCTTGCCAAGAGCTTGACTTGGTAGTCCAGTGAGAATGGTGTCAGGCATGCAAAACTGTAAGTTAATAAATTTGTATTGTTTAAGCCACCATTGTTTAAGTGTGTGGTAATTTGCTACAGAAGCAATAAAAAAAACTAATACAGTCAATGTGCAAATGTTGTAATAAGGTAGATCAGGCACTGTGCTTGTACAGAATCATTAGTAAAAATTCCAAATTAGAAACAATACAAATATCCGTGCTGTGGCAAGTACATCCTGGATACTGGTCACATCGTATATCCAGTTGAGAAGACTCATCAAGTTGTAACAAACAAATACACTTTTCTATATGTATATTAGACTACAATAAAATGTAAGAAAAGGTAATAATGGTGCATATGTCCATATGGAATACTATGCAATCATTTAAAAATTATAGTTTAACAGGGCCAGGCGCTTGCTCACACCTGTAACCTTGGCACTCTAGGAGGCTTAATCAGGTGGATCGCCTGAGCTCAGGAGTTTGAGACCAGCCTGAGCAAGAGCAAGACCCAGTCTCTAAAAAATAGCCGGGCATTGTGATGGGCACCTGTAGTCCCAGCTGCTTGGGAGGCTGAGGCAAGAGGATAACTTGAACCCAGGAATTTGAGGTTGCTGTGAGTTATGATGCCACAGCACTCTACTGAGTGCAATAGAGAGTCTGTCTCAAAAAGTAAATAAATAAAAATAAAATAAAATGTATAGTTTGAGAGGTCAGTAAGCAATCTGGCTCAATGCCAACTTGAGTGCCTCATGCCCGTTCATAACAAATTTTCTATGAGGGCTGTAAGGAGAGAGATTATGTGGCCTGTAAAGCCGCCAAGACACTTACTTTGTAGTCCTTTTGAGGAAAAGTTTGCCAACTCCTGGTTTAGAAAAATATTTAATGGCATTGTGATAAATAAAAAGTAGATTATAAAAGTAAATAGATGAATTAACCTGAAATATACGATAAAACATACCCAGATATAAAATAATACTTATATAGAGAAAATTCCATTCTTCAGATGTATTCTTCAGGGACTCTTATTCCAAAGAATGTTTAAAAGTGCTATGCATAAAAAAAAAAAAAAAATCCAGGGCGGTGCCTGTGGCTCAAAGAGTAGGGTGCCGGCCCCATATACCAGAGGTGGTGGGTTCAAACCCAGCCCTGGCCAAAAACTGCAAAAAAAAAAAATCCATTATCAAACTAGCTTGATTAGTTTGTACAAACTAGCTTGATTAGTTTCCAGGTTAAAAAAGTTACAATGTTTCCTGACTCAAGAATTGCAAAAGAACACTATAGTCAGCTCTTTCTATCCATGGGTTCCACATCGGTGGACTCAACCAGCCTCAGACCATAAATATACAGTGAAAGAAAGAAACAATATAACAATGAACATATTAGAAATAAAAAAAAATGTAACAACTATTTATAAAGCATGTACATTGTATTAGATATTATAAGTAAGCTAGAGATGATTTAAGGTATGTGAAAGGATACACATAGGTTATTCACAAATACTGCACCATTTTATACCAGAGACTTGAGCAACTGCAGATTTTGGTATGTGTGGAGGTCCTGGAATCATTTCCCCAAGGACACCAAGGGACAACTGTAATGACTTTTTCCCCACATCCATAGACATTGGTCAAAGACAATTGCATGGCCAAACCCAACATCAGTGGGGTTAAGGCCCATGGTGGGAGACAAAGAGCAGTGATATTTACAGAATAGTGATACAAAGTATCACATAATCTAATAACTTTTTATTTTCCAAAAGAGAGGTAGAAAACATACATCTCCTGAACTTAATTAATCTCTGTGGTAGGTAGAATGCCTCCCAAAAGTTGTCAATATTCTAATCCCTGGAATTTGTGAATATAATTTCCTTACCTGGTAAAAGAGACAATTAAGGTTTCATTCCTTAAAACTAGGGAATTGCCAGGGATAATCTGAATAAGTCTAGCCTAATCACATGGATGAGCCCTTAAAGGCAGAGAACATTTTCCAGCTGCAAGTAGAAGAGGAGAAGCAGAAAGAAGACAGAAAGATTTAAAGCCTGAGAAAAATTCAAACCTTCCCAGGATATTTTTGTTTATATATTTTTCAAAAGGATTGCTGATTTTGAAGAAGAAGGAGGCTACAAGCCAAGGGATACAAGTGGCCTCTAAAAGCTGAGAGTAGTCCCTGGCTCACAGCCAACAGAAAAATGGGTTGTCTGTCCTACAGCTACACAGAAATGGATTCTGTCAACAACTTTAATAAGCCTGGAAGTAGATGTTCCTCTGAAAGCCTCTAGCTGAGAGCCCAAGCCAGACAACATCTTGATTTCAACCTTGTGAGACCCTAAGCACTGAACCCAGATGAGACTACTGGATCTCTGACCTACAGAACTGAGAGATAATAAATAGATGTTACAGCAGTAATAAAAAACTTATACAGTGATGGATCCTGTTTTAGGGAGACAGAGCATGGGAGTGAATTCCCATGGAACAGATTTTAGAAAATGCTACTGTAAAGAAATGTGCCAAAATTATTTTTAGTGCTAATCTGCTGGAGAGGTTTCAAGAGGTTTAAAAAACAGTTATTTTTAAAAACTTTTTCATGTTTTCTAAATCATATAGAATGTGCATTTATTGCTTTTATAATAATAAAGGAATTTTTTAAAATAAGGATTCACTGTGAGAAACTCTATAGAATAGAACTCTACCAGATTTCCCAACTCAATAAATGGTAAGGAAAAAGAAAAATGGAAGAAAAATTTATGGATTAAAAAAGACTTAAGGGATATTAATTGATTATAATTTATGGACCTTACTAGAATGCCCAATCAAGTAAACTGTGAATTAATCAATTAATGATAGTGATAGTATATTTATCAGATAATTGGAAACTTAAATGCTGAACACAGATTGGATACTAATGAATTACTGATAACTAAATTTCGATACGATACTAGGGATATGTTTTTTAAATGTCTTTATCTCTTAGAGGTACATATAGAAATACGTGTGGGAGGCTCAGCACCTGTAGCACAGTGGCTATGGCACCCCACATACACCAAGTCTGGCAGGTTCGAACCCAGCTGGGGCAGCTAAAACAACAATGACAACTGTAACAAAAAATAGCCAGGCCTTGTGACAGGCACCTGTAGTCCCAGCTACTTGGGAGGCTGAGGCAAGAGAATTGCTTAAGCCCAAGAGTTTGAGGTTTCTGTGAGCTGTGATGCTGCGGCACTCTACCAAGGGGAGACATAATTAGACTCTGTCTCAAAAAAAAAAAAAAGAAAAAGAAAAAAAAAAGAAATATGTTGTAGAAAAAATATTAGTTCTGTAGTAGATGCCATAGCATGCCTCCCCAGCCCATCTTCCCACCTCCCAGGACGGAAGTACTCAATTCCCCAGCTGATGAGATGCTAGTGTTCTCTGGAGCCCTCTGATCAGTGATGCAGAGAAAAGTAACCGCAGACAGAGTGATTGACAAAAGGGGAGGTGGAGGCTCTCTCCAGCACAGAGACCTTGACCAACTGTACTGATTATCTTATATACTCTCAAACATTCAGTAAGAATTTAACACAGATAAAAAGAAGTGAAGTGAGATCAGGAAACTGCCATTAAGATTACAACTCAGTGTGAAGGCTGCTGAACACATAGACAATTGATTTCGTTTGGTGTAAAAACAAAGAGACTGACTGTCTGTTCTTGCTAGCCCAAATCTTCCAAACTGAAACCAGTGATTATAATGTTAATGAGGGGAGAGGAGCAGAGAACAGCAACCTAATGCCCCAAAGGCGCTCAAGCTTCCAGCTGTGACCCAGGCCTGGCCCTCCAGTATTCTTTTGTGAGAGTGTCTCTGCATTTCTGCAGGCTGCAGGCAGGTCCTCAGAGAAAGGAATTCCTTCTCAGAGCCCTTTTCCATGAGGAGCACTTGAAGCTGAACTGTCATGTCTGAACATAGGGTGCTTATCTCTACACTTAGAGGGTCAACTGCCATCAGCTCCCAGCTGAGGCCCCCTCTGGAAATCCTCCTCTGACTGATTCTACCTATTTCATTTTCTCACACGTATTTGTCTCAAGAGCAGCAGCACCCAATGAACTTTCTGCATCCTAGTCTGTGCCTCATATTCTGCTTACCTGGGAACCCAACTGGCAACAATGTCAATAGTAACAATGTTAATAATGTCAACAATGTCAAAGTAATAATTTCAGGGCATACCAGACAGAGTCCTATGTAGATTTTCTTGAGTTTCTAGATAGATATGCCTCACAGTAGTTGACATAACCAAAGGCAGAGCTTTCAAACCGACTCCTCACCCAAGAGGCTGTCAGCCAAGTTTATGATTGCAGGCAAAGGCTTTTTATTCATCCACTTGATGAATATGTGTTGAGTGCTGTGACAGAGGCTGGATGTACCTACATGAAATATCCAGGCCTCTGGAAACATCCATTATAGCCTCTGTGGAGGTTATAATCCAGTCAACCTATGCAGTGAGTCCAGATATGTGCAGCTTTCAAAGGAGGTTCATGAATCAGCAGTATCAATATCATTGGGAACTTTCAAAAAACGCCAGTTCTCAGGCCCTATGCTACCTCTACTGACTCAGATAACTGGGGATGGGGCCAAATCACCTGTGTTTTTACCAAACTCCATGGTGTTGCTGATGTACAATCAAGTTCAAGAATCAATGAATTAAAGCCAAAACCCATACATTCTATGAAGTACTACTTAGGAACATAAGTAGGTCTTTTCAATGCCCATGTTAGAAGGTACTTAGGTCACCTTAGTATCTGTCTTAGTCCATTTTTGGTTTCTTAGAATACATGAAACTGGGCAATATACAAAAAGAATGTTATGTCTCATTTCTTTCTCGTCAAGGCTGGAAGTCCCAGCAGCACATCTGGTGAGAACCTTCTTGCTATTGGGGACTCTGCAGAGTCCTGAGTTGATGCATGGTGAGGAGCAGGCTGAGTATGCCAGCTGACAGCTTGTTTTCTCTTTTCTTCCTCTTACAAAGCCATCATCCCACTTCCATGCCCATTAGTCCATTATCCCAGTGAATCCATTATCCATTCATCAGGGCAGAGCTCTCCTGACCCAACGCCCACTTAAAGGCCCCACCTGTCAACATCACCACACTAGGAATTAAATTTCAACATGAGTTTTGGAAGGGACAAACATTCAAACCACAGCGCCATCCAATGTAATTATTTTTACTGCAGTTATAGAAAGTTGACAGTAAAAGCACATCATAAAATGTACATGCACCTCAGCATATGGAAAGCACAGAGTTAGGCACTGCGGTGAATGCTAAGAAGATAGAGGCTGCTTGGTGTATTGCTTTCTTTTCTTTCTTT
>NW_003852410.1:19511333-19534789 GCF_000181295.1 Otolemur garnettii
TTTTTTTTTTTTTTTTGCAGTTTTTGGCTGGGGCTAGGTTTGAACCTGCCACCTCCAGCATATGGGGCCAGCGCCCTATTCCTTTGAGCCACAGGTGCTGCCCAGGTGTATTGCTTTCTAAATCCATAGCATTATCATCATTACATACCAGGGACTAGCAACATTTTCTATGAAGGTCCAGATAGTAAATATTTAGACTTTGTGGGCCATATGGTCTGTCACAGCTATTCAACTCTAGCATAGTAGCACAAGTGCTGTACATATATAGACAATATATAAATAAATTAGCATAGCTAATAGTTTCAATCAGAAAACTATTTTCAAAATAGTCAGCAAGCTAATGGGTTGCAGTTTGTTGGTCCCTGTCTTATATATCATATACCATATGTTGTATACCATACCATATACATGATACCATATACCATCCATATGGTTTCATAATATATTTCATCTTGTTCAGAATTTTTATACAATTCTCTCTGTAATTTTTGGAAAATATGATCACTTAACTTTGACCTTCAAAAACTCTGTTAATATCTTCTTGAAAAAATTTGTTCAGAGTAGTGAATTTCAAGATATAATTTTATTCGAATGAGCAAATATACCCAACTTATTTATTATCACAGTTCTAACTACTGTAATAAAAATAAAATCCTGATGTTAATATTACTGTTTTACTTTTTTTGGTCTTTGAAGCTCAAACCTTTATCCATTTCTAGGTACTACCTCCCTCTACAATGAATAACTAGTATGTGGCTAACAATTAAATGAAAATTGGATTCAGGGTAGAAATGCAATATTCATATCTGATTGGCTAGTTCTCTTCTGACTCTATAATATGATTTCAGTTTAAAAGCAATTAATAGCTTTAAGTTTCAGTACAATCAAATTCCTCTTACAGATGGGTAACAACCCAAAACCCTAAGCTCAATACTGGGTAAGTAATTCTAGAATAGGAAACATTTTTTAACAGCTAAGTCACTTATACAATATCCTTCACAAAACAGTTTTACAGTCATCTGTGCCATCTGTCCAGAGTCCCACTCTGGGACCATTGACAGATCTTTCCTCTCCTCAGACATTAATTTTTCTCATCTAAAACTAAAGGTCTTGGTCTATATATTATCAAAAAGGCTATCTTTGAATTCAACATTCTAATTATATAACAATGTGACATTCTTCCTCTAAGTTTTCCCCTCTCATGCAGACAATTTGTGTATTTTCCATGGTTACAGAATGCATGCTTCTGCTGTTGATACATATGTTGAACCAAATGTCCAACTTTGTAGGATTTACAACCATCAAAATTAAGAAAAAAAATCACTGCAAACCGTGGAGGAGAAATAAATATCTGTGGGCACCATAATTTCTAAGGAAATTGTAAACAAAACCAAGGATGATACAATATTCAGAGAATTCACTTGTGATATTCTGCAAATGGGAAGCAAAAATGAAAGTTGATAAAATAAGGCTTGTTAAATCTGAGAATATGATCAGATCTGTGCAGATGGGAACATCACTGTACAAGTACCCATGAAAATTCTCAGGTCAGATAAACAACCACTGAAAATAGATCAGAAAACAACCCAGCCTGGCAGAGTGCATTTGAAAGAATAGAATTTAAACTGAGCCTCAATGGCCAAAAAAAAAAAAAAAAATTATGCTATTTCCCTAATAAGGTATGGCTGGGACATGTTGATCATTCAGAAAACAAGAGGAACCCAGCCAAAGGAGAGAAACAGAGCTTTGAACAAACACATCAACAGAGAAAAGAGCCTCAGCCTTCCCTGAGTATTCATTAATTCAACAATACTTGCCTTGGATGAATTTTTTTTACCATGAATAGTGAAATGAAAAGCTAAGGACTTTTGTCACAAAGTTGTGCTATTTTCTCAGATTATGTCCCTCCTTTTTTGTTGCTGTGGCTAGAATTCCTTTCTTTTGCAGGAATGATGACAGCTAATGATAGCTGGGTTTGCTTTCTTTCTCTATTTTCTTCACTTAACAAAATGAAAGTAAAATTTGTCAACTTTCTATCAATTAACTAAAAAATTTTTGAAGTTATTTTAGGTCATGAAATCCAAAAGATTAGAAATCTGACTTACTGTGTGAGACTTGAATGCTGTGACTTTGTGGATTCTCATAACAGCTTAATTATAGAGTGCCTGTTTGAATCAAGCACTTTACATTTATTATTTATACTTATTCCCCCAATTCTGCAAGATACTGCATTGCCATTCATAGTTTACAACCAAGAATGATGACGCTTAAGGAAGGTAAAGGTCAAGCCCAAGGTTAAATACCTATTAAAATGGACATCCCACTGGCTCTGTCCTTTCTTGAAGGCAATGGAGCCTCTAATATACAATCAAAAACTAACATGAACCTCAACAGCAGGCTGTTGAAGACTGGCAAAACTCTTTTTTGACTTCAAAGGGACACAAATGGCAAGCAACAGACACAGGAAACCTCCATGCAGAAAATGTTAGCATTGCCCCAAAACAGCAAAAAAGTTGCAAGTGATTTTAAATGTTTATATGTCTTCATGTGGCTCAATCCATCAGCGGCATTTTGGATATACTCCATTTTGGAAGCATTGGAAAAACAGTTGGCAGCATTTTGTGCATTTTATTTTACATTAGAGTGGGGACATTTGAGATCTGCAATTAAAAAGAGGTTCTATTTGGCTGTGACAAACTGCTGTAATTCACAATTTAATTCGTTTGAGGAAAATAACAACAGTTACAATAGTCACATGGAGGGAGAGATAAAAAACAATGGGGCACAGGAGGTCAGAACAGCTCGTGGATAGTACTATAGATTATACAGATTAGTCACTAAAAGGGTAGAGGACACATCCATGGACAATCACTTGACATTTTCTTAAATAGAATGGAAAGTGTGCTTAGCAATATTTTCAAAGGGATTCACCAAAACGCATTGATAATGATAGCCCATTCAAAGCTACAACCTAATAATGGGTGAAGTATTAAAAGAAGAAAATTGTTTATGTTGAATTATTAAATTAATAATAACAGAGCCTAGAGTACCATGAAATGTGTGTGGAACTAGAGGGAATCTTTCCATTCTGTCCTTTCATAGGTGAAAACTCCAAATTCTCACAGCTTGAGATTTTAAATCCTGGGAAGATTATAAATGATTGGGTTTACTCAGAGAGTCATTCTTGGTCTGCAAAACTAATATTTACCCACTGAGTGGTTTATAAGAAAGCCTATGTTCTTGTGGGGCTTACTGCAACATCCTCTCTTTGAAAAATCCTCTAGTCTCAAAAGTGAACAAGATAGTGACAGATCAGGTTTCCTGCTGGGCTGTGGGGTCATAAAAAGGAGAATAAACATAAGTATTATTTCCCATGAGATAAACTCTAGTTATGGCTCAATGTTTTGAGTTTTTGATTCAATCAATCAATAAATATGGGATAATAGTCTGAAATATCATTTTACTTCTTGTGAGGAAGTTGGGTGTCCCCATTAGCAGCTCTTCTGCGATGAATATTAGGTCCAGAGGCTGTGAACAATTGCTCCAAGGAGGGGGGAGAGGGAAATACAGCAAAACCAGAGAAGAGGGGAGCAAGAATTCAGAACATCTCTGTCTGATAGAAACAATGCAAGCCACACATGTGATTGAAAACTTTGCAGTATCCATTTTAAAAAAAGGTAAAATAAACAGGTAAATTTAATGTTAATGGCATAGTTTATTTAACTCAATAGAATTGAAATGTTATCATTTCAATACTTAATCAATACCTAATCAATATAAAAGTAGTAATTGGATATTTTACACCTTGAAAATCCAATGTATATTTCACTGGATTTCATTTGCAGCACATCTCAGTTCAGACTAACCACATTTCAAGCACTCAATAGCCACACATATTGGGTATCACAAACCTGGAACAAACTGAGTTTAAATGTGGGGGTGTTATAGACCAAAAAATGCCATATGACCCTAAATAGACAAGTCTCTGTTTATTTTTCTGCTATAAATCCAGAGTAATGGTTAAAAAGAAAGAAGAGATCAGCATTAAAAAATAAAAATCAAGCCATAGGATTATATAGTTTGTTTACTGGATCCCTGTAA
Organism: Otolemur garnettii; assembly: GCF_000181295.1. Classification (NCBI taxonomy): domain Eukaryota; kingdom Metazoa; phylum Chordata; class Mammalia; order Primates; family Galagidae; genus Otolemur; species Otolemur garnettii. Next base: position 19,515,435 of record NW_003852410.1, read on the forward strand.
GGAATCATATAGAAAATCCAACCCTACTATACACAGGTCTACTGCTCATCTACCACATGGGAGGCACTGGATGAGACTGGGGAAAGACGAACAGGCACTGAATTGCTTCTGATGCCCAGGGATAGGCCCGTAAGAAAATATAAAAGACAGAATATAGAGACAAAAAGCAATAGCATGGGAACTCAGGCAAGGCAGTAATTAATTTTTCTGGATTGCTCTTGAGCTCCGTGAGAGCTAAAACCATCTTTTTTGCCACTTTCTCAACAGTACCTGAGATGGGGTCAATAAAGATTTGTTGAATGAGCAAGTGAGTGTCGGCTGGTTAGAGAGAAGGAAGTGAGGAAAGACCTCACATTGACATGGTGCTTGAATTTTGATTTTAAAGAACTAACTGGTCTTTAACTAGGAGAGTAAAATACTTGAGACCAGAAGGCCTGAATGTCCAGGTAAGTGACATATAGGGCATGTTCAGTCCATGGTATTTGGTCTTATGAGGTAGGAGTGTAGGTGGGGATGAAAGACAAGATGGAAAAGTTAGGTCGGGGCCAGATGGTGACCAATGTGGAGGGGTTTTTATGAATTATTTGCAGGATTAGTCTATTCTAGCCACCTGCTGAAAGCACTACAGTATGGTAAAAATTCCCACAATGCTAAAACAGACTCAGGCAGCATATTGATCTCCTGTTTTTTAGAGCTTTCAGAAAGTAATCAACCATCAGACAGCTAACTGCTGGTAAACAACAGTATATACTCTTTAAACCTACTGTATGTCACTATTGAATTTTCCCCATCTCAGTTAACTCCCCTCCACCTTTTGAATAAATATACTGAGAGAACAATGTAAGCGGTGAATAAAATGAAAATGTACCAGGTTACATTCTATCCCAGGATGATAGAAGGAGATTTCTTTTTTTTTTAATGAGAAGAGTGGCAATCTTTGCTCATTATTATCATCAAGAGTCCCTTCAAGGATTTCTTATGTACTGAAATAATATCAAATGCACCATCCAACTGGTGATATTAATGCATAAATCCCAGGAATACATCTGGAAATGTTTTTGCTATGAAAGAATAGAATGTTCCTGACTAATATGGTACATTTATAAATTCAATGTGCATATGGCAATAGCAAGTTTAGAAGTGGCAATAAACAAAAAAAAAAAAAAAAAGAAAGGAGGAGAGAATAGTTTATGAAGCTTATAAAGGCCTTTATATTCTAGCATTTGGGTAATTGGAAATTTGATTATAGCCAACACAGTTCAGGTCCACGTCAAAACAGAGATGTTCACTGTTGTAGTTAACACGTTGAACTAGCAGTGTCTAGTTCTTCCCTGAATCCCAAGTCAGATAAGCTAGGGTTCCAGTTTCTGGCTCCTTTTCTCTGATCCTCATAGTTTTCATCTATAAAGAGAGAATATATAATAGTACCTAATTCTGAGAGTCCTTATGAACATCGAGGAAGATATCAAAGCAAGAGCTCCAAAAATGACAGCTGCTGCTTTTCATTCAGTGAGCAGTTATGGAGCATCTATCATATGTTAGGCTCTAGAAATTCAGAGGTAAGAAACATCTGACTTTGAACAAGTTCACTACCTAATGTAACAAATATTTTCTATAACAGCATGTACCATTACATAGACTTGGAATATACATTCTATGCTGTAATAGCCATGTTTTTCTCATAATGTTGCACAAAGCCCAGGGTTTCTCAGCCTCCACACAGTTGACACAGGCACAGGGCTGGATAATTCTTGGTTGTGGAGGGCATTGCACAATGTTTAGTCACATCTCTGGCCTCTATCATAAAATGCCAAAAGCATTTCTCAGATGTGACAACCAACAACATCTAAACATTGCCAAATGTCCCCTGGAGGGTGGGGGAGCAAAATCATCCTCAGTTAAGCACCACTGATACAGCCTGATGGGGTCATTGCCTTAAATTGCCTTATTTAATCATAAAAATCAGACTCTACATGCCCTGAGTTGATGATGTTACCATTTATCACCATGTCACCACCTGAAGCTTGCCCTCTCTGTGTTCCAATAGCCTCTTCCCTAATACTGGTCCCTATTTCTCATCAGAGCTATTGTACAACCTGAGCTGGTCTCAGAGCCTCTTTTCTCCTCCCACTTGTTTTTTTTTTTTTTTTTTCAGATCATAGCTGTGTACATTGATACTGTCATGGGGTACAGTGTGCTATTTTTATACACAATTTGAAATATTCTCATCAAACTGGTTAACATAGCCTTCATGTCACTTTCTTAGTTATTGTGTTAAGACATTTATATTCTTTATTTAGAAAGATTAAGAAAAAGTATTTAATGTACTCAGCCCTACTATGAAAACTAATTTATAGCCCAATTATAGCCCAAGAATATGGGGGAAGGGGAGAGGGAGTAGTAGGGAGGGGGGAGGCTGAGTGGAGGGAGGGTGATTGGTGGGATCACGTTCATGTGAACCTCCCACTTGTTCTAAACACTGTTAGTACATTGCCTCAAAACACAGCTCTGAACATAAATACTCCTCTTCAAAAACCTACCCTTGTTCTGGAAAGCAATTTGTTACTGTTTCATTAGCAATGATAGAGTCACTCATTTGTCCCATTGTGCTTGGGATTTCCCCAGTTTTAGGATTTTAGTATTGAAAGACTCCGAGGGCCCTAGCAAACCAGGGTGATAAGTCACCTGCAGCAGTGAACCCAGTTTCTTTCCAGAAAATTCTACCATGTAACTCCAGAATGTATGTAATACATGTGAATCTTGGATCTTAGCCTCTGGTGAGCCAAATTTGTCATATCTCTTTATTTTGTTATTTTAAACATAATGTCTTAATTTCTGACTCATTCTCATTTTTGTAGGAGGAAATAAAAACTGGGTTTATTGTGTCCTCCTGTACCTTTGCAGGGTTGAGCCACAGTGCTGAGATCCTAAGCTGAGCCCAAGGGCTAAAGGACACAGCAGCTTCTCAGGTCCTCAGTCACACGTGGGACCCAGAAAGTGGCTGCTGAGTTACCCACTGTTCCTGTCCACCTGGTCCTGCTGGTGCAAAGGCTCCCTGCTGCTTCCAAGCCAGGTCTGCCATGGACAGCCACTGTTCTGAGGACTCACTACCTCCCAGGCAACCTGATGGCAGGATTCAGGTACCTTCTAAACCCTTCTTTTGGTCTCTCACCTACCCTCCACCTTAATCTGAAGGAAACCCTTACTTTGGGGGATGGGGATGGAAAATTGTAATCTCTCCCTTGCTTTTTTTTAAATTTTAGCACATTTTGACATAAAATTCCATACCTTTTACTTTTCTTCTATCTTTTTCACTCAGTTCTTCCAAAACTTAATGTAGGGATAATAAACAGGTAGCCTTCAGGCTGACTATAGCCCATAGGTAAGCTTTGTGTGGATTGTACAATGTTTTGTTTTGTTTTCTTAAGTTAAATTTGAATTTTTTAAAAGAGAAAAGTTCCCTCCAGTTTACCATAGATCCCATGAGTCCCTGGTCCTCCTGTAGCCCTGCACCCAATCCACGTGCAGGTAATTAGAGTTTCCCATCCCTGCATCCCTGGCCCCCACTATGGGGGAAAAAAAAGAAACAGGCCTTGAGTGTACAGTAAATCCCCATTTGAGTTGAAGGTAATTAATACCATAGATTCATATCTGTGACTCTAAAACAACAAGATACTATGTTAGCCACACACAAAAAGATAAGAGCAGAGGTGCTGCAGTGATGTGTGGGCAGGAGGTGCAGAGAGAACTGATACCCAGCCTTCAGAGTTTAAAAACATAAGTCTGCTGAATGAATAAAAATTTGTACAATGTCATTAAAGACTACTTGTTGTGGGGAAAGAGGAAATTTTCTTTTCCCCTGAAGTTTCTTTTTTTTTTTTTTTTTTTTTTGAGACAGAGCCTCAAGCTGTCCCCCTGGGTAGAGTGCCGTGGCATTACAGCTCACAGCAACCTCCAACTCCAGGGCTCAAGCGAGTCTCCTGCCTCTGCCTCCCAAGTAGCTGGGACCACAGGCGCCCGCCACAACGCCCGGCTATTTTTTGGTTGCAGCCGTCATTGTTGTTTGGTGGGTCCGGGCTGGGGATTCGAACCTGCTACCTTAGGTGTACGTGGCTGGCGCCTTAGCTGGTTGAGCTATAGGCGCCGAGCCTTCCCCTGAAGTTTCACTGAAACATAACTCACTCTAAGGCAGATTAATAAGAGAAAGAGGTTTATTTACCATAAACATGGGGACAACCATGGCATGATTACCCAATATCCCAATGGGTCCTGAAGTTTATATATGCTCCCTTCAGAGGGAAGCAATGAGGAATATAGGCAATTTTTTTTAGGGACAGTAATAAATGGTTGCTAGGGAAGACCAATGGTTGGGGGAAGTTGATTGACTTATAAATGATTTTCTTTGCAAATTAAATTAATCTGACCAACAGGCATTATATATAAAATTATTTGAGCCAGGCCTGGTTAGCATTCTTGATCTACTTTCCTGCAATATAATGAGACAACTGGTAGGAAAGGGAAGTCGTTTGTTCTTTTGATGGGTCCATCTAATTTATTCATGTAGATAGAGGAAAGTCCCTTCTGAGGCTATTGATCTCTATGTATCGTTAATTCAAAATACTCTTTATACCAAGGAGTCATATTTTGGGTATTTCCTGAGCTCCTTCATTGTCTGGCATAAAGCAACTATTGCACAAAGTCATGTAAAGAATACTAGAAAACAAGAAAAGAGGAGGGTGGGAGGCAGTGAGAGATAAAAACTTACCTCCTGGATACAATAGACACTATTCTGCTGGTAGGCACACTAAAAGCCCCAACTTACAAAAAGCATTTGTACCCCCTTAATATTTTGAAATATAATAATAATAATGAGGCAACTATCTCCTTTTCCCTCTTTCGCCCTCTCAACCTTAATAATCAAACTATGTAAGTTGCCCTTACCTTCATCTGCCCTGCTCACTTTGCCCTAAATGATTTAGCTCATTACTTTCCCTCCATTCCTGAATGTCCTTCCTACTGACGGCTACACTTAGAAGCTTAATTATCCTTCATGTAGGAACTCAAACTCTTCCTTTTTACGCTTTTACAAAAAGGTCTTGTCATTTTTTGAGGCTCAGCCTTCTCTATTGGTCCATTAGCTATAGGAACTCCTCAAGAGTCCTAGGCCTTTTCCTTTAATTCCCCTCCCTGGATAATCTCATTCATGATCAGAGGTTCAATTTATGACTTTTATGGAGGTGGATCACATATGTATATGCCCAGCCCAGTATAAATCACATATGAGCTTAGATAATTAAGTTCTCAGTACTAGAAAAAGTGCTACATACTTCATTGTTGAATAACACTTTGGCCACCAGATGGCCAAGAGGAATACTTCAAAGGTCACTGTAGTAAAATATTCAGCAATGAGGTATGTATTTTTTCTAGAATGAATTCATGCACTTATTTGTCAGCCCCATAAGCCAACAGCTCTGATGGCGATTCCAGAAAAAGAGTGCCACAATTACTTTAAACGGTGGTCTAGGTGCTGGTTTTACTGCTAAACTTCCCAAGGGGAGGACCTTGAACGTGACTATAATGATATTCAGCAATGAGGTGGTATGTAGCATTTTTTTCTAGGATAAGTTCACAAACTTATTTCTACAACCCCATATATAATTGCCTTTTTGACAAATTCCTTTCTAAATATTTCAAAGGCACTTCAAGTTCAATATGACTTAACAAATGATCTTTCTCCACTAAACCTGAAATCCTTTTTAGTTATGGCCACTACAAACAATCTATTCTGTTCACCTACCAGAAATTTAGGAGTCATCTGGAATATGCCCTTCTCTCTTCCTCTGCATATCTAAAGCATAACAAATATGACTTTTTTTTTTTTAATCAGAGGGAGATGGCCCAATCAGGCCTACTCAAAAGATGGTACTTGCTACTCTTATGCTTGCCTCTATAAATTTTTGGCATTTTGGTTTTCTTCAGTGTTTTTGGAAGGCATCATTCATCAACTCTGGGACATTGATAGTTTGAATTTCAGAATCAGTCAGGCTAAGAAGGGAAGTGCCTTGGGCTGTAATGATTCCCCCAAATAAATGTTACTATGTGAAGACTAGAGTAGCTTCCACCCCCATAACTTCAGGTCCCTATGACTCTCCATCACTGTGAACCCAGTCATATTAGTCTAGGTTAGTGATTTTCAACTAGTGTGTGCTATGACACACTGGTGTGCCGTGAGAGGATTTTAGGTGTGCCACAAAAATTTTTAAAGATTATTAATTAAATTATTTTAGAAAGAAGTTCAAAGCAGAGTAAGCAGAGAAAGTATATATTTTTTTTTTGATCAATGTAATTTAAGCATGCCCTAGAAGTTTGATTATAGGTTTAAGTGTGCTGTGAGATTAAAAAAAAAAAAAATTTAAAAACACTGGTATAGGTATCCAAAGACATATAACCAATAGAGATATAGATTTACTATAAGAAATTGGCTCACATGGCTCGGCGCCTATAGCTCAACCGGCTAAGGCGCCAGCCACGTACACCTAAGCTGTCGGGTTCGAATCCCCAGCCCGGACCCGCCAAACAACGATGATGGCTGCAACCAAAAAATAGCCGGGCGTTGTGGCGGGCGCCTGTGGTCCCAGCTACTTGGGAGGCGGAGGCAGGAGACTCGCTTGAGCCCAGGAGTTGGAGGTTGCTGTGAGCTGTAATGCCATGGCACTCTGCCCAGGGGGACAGCTTGAGGCTCTGTCTCAAAAAAAAAAAAAAAAAAAAAAAAAAAGAAATTGGCTCACATGATTACAGAGACTAAAAAGTCCAAGATCTGCAGTTGGCAAGTCAGAGACTCTGGAGAGCCAATGGTATAGTTCCAGCCCAAATCCAAATCCAAAGGCAAGAGAAAACTGATGACCCAGTTTGAAAACAGTCAGACAGAAATAGCAAAGATAGGTTTGGTGCCCATAGCACTGAGGCTGGTGGGTTCGAACCCAGCCTGGGACAGCTAAACAACAATGACAACTGCAACAATGCCAGGTGTTGGGACAGGTGCCTGTTGTCCAAGCTACCTGGGAAGCTGAGGCAAGAGAATCACTTAAGCCCAAGAGTTTGAGGTTACTGTGAGCTATGTCACCACAGCATGCTACCGAGGGTGACATAGTGAGACTCTGTCTCAAAAAACAAAAACAAAAACAACAACAAAAAAGAAATAGCAAAGATATTGAATCAACCTAAGTATCTATCAGTGGAAGATTACAGACAGAAAATATGGTATATATACACAATGGAATAAATGCTATTTGGTCATAAAAAAGAATGAAATCACATTTCTTTGTTTTTTAGAGACAGAGTTTCACTTTATTTCCCATGGTAGAGTGCCTGGCATCACAGCTCACAACAACTTCTAGCTCCTGGGTTTAGGTGATTCTCTTGCCTCAGCCTCCCAAGTAGCTAGGACTACAGGTACCTGCCACAACGCCAGGCTATTTTTTTGTTGTTGCAATTTGGCCAGGGCTGGGTTTGAACCCACTACCCTTGGTATATGGGGCTGACACCCTACTCACTGAACCACAGGCACTGCCCCAAATCACATCTTTTATAGCAACAGGAATGCAGCTTAAGATAAACAACTCAAACACAGAAAGACAAATAGCACATATTTTCATTTATAAGAGGGAGCTAAATTGTATGCACATATGGAATCAGTATAGGATGATGAACAGTGGAAATTCAGAGTGGTGGTGCATGAGAGAGGGTGGTTGGTGGAGACGGCTTGGTGGGTACCAAGTAGGCTGCGTCAGTGATGGATGCACTGAAGGCCGTGAGTGTACCACAGTGATATGTGTCCATGTGCCAAAATTGTACTTGTATCCCATGAATATATATATATATATATATATAATTGAAAGATACATAGAAAAATGGAAGAAAATAGATATAGAAAGAGATTTTTATCTTCATTGGCCTTTTATTCTACCCAGGCCTTCAACAGATCAGATGAGTCCTACCGACTCAGGTGAGGGCAGTCGCCTTCCTCTGACAGTTCAAATGTCAATATCATCCAGAAACACCCTCATACACCTACCAAAAAATTATGTTTCACCAAATATCTGGGCATCCTATGGCCCAGTCAGGTTGACACATAAACTAACCATCACACTAAACATTGCTATTTTCCCCTTTATCTGCCCAGTCTTGCTGACTTATCAACTTTAACCATCCTCCCAGGCTGAGTGCATGGGTCCACAACAGAGCACACATCCCTTCTCTCAGTCACAAGATCTGCTCGTTCTTGGCAATGGATGCTGTGTTCAACTATTACTCCCCCTCTGAAGGAGTGACGAATGTCATAAAACACACACACAATTTCCAAAAGTTAAAGCTATGGAACACCAGCCCCATTAGTTACCTTGGAGAAAAGAAATATGCTTATTGACAGTTAAATGTTATATCCCTGTATGAGTTTTCTATGCTGCATAATATACTATCACAAACTTAGCAGCTTTAAAAAAACATCCATTTACTATCTCACAGGTTCCCTGGGTCAGGAGCCTAAGGTTAGCTTAGCTGGGTCTTCTACTCAGGGTCTGGCAGGGGTGCAATGACAGTATTGGCTGAACTGGGTTCTTTTCTGGAACTTGGTTCTTCCAGGTCAGCAGGAAGACCACGGTTCCTCCATTAAGGGATTTTGCCTAATTAAGTCAGGTCCACTCAGAAGAATCTCTTTTTTTATTAACTCATAGTCAGCTGACTTAGTGCCCTTCACCTGTGCTGTATAATAAAGCCTAATCTTAACAGTAGTGATATCCTATCAATTTCACAGATCCCACCCTCACTCAAGCAGAGGTGCTTCCATAGGGGTACAATGGGGTTGGAACCTTGAGGACCCGCCACAGTACAGATTCAATTTGTGGATTAGCATGGTATGGGCTCTGAGAAGTCCTCTAGTAAAGAAACTTGATTAACTTTGTCCCACATATTGCTACTCAAATTAATTTGGCACATTTGAAAACCTTTGCATACAGCCTCTGTTATCATTCCTGGAATTAGGGCTTTGGTGTTTGTTTTGTTCTGTTTTGTTTCGTTTTTGAAAGAGTCTCACTCTGTTGTCCTGCATAGATCATCATGGCATGAAAGTTCACAGCAATCTAAAACTCTTGGGATCAAGCAATCTTCCTGCCTCAGCCTCCCAAGTAGCTGGGACTACAGAAGCCTGCTAAAATGCCTGCCTAGTTTTTTTCTATTTTTAGTAGAGATGGGGTTTTGCTCAGTCTGGTCTGGAACTCCTGAGCTCAAGAAATCCACCTGCCTCGACCTCTTGAGGATTATAGATGTGAGCCACCATGCCTGGCTGAAATTAGTGTTTTGTGTCATGCGTGTTTTGAGATACACCAGAACAGGAAAAACCTGCACTACAAAGTTAGTACAGGATTAAAAGCCCCACCTGCCACTTCCCAGTGGCTTTAGAATGGGCAAATTCCTTGACCTTGCAGAGCCATGGTAAAAAGGATGTGGACTATCAGTACCTGTTTCTCCAGCTAACACCACAAGGCAATGGAACTAACTAAATCTTGGAATATGCCTGGCATAGATTAGAGGTCTAATAAGATTTTTTAAAAGTTGGCTCCCTTAGCCATGCACTGTGGCTCACACCTATAATCCTAGCACTCTGGGAGGCCAAGGCAAGTGGATTGCTTGAGCTCACAAGTTCAAGACCAGCCTGAGCAAAAACGAGACCAAAGCACTCTACCCAGGGCAACAGCTAGAGACTCTGTCTCCAAAAAAAAAAGTTTGTTCCCTTCTCCCCTTTTTACAAGAAATTTCGTGAACAATTTTAAAATAAAAATGACATTAGAGTGTATAACCTTACTAGATATCAGGTTTGAAGCTTCAGAACAGTCTTAAACTAAAAAAAATTAAAATTAATTTAACTTAAAATGTAATGGGAAGAATGGTTATTTATTCTACCCAATACTTAAATTTAGGTTTAAAACAATTTTTCATTCATATTATCAGAGCAAGGACTCCGAAATGAATCATTAGCATATGTAGGTAAAGAGTTTATGTGCTCTTCTAAACCACCAAAACAACAAAAACACAAACATTTTGATGTTATTATTTAAGATGAATTGGTTACTATTAATTGAGATGTCCCCAAAATGTTAACTGCCTCTCCTTGTAATTCAAGTGAAGTATTATTAAAAGGCTCCTACCACATAATGTAAAGCATAAACTACTTAATGTTTTTGGAACAAGTACCAAATTTTAGAGATAAGTTATTTGACATTTAGGCTAACTTGCAGGGCATTTCTATATGTCAAGTCTAAATAGTACTAACTCAAAAAGTATAATATAGCCAGGCATAGTGCCTCATGCCTGTATTCCATTCCTAACATTCCCGGAGGGTGAGGCAGGTGGATCACCTAGCTCAGAAGTTCGAGACCAGTCTGAGCAAGAGTGAGATTCCATCTCTACTAAAAATAGAAAAACTAGTCAGGCATCATTGTGCACACCTATAGTCCCAGCCACTTGGGAGGTTGAGGCAAGAGGATCTCTTGAGCCCAAGAGTTTGAAGTTGCTGTGAGCTATGACACCACAGCACTCTACCCAGAGTAATGGAGTAAGACTCTGTCTTAAAGGTATAAAATAACAAAACTTGTGGATATTTAAATGCTGTAATAATTATGTGACCTTCAGAAAAGTATTCTTTCTAAGCTTTACTTTTCTTATTATTAAAATGGGTATAGTAATTATGCCTGCATCATAGTAATATTGTAAAGATAAACAGTGTAATGTATGTTACTGATTAAATACAAAGTTAATTATGGTACAAATTTAAACTACAGTTGGATCTGAGCTTTTGTTATGTGTTGTGTTTTTAAATTCTTGAATTAAAATTTGGTGATGAATTCTGAAAAACTCAGAAAACTTTAGACTAAGATTTAGTTTTGTTCTGCTTATAAAAGAAAACAAAAGTATAATTATATTATTCGATATCATTAGCCATTAACAGAGGGAAGAAAAGTGCGGAGAATATATTACTTGTAAACAAAATTCTTCCTAAATGGAATCCTTTGCAATGTATCCCATGAGGCATCTTTAGGTCTTTAGGGACACAAAAAAATTTATTGAAACTTCTGTGCAAATTGAAACTCATATTTGGAGCAATGCATTAAGAATGTACAGCTCATTTATTCATGCTCTTCGCTGAAGGAATTGCAGAGATCACTTTTATTATACAAATGCTCCTTCAGTGATTAAAATCCCTTCTCTCTGGCATATGGATGGGAAAGGAATAAAAGCGAGTGCATACAAAATGTAACCTGCTTTGATAGATAAATTGCACATATTCAAGAATGAGGAGAATGGTGTGTGTGTGTGTTATAATATTAAAAAAATAAAATATATTTGGAACTCCTTGAGTTTCTTTCCTCAATAATGAGAAGCACAGAATGAGAATGTTCACTTATAGCAATTTTATCAGCACACCATCAGTAAGGCCAGAATGAATGGTAGACATTACCTTTGCAGAAACATGAATAGCATATCATTTTGCTATTACTTCTGCAGACACAGCTAGCAGAGCCTATACTCATTCTAAACTGCTTGTCAAGTTTCCATAAGAGTCACAACAAATAAAGGCAAAATCTTGCAAATTAACTAGGTTTTACTGGAAGCTACAGTGTACCCAGTCCTTTCCTGGGCACTATTATTGATTTAAAAAAAAAAAAAAAAGATGTTGATACTTCCCAGTGCCAACAGGCGAGGTTGTGTTCATTGTGAATGCCACAACAGTGGGAGAGGGATCTGGCCTGAGAGTTTTGATTGTGCATAAAGCATAGGGTTGGCATAAATTAATCAATAAACTGTGGCATATGTATGCCATGGAATACTATTTAGCCATAAAAAGATGGAGACTTTATATCTTTTTTTTGTATTAACATGGATACAATTGGAGAACATTCTCTTTAGTCAAGTATCATAAGAATAGAAAAGCAAGTATCCAATATACTCAATACTAATAGGAAGCTAATAAATGAACTAATACATGCCCACATAAGAAAAAAATCTCAGTTTAATTCAAGTCGAGGGAAGGGGAGAGGAGGTAGAGGGATTGGTGTGCTGTCACTTAATGGGCACAATACAATATAAGGGTATGTGCACATCTCCTGGGTGAGTGGCACAACTACCACAGAGACCTCACCTTATAAACACAAACATTGTAATCTAAAAATCTTTACCCTCATAGTTATCTGAAATTAAAAAAAAAAAAATAGGGTTAGGATTCACTCAGACCTAGAAAGAAATTGACACTCACGCATAGAAGAGTTGGAAAGTGAGAAAGAGAAGAGAAAAAGACAATAAAGAGCAATTTATTTATTTTTGAGACAGAGTCTCAGTTTGTCACCCTCAGTAGAGTGCCATGGGGTAATAGCTCACAGCAACCTCAAACTCTTGGACTCAAGTGATCCTTCTGCCTCAGCCTCCTGAGTAGCTGGGACTATAGGCACCCACCGCAACACTTGGGTATTTTTTAGAATCAGGGTCTCACTCCTGCTCAGGCTGGTCTGGAACTCCTTAACTCAAGGGATCCACCCACCTTAACCTCCCAGAGTGCTAAGATTACAGGTGTGAGCCACTACACCCAGCTAAAGGGTGATTTATTGAGCAGATGACTGCTGTGGATAACAACAGCCCAGTTCAGCCCATTGAGGACCTCACAGAGACAAAGAAGAATAGCTTCATAATTATCCCTCCCAAGAGGCTGGGGATCTGGGGTACTTATTCAACAAGTCTCTGTTATTGGTTAAGGATTGCGCATTAACCCTCCTGTCTGACCTGAATGATAGCCAAGCCTACCCCCAAAGGGAGAGAAATGACTTTCCTTGGACAGAATCCAAGGCATTTCAGTAAGTGGACTCACAGAGGTAAGAACTTAGGGCACATAGGAAAGCTTCAACAATATCTTCATAATCAAGACATTATTTAATTTCTTCCTGTCTCTCGTTACCTCCGGAGGCCTTTACAATATAGGGAAAATTTTCCAGCTGTATTGTAGGCATCTTTCCTTCTAAAACTTAGGCTGACAAGATTAGAATGTACACTGTTTGTGTTAAGTGGATTTAGAACTTTGAGCTTGAACATCTAGATTTTTTATAGGGCTCATTTAGTAGACACTCTTAAAGAGTTTACAACTGAATTTGGGAGATTGGACACACACAAGTGAAAAATACAAGTCAAACATAATTTAGAAGTTTAAGATGCTAAAGTAAGTGCAGTGGAATTTTCTCAGAAATGAGACGTTAAATTCTGTCATTGTGAAATCTACTGAAATTCCTAATGCTTTTATCTAGTATCATTTTCCATTTTAGTCTGAAAATGTAAGGCATCTGAATAGGACACATGCTTTGTATTGATTTCTTAAGCTGTCAGCTTTTTGGTTCAATGGTAAAACAGACAAATTATTTGGTACAGTAGAGTAAAAATGAACATAGACTGGATACTTGCTAGGAAACATGATATTGAATGATTCTGTTCTGTTTTGAAGAAGGAGAGAAGGAAATGGGTTATTTCCCAATTGTGGCAAGAGCATCTAAGTTTGAAGATAAGAGCATGAAATTGGAAAACCTCTTCTAAATATATAAATTGTACAGAATAAAAAAGATAACAATCAATAAGTGAGTGTCTAATTTATGTGTAAATCTGGGCTTAGGCAGGTGATGAGATTAGGAAAAAACAGGCTTTACTGAGGGAAAAACCTGAGATCTAAACTCCTTAGTAGCTGAGTAATCAGATTCCTTACTTATCTCTCACTGTCTAAATGTGTCTTCTCTAAAATGGGCATGTAAGACCTATGTCACAGTGTTCTGTGAAGAATATGACAGATAAATATTATATGAATCTACAAGCACTAGAAGCCATCAATAAGAGAACAGATAAAACGCAGTGTATCTTTACAATGGACTATTACTCGGCAATGAAAAGGAATGAACAATTGATGCATAAATCAACATGGATTAATCACAAAATGATTGTGCCACACAAAAAAGAGTACATTATATTTATATAAAATGTAGGGTTCCATTTATATGAAATTTAGAAAACACAAGAATCAATAGTGATAGGGAGTACATGAGGAATAGGGAGGATTAGGAAGGATAGACTACCAAAGGGCGCAGGAAACTTCTGAGATGATGGAGATATTCATTATCTTGATTGTTACGATGGCTTCATGGGTGTATACATATGTCCAGATTTATCAAATTGTCTATTGTATGTATGTGCCATTTATTGAATGTTCACCATAGCTCTCCATAAAACTGTTAACAAAAACAGTGTAACATAATGTACTATTAGTACATGTAATTTTCCTTTTCTAAATGTGTGTTTTCTAACTTTAATTCAGTATGCTTGGGGTCAAATTTGGTAGGTCCAAATCAAATGAAGTCACATAGAATTGTCATTCATTATTTTGTGTGCCCATCACTTTCCCCTTTTTCATGCAACAGGTTCTTTCGGTAAACTGTTCCTTCTTGGTTCAAAGACATGGTTCTCGTTGAAGTTGCCCATCACTTTGGCTGTTCAGGGAAGGAAGTGAGTAACAGACATCATGTGGCCCTCTCAGATCCCCTCTACCAGTGCTATGGGCCCAGCCCTCAAATATTTCTCCCTTTTGCTGCAGAAGTTTGGTACCTGCAACCTTCCTCAGAGCACTTTGCCTTTAAACAACCAGAGCTGAAAATGCCTAGGAGGCTGTCTCCCTTTAGGGTAAGCTGGAGCCACTGATTAGGGCAGTGTTGCAAAAAGCCCACCTCCCAGATGGAAACATTCTGTCATGTAATTAATGTTCCCAGTTCCCCGTTAAATCAAATTGAGGCTGGCACTTCATCTGAAACTGTGACTTGGATCAGCTGTTTCCTCTTGCTCTTCCTGTTTCCTTTGTTCCCTTACCGTTTTCTACTGGGAGAACTTCCTGAACAAAACCACTTGTACCTGAAACAGTATGGCAGCCACTGAAATTTGTCCAGTAATGAAACCAGACCCTGTTAGTCCCAGGAAATTCTTTTAGATATTTTTAGAATTTGAATTAGAGGATGAGTGTTGTCATTTCTCTGTAGTCAAAGTGAAGTACAGATATGACACTGAAGCACCTAATATCCAAGTTCTTCATCTTCAGAAAAAAACTGTTTTGAAAGAAGAACTCCAAACTGAGAGAAAGTCAAAGATGAAGACAGAGAAACCCCTGAATGATTCCTGGGCCCATGATTCCAGTTACCTTTAAGAACAGCACTCTTTTTCCTTCTGGGAAGTTTTCATGTCAGCCAATTAATACAATCAAATATTTAAAAAATATTTTCCATACTTCTTTGTCATTCTCAATAATTTGAAATGACTTTCTTTAGAATACCAAACCCTCCCGTTGCACAGACTAATAATATGAAATCACATAGTAGAGAATCTGGAGGCTAATCTCAAGTTTCTTTCATTGAACATTATACCTTTCCCTGAGACCCAGACAATAACATAAAAACTCATTTTGTCAAGGAAAAAATCTTAATGGCACAAGCTACCAGTTAATGCTGATCGTATAAAAATGACTTCCTGAGAAAGTTTAGCTCACAAATGCTCTGAACCTTCAGATGGAAAGCAGGACCATTAACTGCTTGGGGAATTTTCAAATCGGAATTTGCTATTTTGTGCAGAATATTAGAACGGTACTTCCTTGACTTGACTAAGATCAAACTAATGACGGGAGAATTACTATTTTAATTCATTTAATGATTGCTTGATGGCTTAAAACTTTTGCCCTCTTATTATAATTTGTAAAAAAGTAACTCACTGAAAGATAAGATATATAAAAATACAACATTTTATGCAATAATCTCTGTTGTATTTAGTTGATTTTTTTGGTGGTAGGAGGAGATATATCTGGGATTTTTAAAGTTCAAAACAGGGAGAATGACAATTTTTCTTTTCTTTTCTTTTTTTTTTTTTTTTTTTTTTGAGAGAGTCTCATTATGTTACCCTTAATAGAGTGTGTGGCATCACAGCTCACGGCAACCTCAAAATCTTGGGCTCAAGTTATTCTCTTGTCTCAGCCTCCCAAGTAGCTGGGACTACAAGTGCCTGCCACAGCACCCAACTATTCTTTGGTTGTAGTTGTCATTGTTGTTTGGCAGGTCTGGGCTGGATTTGAACCCACCAGCTCTGGTGTACATGGCTGGTGCCCTAGCCACAGAGCTACAGAGCCAGGGAGTATAACAATATTAAGTATAAAAAGATTTCTGCTCTAAGAACACTTATTGGAAAGATTACCTCTATGGTTTGTCTTACAAGGGTACAAGTGAATCTTTCTAAAAGTAGAGTATAAATGTCTTAACACAATAACTAAGTAAATGTCATAAAGTCTATGTTAACCAGTTTGACGAAAATATTTCAAATTGTATATGAAAACACTACACTGTACCCCATAATTGCATTAATGTACACAGTTATCATTTAATAATAATAAAAAGAACATTTATATCAGTGGTCCTAAATGAGGGGAGATTTTGCTCTTCTTCCTCACCCCTCCTTTTAGGGTACATTTGGCATTATAGCATCTGGAAACTTTTTTGGTTGTCAAAACTATAAAGGAGGGGGTGTTTGCTACTACAGCCCAGGGATGCTGCTCAACATCTTATGACTCACAGGACAGTCTCCACAACAATGAATTATCCAGCCTAAAATGACAGTTATGCTGAGGGCATGAAATCTGATTTACACCCTTGCTACAAAACATTGTCTTTCATTACTTCATAGGTGTACCCTGCAAAATTTAAGGACATCACTTCTGAACTGGACTCTGGGTTAAAATGTCAGTTCTGATGTCTCATAGCCATGTGATCTAAAGCAAAACCACTTTACCCCTCTGTATGTTTTTCTTCTAATCTAACAGCAATAGACTTAATTGATAGGGCTACTTCTAAGAACTGAATGAGGGGTGGAGCCAAGATGGTGGACTGCAGCCAGCTTTTTACAGAAGTTCCTGTCCAGAAGGAGACTTAAAGGACAGAAATTTAGCAAGTTAGCTGATGGTTTGGAGCAGACCCAAGAGAGAAAATTGAAGAGCGTACTTCAACCTTCCTGAGGCGAGCTGCGACCCCAAAAATACAACCAAAAGGTACAAAATCCACCACCAAGCAGATGGGAGTCCCCTCCCCCACAACAAAGGCTTGCAGTTTACTCCATGCAAACAAGCCAGCAGAGTTCAAACTTCCTCCCACTCTATCCCACAGGAGAGACCCCCTAAAACCTGGACCTCCTACCCCTGCTGGTGTGCCACAGCACCCTCCGCCCAGGCATAAAACTGTAAAACTGTATATATAAAACTGTATATATTCCCCACCTGCAACATTGAACTCCAAGGAGTCCCCAACCACCCACTCCAAGGTCTGGAGGTTTGTTACCTATGGAATCCAGATTCTTAGACATCTCCTTGAGAGAAGTGGAGGGGGAAAGGGCTGGTGCTGTTCTGTACTGACTGTGGTACACGCATGAGGAGAAGAAAGTTAGCTTAGGGGACGCCAATACAGCAACAGTGGCATCCTGAGCTGCAAACTGACGCCATTCTGGCCCCATCTCTCTAGGCAAACAGAGGTTCTGGACAGCAGCCACAGGCAAAATGCAGATAACTTTCGTAAGTAAAGCACCAGCACTCAGGGTCTAGTCCACCTAAGACAAAGGCAGTGGGCAGGCAGAGGCTAGAATTGACACCTGAGTATAAATTGCTATTTGTCTGCTGCCCAGAGCTGAATGAAAGGACTTCCAGAGAACACTAGCTGGACAGAAGCCTGATTTTAAAATGCAAGGCCCCCCTGCCGAACTCAGATTTCTGGCTGATTTTTCCAGTCATAAACCACAGGAGCAGTGGCCTACTGGAGTGAATAGGGTCATAGACCTGGGGGATTACAAGTGACTGGGTGCAAGGTGGGGAAGGAAGTATTAACCTTCCTAGACTAACGAATTTTCTGGGCGGGTCCCTTTGCCCTCACAGAGCGGGGTGGGCCCAAAACTGCTTGCTAGAGTCGCATGCCTCACAGGCGGCAGAGGAGATCCCTGCCCCAGGTTCCTGCTCTGAGCAGGCCCAGAACTGTTTGCTAGTGCTGCGGGCATCCCATGGGCAGTGGTGGAGGAGTCCTCCAAAATAGCTTGCTAGAGACATGCACACCCCACAGGGGCCAGGGGAGAAGTTCCCCACTCCAGGCACCCAAGCTGGGTGGGCCTAGAACTGCTTGGTAGAGCCATGCATGCCTTGCAGGTGGTGGTGAAGGAGTCTACCACTTTGGGCGGGCCCAGAACTATTTGCTACAGCCATGTACATCCCACGGAGGGAGGTGGGGGAATTCCCCGCTCTGGGCTCCCGTGCTGGGAGGGCACAGATTAGCTTGCTAGTGCCGCAAGTGTCCAATGAGCAATGGTAAAGGAGTCCTCCGCTCTCCCCCAGCTACTCTGGTGGGGCTGAACTAGGACTGATCTGGTCGCTTGCATACCCTGTGCTACCGCTGCCATTCCCCCACCCCCTGGCTGCTCCAGGGTGCTGAACTAGGACTGATCAAGCTACTACAGTTCCCCTGTTCCACCAGTTGCCCTGGAGGGGCTGAACTAGGACTGATCAGGCTGCTGCCAGTCTCCTGCCCCCCAGTTGCCCCAGCAGGCTGAACGAGGTCTAATCTGGCCACACACAATCCCATGCAGCTGCTACCATTCCACTGCACCCCGGTTGCCCCAGCACCCGAGAACTGGCAGAAGACAAGAGACACACTCTGCCTGTTTCTCTGGGCAACCAGAAGAAGCAACCAACTGAACGTTTCTGATAAGGGCTCCAAACAAGGTAAACTCAGCATGGGACAGAATCAGCGGAAAAACTCTGGCAACTCAAATAACCACAGTAAATCAACTGCTCCAAGGGAAAATGGGGCAGACACAATTGAAGACTCCATCCACAAGCAAATGGCTGTTTTGTCAGAAATCAAGTTCAGAATGTGGATAGCAAATAAGATTAACAGAATGGAAGAAAGGAAGGAATTAGGAGTTCAAGAAATTACTCAAAAGATTTCTCAAGAAATTATTCAAAAGATATCTCAAGAAATTGTTCAAATGATGCCTCAAGAACTCAACTATTTCAAAGTTGAAATGACCAAAGATTTTGAAACACTGAGACAAGAGGTTGCAGCCCTCAAGGATCTGAAAGACACGGTGGAATCCCTCCGTAACAGAGTGGAACAGGCAGAAGAAAGGATCTCTGATTTTGAAGACAAAGCTTTTGAACAAGCCCAGGAGCGCAAAGATCAAAAGAAATGGAGAGCAAAAACAGATCTCACTCT
>NW_003852410.1:19538021-19562645 GCF_000181295.1 Otolemur garnettii
AACATCAAAAATACACTATTGAGACCTGATCAAACTAAAGAGCTTCTGCACAGCCAAGAACACAGTAAGTAAGGCAAGCAGACAGCCCTCAGAATGGGAGAAGATTTTTGCAAGTTATGTCTCCAAGAAAGTTTTAATAATCAGAATCCATAGAGAACTTAAACGTACTAGCAAGAAGAAAATGAGTGATCCCATCTCAGGGTGGGCAGGGATTTGAAGAGAAATTTCTCTAAAGAAGATCAACGCACAGCCTACAGATGTATGAAAAAGTGCTCACCATCCTTAATCATCAGAGAAATTTGCAAATCAAAACTACATTGAGATATCATCTAACTCCAGTGAGATTAGCCTATATCACAAAATCCCCAAACCAGAGATGCTGGTGTGGATGTGAAGAAAAGGGAACACTCCTACACTGCTGGTGGGAATGTAAACTAATACATTCCTTTTGGAGAGCTATCTGGAGAACACTTAGAGAACTAAAAATAGACCTGCTGTTTGACCCTGCAATTCCTTTTTAGGTGTGTTCCCAGATGACCAAAAATTGCATTGCAACAAAGATATTTGTATCAGAATGTTTATTGCAGCCCAATTCATAATTGCCAAGTCATGGAAAAAGCCCAAGTGCCCATCGATCCAGGAATGGATCAACAAACTGTGGTATATGTACACCATGGAATATTATGCAGCCATAAAGAAAGATGGAGACGTTACGTCCTTCATGTTTACATGGATGGAGCTGGAGAATGTTCTTCTGAGCAAAGTATCACAAGAATGGAGGAAAATGTATCCAATGTACACACCCCTATTATGAAACTAATTTATACCTTTTATATGAAAGCTATAACAAAATAGCCTAAGAATGTGGGGGGGGGAGGGGAAGGGGGAATCGGTGGAGGTAGGGGGATTGGAACGATCACTTCTGTGGTTTATCTTACAAGGGTACAAGTGAATCTTTCTAAGAGTAGAATGTGAACGTTTTAAAACAATAACTGAAAAAATGACATGAAGGCTGTTAACCAGTTTGATGGAAGTGTTTCGGATTGTGTGTGAAAATCCCACACCGTACCCCAGAAGTGCATTAATGTACCATTCAATAAAAAAAAAAAAAAAAAAAAAAAAGAACTGAACTGAATGAGGTAGACCTAGGAAAAGTGCTTAGCACTGTGCCTGTGCTTAATAGAGACCCAATGCAACTTAGCCATTTGCTATTTTCATGACTATGAATAGAACTTTGGCTCAGGTATACAAGATGAAGATATTTTGTTTGGGCTGTTCTTGATTAGGCCATTTTAACACTATGGATATTTTATCATAGTTCAAAAAATAAACCTTGGAATTTCATTGAAAGAATCACTCATATATTCCACCACAGACATCTTGCTCTTGCCCTGGCCTCTCATTTCTCTTTGACCCCAGAAACTTCTGTTCCTTTCTCCTCCTCAATCTCCTTCCATCCTATTCTGGAACTTCAGTCAACACTTACCTTTTCTCAGCTCTCTGAACCCCACAAGCTTTCAGGAATAGTTTCAAACCAGACAGTATGAAGTAGAAGTCTGCAGAGCAACTTTTGTTAATACTCTTACCTTTGGTCTGCCTTAAAAACATATATTTTTTTCTATTTGAGTGCCTTTAGATAGGACATGTACTTGTTATCAGGGTCCCCATGATTCCTTATTCCCTTGTTTGGCTTACTTTATCCATTTAGTTTTCTTTGCTTTGTCTCCTGAATGCAGCTGAGTTTAGATGTGATTGGTGGATAGAAGCAGAGGACATGAGTGTGAGAAGGACTCAGGAAGCTACTGGCAAGCGTGAGGCTCTGCAGCAGCGGGCTCACGAAGGTGAAGGACAGGGTGGCATTCTGGACAAGATGCAAGCTGTGATCACATGTGCCAAGGTGGAAATTATAAAGTCCTTTCTGAAGACAAAGAGTATCACAGTCTGGGTACACAAACAACCCATGCAGGAGAGCTATCTCAGAGACCATCGGGAATATGTATTTAAACCGTACCTTTAGTGTCATGGGAAGAATTTGAATAATAGGAAGTATTAAATTTTTAAAAATAGGACATGGAGGTAACAAGATGAAAAGAATCTTTTGATTCCCTTAAAAAATAGATTTTATGTTTGTCCTTTCTAGTAATGTGTGTTAACTGTAGAAAATATAGAAAACACAGAAAATGATAGAGAAAATAAAAATTACCCTGCCTAGCTCCTAGCCTTCAAATTATTTATGGTTACACACACACTTAAAAATAAGTTTAGAGTCATCGATAAAATATTTAGTCTGAAGCTAAGAAAAAGTTGATCTGATAGAAATAAAAGTGCAACAAAGGATACTACAGGCCAGGAAGGGTAGGGGAAGGGAGGATAAGAAGAGATTTGTTAGAGGATTCAAAACTACAGCTGGATAAGAGGAACAAGTTCTATTGTTCTACAGAACTCTAGGATAACTATAGTTAACAATAATATATTATATAATTTCAAATAGCTAGAAGTAGGATGTTAAATGTTCCCAATATAAAGAAATGATAAACATTTGAGATGATGTTTATGCTAAGTACCCTGACATGATGAACACTTACTGATATGTACTATGTATTGAAACATCACTATATACCTTATAATATGTGCAATTATTATGTGTCAATTTAAACATTTTTTAAATTAGGCATTTTTAAAGTGATATATTTCCCCATGTCATTAAATGTTTTTTCAAAGTTTTATGTCGGATAAAGTTGCAGAAATAATCAAAGATCTATGTTCATCAAAGCATTATTTGTATAACCGAAAACCCACTAAATGTAAAAACTACATGGATGTCCATTAATAGGAACAAATGATCTCATTCATTAACTTTGCAAATATTTACTGAGTACCTACCATGTGCAGGTACAGTTTATTTCTTTGCAGGGGTTGGTGAACTTTTGCTGTGAAGGGCCAGATGTTACCTTTCATATGCATTTTGAGCTTGCTCAATATTGTAGTGTAGTTACATTAACTCTTCACCAGATATTCGGTTTCTAAATTTTCATTATTAAATACATCTGCAATTAATGTTATTGAACAAAAATCTGTGAGAATTTAAGTGTTCATTTGGATAATCCCAATAAATTAAATTATCAGACTAGAGGATTTCAACTCTTATAGGCTTTGTATATATATTGCCAAATTGTCCTCTAGAACAGTGGTTCTCAGCCTGTGGGTCACGAACCACAGGAACTCTATTAAAGGGTTGCAGCATTAGGAAGGTTGAGAACCACTGTTCTAGAAGAATGTAACAACTTATACTTCCGCCAACAAGTAGAAGAATGTTCATTGCCCCCACAATTGTACCTACAGTGGGCAATTTTATTTATTCAAAAATATATAATCTCCCATAGGCAATATTATCTTTTGTTTTATTGTTCATTTCTTCAGTGTAATCAATGAAGCTGGTCATTCTTTTTTTGTTTATTAGTCACTGCTATTTCTTTTTTCTGAATTGTTTATTCTCACCGTTTTTTTCATCATAGTGTTATAAAAGAACTTTTAGGTCCTTAATTTTTCCATGGGAAAATTTTACTGTAATCTTTCTCTCTTTTTTCCCTGTTCTGGAAACTCTTGTCCTACCTTTAATCTGAGATTATTCCAATTTTTTTTTAAATAGAATTTTTTTTTTTGAGACAGAGTCTCAAGCTGTCACCCTGGATAGAGTGTTGTGGCATCATAGCTCCCAGCAACCTCCAACTCTTGGAGTCAAGTGATCCTCTTGCCTCGGTTTTTGTATTTTTAGTAGAGACGAGATCTCGCTTTTTGCTCAGGCTGGTCTCCAACTTGTGAGCTAAAGCAATCCACCCACCTCAGCTTCCAGAGTGCTAGGATTAAGGCATGAGCCACCATGCTCCACCTCAAATAGAATTTTGAAAGGAAATTTACAGAGATTTGTAGCTCTGTGTTCCAGTTGGTTCTTTTTGTGGTAGCTAAGCTCTCCTTAGCTCCTCCCCTCATTGTCTCTGATAGAACTCTGGTAACATTGTTTCCACCTACCATGTCAAGAGTTCTCCACATTATTCCTGCCCTCGGCTGTAGGGACCAGCCTGTTACGTAGGGGAAGAGGTCAGACACCACCCTGCTTTCTTTGCAGAAGCGAGGGCACCACTCCTTCAGAAGCTACTGTTCTTCTCTGACTTGGATTTCAGTTGATTTACTTCTATCATAATCACGTGTTCATTTTTCCAGGGGCTTAACAAAGCTCTGTAACAGAAGAGGAAAAATTATTTGCACTACTTCTATCTACTTCATCTGTAAAATTTATTTATTTTTAAACCAAGTGTAAGTTCTCTTTGATTTTCTTCTCTTTCTGCTTCTACATGTTTTTATGTATATCAATAAAAACCAACCAAACAAACACTTTCTGGAATGCTTCAGTCTCTTCCTATTTCCACAGAGAAAGTCCCAGGGCAGCTTTGTTATAGCTGCCTTGCAGACCCCAGATGGCGGGAATGTTTTTTAGAGCATTTAGGCTGTGCTAGAAATGATACAGAACATGACACAATTCAGAAATTGGGATGGTCAGGAAAACAGGAAGGTGCACAGTTCAAAGCTACAATTTCAAAACTTAAAAAAATAAATAAATAAAAGAGCCTTTCCTTCTAATACAGTCTCAAGCGCCCCTTCTCTCATCCCAGATAAAACACTAATATGAGCTAATCCAGTTGGTTTAAAGGGAGAGGCAGGCCAGGTGCAGTGGCTCACAACTATATAATCCCAGCAATTTGGGAGACAGGTGGGAGGATTACTTGAAGGTCAGGAATTTGTGACCAGCCTGAGCAACATAACCTAGTCTCTACAAAAACTAAAAAAAATTAGCTGGGCTTGGTGCTGTGTTCCTGAAGTCCCAGCTACTCAGGAGGCAGGAGGATCATTTGAGCCCAGTAATTTGAGGTTGCAGTGAGTTATGGTGACACCACTGCACTTTAGCCCAGGCAACAGAGTGAGACCATGTCTCATTCAATCAATCAATCAATAAAATATACTGAGAGGCAATATTGTTCACCTTGACTGCACATCCCCTGATTCACCCTGTATCTCTCCCTGCCCTGAGGCTTTACCTAGGCACAGGGCCATAACTATGCCATAGGGGAGGTAGGTTGGACATCCAGGGGAAGAGATGGGCTCAGGTTCTGTGTGAGACCCTTGGGACTGTCCTTCAACCAATGAGGCATGGGAGTTTGTGGATAAACATGATCATTTCCTTACACCTCAGTGGAACAATTATGAAGTATTTTCTATAAGTGCCTCAAGCATTTCCCAACTGCTTACAGTCTGTCAATGTAGCTTTTATTACTTTTCCACCTTCCCTATCTCACTCCCTCATTCCTTCTCATGCTGCCTAGAATCACCTCTTAAATAAGCTCTAAGTACCTAAATCCTTGTCTTGGGGACTGCTATGGGAGGAACCCAATTAAGAAGATGGTACGATGGTACGGAGTTTGTTCATTAGAGTTAGATGGCCTAGACCTGCATTGGCCAGCATGCCAGCCAGTAGCCATGAGTGATTCCTCAAATGTAAGCATAATTTAAATAAAATTAAATTAAAAATGTATTTTCTAGGTGGCACTCATAGCTCAGTGGGTAGGGCGCTGGCCAAATACACTGAGGCTTGTGGTTTGAAACCCGGCCTGGGCCAACTAAAACAACAATGACAACTACAACCAAAAAATAGCTGGGCATTGTGTCAGGTGCCTGTAGTCCCAGCTACTCGGGAGGCTGAGGCAAGAGAATCGCTTAAGCCCAGGAGTTTGAGGTTGCTGTGAGCTGTGATGTCACAGCACTTTGCCAAGGGTGACAAAGTGAGACTCTTGTCTCAAAAAAAAAATTCATTTTCCATTGTAGTAGCCATATTTAATATGCTCAAATAGCACATATAGCTAGTGATTATGGGATTAAACAATACAGATACAGAATATTTTCATTATTGCAGAAAATTCTACTGGAGAATGTTGGCCTAGATTGATGAAAATTGGCCTTCTGTTATTCAAAACTTCAGGCAACTTACTTTCTGCTTTGAGACTCAGTTTGGATATCACATTTGTAAAACAGAGCTATGGTAAGCATTAAATAAGATTATTTATTTAAAGCGTTTAGAAAGCACACAAATATTCAATAAATATATGGAAGAATGAGAGGGGGAGGGTAGAGCTCTAAGTTTTCCAAGAATTTGGAGCAGTGTATAAAAATTGTGACCATAGGATGTCACACCAGGCAAGTGATTTCCTTTCATTGGCCTCAGTTCCTTTCTTATTGGGGCATATTGGCAAAATTCATGAACCTTCACATTTTCCTATTAGGGTGATTTTTTGCACTGACTTCATCTTCATTTATTTATCCATTTGGCCAGTATTGATCTAGTACCTCTCATCTTCCAGGCACCGTACTGATAGCATGATAATAACAGCAAAGACGACACAGTCCCTGTCCTTGCACATCTTAGAATCCCTGAGAAAGAAGCAGACAAGAAGTATATGCACTAACTGGCTTACGATACCTACTGAGATAACCCCTCAGGCTGGCCTTCAGGGAGTTTCCTAAAAGGAGTGACTGAAGTTCAAGGGATTAGAGAGCTTCAGTCTGGTGAACAACAGGGAAGGGTGCTTCAGGATGGAGACATCTTTTGGATGTCTGTGTTCTCACATAGAAAATTAGATTGTAGAGTGGCTGGGTGAAAGACTAAGGAATATGGCAAAAGTAGGGGGAAAAGGGGAAGAGAAAACAAGAAAAAGGGGGAAATTGGTGGTTGCTGTTCTTTCTAAGAGCCAGGCCAAAGTCCTACCTGGTACACTGGGCTTCTCTAACCAAAGACCATGAACCATCTACAAGGAAAGAGGATGGGAGGATTACTTATAAAAATACTCATCCCTGGGCCCCAACATATAACTATTGAATCAGAGCCTCTGGAAAGGATGACCCAAAGGGATTCTGTTGCACACCTATGTTTAAGAACCACTGCTGCAGCTGCTAATGAAGCAGGACATTTGAGACAGAACATTCCTTTAATTTTGATGTTCATGTCTAAAACAAGACTGTCTTAATAATTTTGAAGGTGCTGAACTCCATAGGTTCCATGGAGTTTAGGTTTTGTTCTTGAAGGGAATTTCCTTCCTACAGTGAAATTTGGTGCCATTTTTTTTTTTCTTTCAGTCCACAAGCCTCTGCAGTCCTTTTTGTAATGTTTTGCACTTGGCTTTTACTGTCTTTATCATCTACCTCCAAACTTCTTGCCAACAAAATGCCATTGCCTTTGTTTCTACCATTATATCCTGTTCTGTGCTTTTGGGCTTTCCTGCTGACCTTGAATCCAGCTGTGCCTTCCTTGGATTAATGATGTCCCTTAGTCTCTCCTTTCTCTTTTTGACTTTGACCTGTCACTCTGCTCTAAACTTGGCTCCCCGAATTTTCTGTAGGTTGTAGTGAGAATTTCTCTTGGACCCAATATAGTTTTGGCAAAGGTGACATTTTTAGATACTTTAAAATCCCTTTTCTTCTGGGCAGCTTATATCATTGTTTCTAGGTATCTATGGGGATTGAGTCTAAGACCCCGCCAAGGACACCAAAATCCTTGGAGACTTAAATCCTTGACATAAAATGGTGTCAACTTCATAGACTTATTAAAAAAAATAAAGAAAGAAATTGGTACAATATTTGCATATAACCTCCTATATATTTTAAATCTTCTCTAGATTACACATACTTATGATACCAAATGCAATGTAAATGCTATCAAATAGTTGTTATACTCTATTGTTTTCTATTTATATTAATTTTTATTATTGTATTGCTATATTTTATTATTTATTTTTCCAGATTTTTTTTTTCTGAGACAGAGTCTTACTATATCGTCCCCAATAGAGTGGGTCATCACAACTCACAGCAACCTCAAACACTTGGGCTTAAGCGATTCTCTTGCCTCAGCCTACCCAGTAGCTGAGACACACAATATCCAGCCATTTTTGTTACTGTTGTTGCAGTTATCATTGTTGTTTTAGCAGGT
The DNA here is from genome assembly GCF_000181295.1 of Otolemur garnettii. Lineage (NCBI taxonomy): Eukaryota > Metazoa > Chordata > Mammalia > Primates > Galagidae > Otolemur > Otolemur garnettii. The sequence goes on from NW_003852410.1 coordinate 19,546,054, forward strand.
TCGAACCCACCAGCCTCAGTGTATGTGGCCAGTGCTATAACCACTGTGCTATGGGGACCAAGCACAGGGGTCCTAGGTATTTTTGAGAACTTCTTTTGGAGATTCTAGCAGGGGAGTGCAGCTATTCATATACCCTTAATCAAAGACAGTCCTCTTCTATCTTAGACCCAGTGCGCAGCTTTGGGAGGGAGGCATAAGCATCCATGAAGGGGATACCTGCCTAGCCAGCCAGATTACCTGAATCAACCTTGGTAATCAGTGAAATGACAGAAATTACAGACAGATCACCCTCACATTCTCCCAAATATTTTTGATTCAAGATTTCTTGAATCCTCAAATGTGGAACCCACAAAGATGGAAGGCCTGACTCAAAGAATTTGTTGAGAAATGCCATCAAACTTAATTATTTTAATGCATTATTGAAGAGGGAAAAATAACATTAGCACAATGGTTGTTTCCAGGACTTGGCAATTATGAATTGAGCTGCAATAAACATTCTAGTGCAAACATCTTTGTGGTAAAATTATTTTTGTTCTTTTGGGTAGGTACCTAGTAATGGGATTGCCAGATTGAATGGAAGGTCAATTTTTAGTTCCATGAGAATTCTCCATACTTCTTTCCATAAAGGTTGTATAGTTTGCAATCCCACCAGCAGTACAGAAGTGTTCTAAAAGGGGACATATGTTGTAAGAGGGAGAAAATCTTTGCTTTTAATATATAATGTTAATCTTTCCCTTCCAGCCCAAATGGCTGCTTCCTAATCTAATCTCTTAACTTGTTCAAAACTGGGTAATCATTTTATTTATTCTTGTGGCTGTATTCAGCCTTCAAGATAAGGAGTCATGCTCTTGCCATTTGAACCTCTTACAAATGCTTCTCCACTTTTTCGCCTTTATAATTTTTCTAGCCTGTCTCTGCATCTTCCCATGCAAATTCCAGAAATCTGTCATCTATTAAAAAAGAAATAACCAAGAAAACCTAAAAATGCCCTTTATTTCATCACCGTATTAGTGATTTCCATTCCTGACATGTGGCAGAATGAACTCAAATATGTAATTTACGAAAATTAGGGTTCTTTTCTTAAAAAATTCTAGTTAGCTCTGCTGGTTATAATGAGTTTGTATTTGTCAAATGGTTTTATGCTTAAATGAAAAGGTAATGATAAACAACCACTGGAATTTCTAGATGCACTGTCCCTTTGCTCAGTTTCTTGACATCAAATCAGGGCCCCTGGAGAAATCACTGTGGTTATGAAAATGAGCACATTATTTCACTGTTAACATGGTACTGCTATGATGAAAGAGAAGAGAAGGTGGAGTATGGGCCGACTGATGTTTTTATTTTCCTTTCTGCAGGGATAAAGTGAATAAGAAACTATGTAAGCAAGGTATTCTAAATGCAAAGCTTGACCACAGAGTTTTAGAACTTAATGCTTCAGATGTATGTAAAGATTTGAGATGTGCTACAATGTCAGCTTCCAGCTCAATTAAGCTGATGTCATTTATGGCCTTTGTAATGGGGAAATTGATGTACACTAGGTAAATACTAAAGAAAAAAAGATGGTTTATCTTACAAAGGTACAAGTGACTCTTTCTAAGAGCAGAATGTGAACGTTTTAAAATAATAACTAAGAAAATGACACGAAGGCTATGTTAACCAGTTTGATGGAAGTGTTTCGGATTGTGCGTGAAAACCCCACACTATACCCTAGAAGTGCATTAATGTACATAGTTACCACTCAATAAAAAAAAAAAAGAAAAGAAAAGAAAAAAGATGCAAAAATTTCCATAGTCAAATAAGGAAGGCATGATAGAAAACAAACCACTGGAACCTCAAGCACTTGACAATGTTTCTCATTGGCAAAACAGGCACCATCATAATCCCCTTTTCACAGATAAAGGAATTGAGACTGTTAAGTAACTGGCCCAAGGTCATGGAGCTTTTAAATCACTGAGTCAAAGGTGTTTATCTGATGTCTACTTCTGTGCAGTAATCTAATACCAGAAAGTACAGAATGATTTAGATAGTACTATCATTTATGGCCACAGTTACTGTTCAAGCAGTTTACAACTACAATTTTCACAAAGAAAAAGTGTAGAATAGCAGCTGTTCATTCACTCTCAGCCAATGCTTCTTCATGTCCCAGCTGATCTATCTAAATGACTGGTAGAAATTGGGTTTTGCACCTGTGTGTCAAGGCTCTTTTTTTTTTTTAATTTTTTAACATTTTTATTATATTCTATTATGTTTTTTATTCTTACATTGTACAAATATAAAGGAGATCATCGATTTGATGTTTGAAATTATTTTAAAATTCACACTAAAATACATTAGGATTAAAATTAATTCTCTTCGATCACCCAGGTGTTTTACTACCTTTCGTGAGTAATCTGTGCCAGTCATTGTGAAAAATACAGATATTTTTAAGAAAGAAATTGAGTTAACAAAAATTTTAACAAGTTTTATTTAACGAAATTCACCCAAAAGGAAATCACAGTACAGAGACAGTTTTAAGTTCAAGGCCTCACCAATTCCTCCAGCATTAGTATTAGTATTGTCTCAACTCTCAAAACTCGTTAAAAATTTAAACTTAACCACAAAGATTTTAAGTGAAAAGATAAACTAGAATGAACCAGAAATATTTCTTTTTGCATCAGGGAGTTTCCAAAAAAGCACATCTCCCCATGTGTTCACTGCAATGGGGTGGCAAAATGTCTGTCCTTATACTAAAACACAGAAAACATCACTCTGAAGTATACTACCGGAAAGCTAATTGAGAAAAGCTGAAAATAGTTTTAGTTTACTCAGTATCACACGATAGAAAAGTCTGCATGAGAAAACACTGAAGAAGTAATTTTTAAATCTGGATTTCACAACTCACGGTGCAACATGGGTCCCACAGTTTTCCTACATCTGCTCTTCCTCGCCTGTTGGCCACCTGTGGAGGTTTGACTGAAAGCGCTCGGAGTTCGCCGGAAGCTAGTCCTTGTACCTGCCCAGGCTGCTCTGTGTGGTCTGCAGCCTGCACCTCTGACACCCGCAGGCCCAGCACCATCTGGCTGCCGTACGCTCCTTTGTTGTTGGCCCCGGTGGCCGAATTCAAGAAGAGCTCGATGTATCTGTGCTGCATGTTGGCCCTGTCTTTGGACATGACGGCCACGGCCTCCTCGTGGGTGGCAAACTCCACGTCTGCCTTGCGGATCACCCGTCCATCCCGACTAATCTCTGTGTGCACTCGCACGAGGTTGAGCCGGGAGAAGAAGTTGTAAATGTCATTCTTTGTGGCTTTGTATGGCAGCCCCCTCGTGCTTGCAGTGCCCCGTGGTGCTGGGCACCGAGAACTCGCGGTCCCAGTACCTGTGATCTTACATCCCCGACAGACAGTAGCTGAGGTCTCTCCCCAGCACCTCGGTGGCGAAGCTATAACAGCCGTCTCTGAGGCTGCGGTACTCCTCGTAGGCGCCGTAGTCTGCGCTGTAGGCACCGGGCGCATCCTCTCCAGGCCGGCCTGCTTCACGATGCTAATGTACCTCCTGGCCATGCCGTGGCAGTCGTAGGGCCCGGCAGCTGCATGGACGTGAACTTCAGAGGGAAGTCCGAGTAGGACCTAACTTCCTCCTGTCAAGGCTCTTTAAAAGCAGAATATAGTCATCACCTCCATTTATGATTTGTCAGCTTTTTGTGTTACATTTAGGAATCCAATGGAAGATAGCAGAGTAACTTGTCCTTATCTTTGGATTTACCAGTTAAGTTTTTGAGAGAGTTCACCACTATGATTAGGTTTGTCTGATTTTTTAGTTCTCAAACCAAGATCCAGATCCCATCTTAAATGATTCTGATCCAAAGGTTTAGGGTAGAGTCCAGGAGTCTGAATTTTTGAAGCTCTGAAACAAAATATAATGGTTTCTTGGCCACTACCTCCATCTTCTTTTAGGAAGTAACCACTTAGATTCTTTTAATGTTCTTATCTTGCATTTACATCTCCATAATTTTCCACTGCTATTAAGATAAGTTACAAAGTGTTAGGGACCTTCTAACCCATATCTCAGGTTGGCTCTGGTGTTTCACATTTGATATGAAACATTTATTAACTCCCCACTATGTGAGAAATCTTTACTGATCATTGTCCACTTCTTAGCACCCAATGAAGTAGGTATTTCCATGGGTCACAGGCTTATGATGGGATAGATGTGGGATTAGAATCTAATCCAGTTTGACTGAAAACTTAGTTCTTGTCCCAGGAAAGCACAGTGCAGAATTCTGGTAGAGTCCAGGTTCCCTATCCTCAAAGAGCTTCCTATTGGGTGGGGGTGGGGGGGGAAAGGGTAGGAAATAGGGAGACGTTTTAGGAGGAATTCAGCAAGTACAACTCATTCCACTATGTGTTTATTGAGTACTTCCTCTACTCCGGGCACTGGAAACACCATATAAATGGTTATTTTTCCCTTCCTTCTGCTTCTTCTCCCCCACATTCTTGCTTTAGGGAAGGTGGAATGAGCAAATGTGGGTAAGACATTGAAGAATTGCTCATGAAAAGACTTGGGCACCTAACCTGAGGACCACATGAGACAGTAAAACTCATATGACACCATCCATGCTGGAAAGCTTCCAGTTACCACTAGTCGATAATGAACCAACCAAAGATTGTCAAATGTACTTGAACAACAAATGGAAAGCTTTTCCCAGCTCCATTTCCAAAAATCCCATCTTAATAGAAAAATCCTATCCCCTCCAAACACTCATCAATCAAAGACCTTCTTAGGGGTCTCTCCTTTATCTCTATAAAACAAACACTCCTCTCAAACTCTTTCTAGTCTCTTTTGGAAGGGATGTGATAGCAGCCAACTCCCTGAACATACTAATGTCTGAATAAACAGTTTTTGATTAATTCTATACGTGGTTTTCCTACTTCTGGCAACATGTTCAAAGCTCTCACCAATGTTACATATTCACTCTCAAATATTAACAAGAGTCTCTGCTCCAACCTGGCTAGATGGCAGACCCAGTAGGGGTAATGATGAACAAGGTGGAAACTCAAATCCACTCCTGCCAAGAGGAGGGGGTTGAAAAGAGTGGCTAGCTTTGGGAAATCTGATCCCAAGCTGCATGACCTGGGCCAGTTACACGACCTTTGAATCATGAAAGAAGCCATGAGTTCTAACTGATATAAGTGAATAAAAGACTAAAGAAATTGGTTAGGCGAGTGGTGGTGTTTGCCCCTAGTCCCAGCTACTTAGAAGGCTGACTTTAAGATTGCTTGAGTCCAGTTCAAGGCTGCAATAAACTATGATTACAGCACTGAGTGCACTGCAGCCTGGGTGATAGAGTAAGTAACCTATCTCTGGGGAAAAGAAAGTAAAAAAATAAGAATAAAAAAAATGGGGAGTAAATGAGAAGGTGAAGCTCTTTCAGAGCAGAATACAGACTAACAAATGTAGAAAGGTGATGCAGACAATCAACATTTTGTAAGGGATGCTAAATCTCATGGGGAAAATGTTGACTAAAAATGGGCTATAAAGCAATGTATCTGTATCTGTTAAGAATGGAAAATGGGCCAACATGTAAATAATTGGTGAATCTGCATAAAGGACATTTAGAGATTTTGGGGTAATACTGCAACTTTTCTGTAAATATGAAATTATATTAAAATTAAAAATTAAAAAAAAAGAGGAAAGGAAGGATACCAGTAGTAATAGCTGTCTACTTATGTTATAGTTGTACCTTTTCTTCATGATCATATACTCAGGAATGAATAAAGTTAAATAAAAGTCTAAAACAGTTTTCGTTGGGGTTGGGGATAGAAAAATTTTAATCTCATCTTTACTCATTACCAGATCTGTGATGTTTGGCAAGTTACTTAATCTCTTTGTGCCTCACTTTCCTCTTCTGTAAAATGGTTATTTTTATACTTGTGCCTACGTAAAAGGTTGCTACCAGATAAAATTGCAGATGAGAATGAAGCTTGTGAATCGACCATTATTTTGTGTTATCAATAAACGATTTCTCTTGAAAAAGAAAAGGTTGCTCTGAAGGTTAAATGACTTTGTATTTGTCAGAGTTTAGCACACACCAAGTATGTTTATTATTACTGTTTTTGTATTACATGTACAGTGCTTAGAATCACGTAAGGTCCAAATAAATATCTGCTCTTATTGTGATTACTGGGCTGAAAATCTGTCAACAGTTTTGTATTGATCTGAGGTTAAGGGTAAAACACCCCCCGCCCCCAACTCACTAAGGGATAGAGGTTTTATGGAGCTCACCTAGGGTGACCAGATTTTAACATCGGTAAGGCGGGACAACATGGCGGGGGTGGGGGTGTGGGGGTGTGGGAGCAGGGCAGGGGAGGGGGCAAGGCAGGGCCTGACAACAATGCAAACTTTGATAAGCAGTTCTCCATAATCACTTCTCAGCAATTATTTGTTATTATTACAATTTAACATTATAAAATTAACAAAAATAATACAAAACTCATATTCTGGCGAAATAGCCACATGGCAGCCGAAAAACTGTATATTCCCTTCTTGTTCTCCCGCCCATTTGTGCATACTTTCCAAAAATCAGGACTTTAACGCCGGGGGCCGCGGGCCAAATTGTTCAAAAGCGGAACTGTCCCGCCAAAAGCGGGACGTCTGGTCACCCTAAGCTCACCAGACCCTCCTGACCCCCTGGACTGAAGTGGCCCCCTTCCTGTTGCCTTATTCCTTCCAGTTTCAGCTCCAACACCACTTCCCCAAGGTCAGCCCCGTGGTCTCTGTCGCGTGGCGTCAGCTCTGTGAGCCTGCTCTTCCAGCACTGCTACAACGTGGAATAGATTATCCTCTCTGCTGTCAGTCCTGCGGGACAGGTTAGCCCCAAGAGCGCGGGGCTGCGGGCGAGTTTCTGCTCACACTCCTAACCCGGGCACAGCACTGGACAACCCCCCAGGCCGCCGCGAAACGTGAAGCCAGTGCGAGGCACGGCTCCGAAGGCCTCGCGGTCAGGAAGCACACGCGTCCCGGGGTCGGCGGTCCGGGTGCAGGGGAGGTCCGGGCCCGCCTCTTTCTCCTCCTCCTCGTTCTCCTCCTCCCACTCCTCCTCCTCTGCCCCCAGTCGGCTCGCTCCGTCTCGCGGCGCTGGGTTTCCTGGTTAAGATGGCGTCCCCCGTAGCAGCACAGGCCAGGAGGCTTCTGCGAGACGTGGCTCTCAGGCCCGCGTTCCTGGCCGCCCGGTCCCAGGTGAGCGCGGTCCGGGCTCCGTCCGCCCTCCAGCTTCCCTCCTGGTCCCCGTGCGCCGCCGCTCTGCACCCGACAGCCGGGGTGACGCGCGGTGCTGCGCCGGGGCTCAAGAGGGACCCCCCGCCCGGGTGTGGGGCCCAGGGCTGTGGGGTGGGGGACGGCAGCCTAGGCGCCCCAGAGTGTGAACGACCCAGCTCCGGGAGTCGCTGCCGTCGGTCCCCTAGTTCACGCCGCAGGCGTCTGGCCCTGTACCAGGCACCGAATGCAAGTTTAAGGAAAGTTTCTCCGTCCGGTCTTAGGCTCCCGAAGTTTTCCTGGCAGTTTTGCTAGTTCTGCCTTTGAAACGACTTTGACCCTCCACACATTATTTTCGGCCACGTGATAAACATGCCTGGAAACTCAGCCCATCCCAGGGAGTATTAGTGAGTGAACTTTCTGCAGACTGTTTTTGCAGACTTTAAGGTTCCTGAAGGAGACAAATTTTTCAGGGAAAAATCGGTCCCGTCACTAAAACACGGTCTTCGTTGGCCTTTGCCCATGCTTTCCTTGTTTATGAAGAATAAAACCGAGGAGGGGTAATGGTGGACACCGAATAGCTATTGGAACTTGGCCTCTAGTAGATTTTACTTTTTTACGGAGGGCAAGCGTTACAGTAGAGTTAGTAATGCCTAGGACTTACTTCCCAACAACTGGACTTGTTAGTCCCTATAGGTGATCTCTGGTTTTAAAGAAAGGACAATCTGGGGTTCAGTCACAGTAGACCTTGCCTATTTCCCCAATTTATTTTTTTTATTTTTTGAGACAGAGCCTCAAGCTGCCCTCCTGGGTAGAGTGCTGTGGCATCACAGCTCACAGCAACCTCCAACTCCTGGGCTCAAGTGAGTCTCCCGCCTCAGCCTCCCTGGTAGCTGGGACCACAGGCGCCCGCCACAACGCCTGGCTATTTTTTGGTTGCAGCCGTCATTGTTGTTTGGCGGGCCGGGCTGGATTTGAACCCGCCAACTTAGGTGTATGTGGCTGGCGCCTTAGCCACTTGAGCCATAGGCGCCAAGCCTATTTCCCCATTTTTAATTGATGAAAGGCAAATTATCACTCCTGAAGTTTTAAGCATGATATGCACAGGATACTTTTTTAGAAAATTTAAAAAAAGCTATAAATCGATTTTTGAGTTAGACTAAGTTTTCATGAATTAAGACATCTGTGAGGGTTTTATTCCTCATTTCCTGACTTCCCATTTCTCTGTTATTGTTAATGTGAATTTAAAAGGTGCTAATACTTATTACTGTAATACCCTTAGTAGGCGCTTAACAGTATGGTGAGCTAGCAAAGGGAATGGTAGTTTGTCTAATTAAAGATCACTAATAACTGTTTTAATAGAGTAAGGAGAGTACCTTCAGGTGATCTAGTCCTATTCATTATTTAAGTGCTACAAGTAAACAAGAACTAGGGGCTAACTAGGAGTGTAGACTTGAATTGATGAGAAACATGGGGCCTAGGACAGTGAAAATGCAAGAAAAGAAAAGAATTGTACAGAGAAACCTAAAATGCAGAGTGTGAGCTGTAGTATGTAAAGAGGTCTTGCCTAATAAAGAAATAGGAGCTTAAACAGGACACTCAAGATAATGAGGTTGGGGATAGATACCCACCATATGCAGGAAGATAAAGTAGAAATCTGTGTTGGGCCTCACTCCATTTGGTTGCTGTGATTTACATACTCGTGGATGATGTAGTATGCTGTGAACACAAGGCTTAGAAGATGAAAATAGTGTTTTAAAAGATTGGAATCATAGTGTCCAAGAACTGGAAATAGACATTAGCAAGTATTGAGTCCAACCAGCTCATTTCACAGGTAGAGAAATTGAGGCCTCAAGAAGTTCAATGACTTATTCACGGTAACAGTGGGAGTTTGTGGCAGAGCAGATTCCAGAGTAAAGTTTTTTCTTTAAATTTCCATTATACTGGCCAGGTGAGTACAGGTTTCTGTCGGAAAACATATTATGGCACGTGCAAATGAATCTGCATACCAGTAGTAACTAGATAACATCCATGTCACTAGCCCTATGGATACCTTTTTTATAAACATCTTAGAATTGGCAATAAAAATAGGTGAGTATTGTTGCTGACTTGTAAGAAACTTTTTTTTTTTTTTCAGTTTTTTTTTTCTTTTGTCCGGGGCTTGGTTTAAACCTGTCACCTCCAGCATATAGGGCCAGTGCCTACTTTGAGCCACAGGCACTGCCCTGTAAGAAACTTTTATTCAAATTCTTGGGTGCTTCTTGGTGTCTGCTTCGTGTGAGTCTGAATTGATACTTTGCCAACCTAGGCAAGGTAGACATTATAATTGAACATGGCCCACTTTTTCCATCAAACTTAAAGAGTCTTCAACAAATGTCTCAGAAATCTGTTGCAACTCTTGGCCCAGACCTACTTTAGACCAGGCCTTGTGGAAAACTGTTGGGTATATAGCAATAAGAGACCCAGTTTCCGCTTTGAGAAGTGACTTTGGTCCCACAGAGGTACCCATAGAATGACATTTTATCTACCTGCTCTGTGTGGTTAAATTTAACATTTAACATATATTACTGATGCTTAATGTTACTGAAAGTTTTCTATTTTATGTTTTGTTTTGAACTCTGCTCTTAGCTTCACTTTTTGACTTTTGATTTATATCCTTAAAGGATATCCTTTAGCTGTTTCTTATTTTTACATATTTTTTTATTCAGCCTATACCATCTAACAGGACCGTTCTAGACCCTGGGGTTTGGGAATAGTGAAGGAGGCAGGTAGAGATCTTGGCCATGTGATATTATATATAGGCTGAGACTATATGTAGGCAATAATGATGATTTCAGCCAGTGACAGATATTGTGAAAATGAAACAGGTGACCAGGTGTGGTGGCTCACGTCTATAATCCTTGCACTGTGGGAGGCCCAGGTGGGTGGATTGCTTGAGCTCAGGAGTTCCAGACTAGCCTGGGCAAGAGTGAGACCCCATCTTTACTAAAAAAGAAAAAGAAAAACTGAGGCAAGACGATTGCTTGAGCCCAAGAGCTTGAGGTTGCTATGAGCTATGACGCCACAACACTCTACTCAGGGTGCCAGACTGAGACTATCTCAAAAAGAAAACAAAACAAAACAGGTTTATAAAATAAGAGAATGAATATCTTAGCAGGAAGGTGGGATGATCAGAGAAAACCTATTTGACATGGTTTTTTTGGTTTTTTTTTTGCTTTGGTTTAAGGTTCTTAATCGAACTATGCTTACTGAAAAATGTGCAGTTCTTAATGAACAGCTCGATGAATTATCATAAACTGAACATGCACTGAGGTGACCAGATACAGAAACTCATCATTCCACAGCAACCCAGAGGCTCTCTGGTGTTCTTTCCCATCACTCTTCCACCCTGCAAAGGGTAACCCCCTTGACTTATATTAATAATATCATACATTGGTTTTATTCCTTTTCCCCCTTTATATAAATGGAGTTATACTATATGCACATGCATACTCAATGTTACATTTATGAGATCTTGAAGGTGATTTTTTGACATGTGAGCTGAGATGTGAGTGATGAAAAGCAGCCAGCCAAGTGTGACTTGAGGAACGATGGATAGGCAGAGTAGATGGCATGTGTAAAGGGCCTGTGGTGGGAGTGAGCTGGGCATGTCTAGGCAGGACAGGGAAACACTGGCGGTAGACATGGTCCAAGAGGTGGACAGGAGCCAAATCACTTGGAGGCCTAGACCTTCAGGGTCTGGTAAGGAGCTTTTAAAGGCTTAGACTGCTGTTAAGTGACATGCCTCAGGTTATACAGTTAGTAAAAGGCATCTGGGTCTGAATTCCCAGTCCTAGCTGCTGAAGCCCAGGAATGTAATTAGTGTGCTATACATACTCCCTATTATAAATCTAGGCTCTACTGGCTTTGAAACTTTTAAGGGAGTGTTGTTCAGTGAACTTAGTACTCCAGTAAAAGCCTAGCCATTGTCTGAAATCTTTGCAAAGACCCATATCCTGGGAGATAGGGCCCATATTGCTGCGTCCAGAGAGTTAGCCAGGTGAGCAGGGTGCTGTGGTGCTTGGAGACCAAGGCTGCTGCCATGATGGGCACAGAGGTGGACACATACTGTGGATCTAAAAGGAAATATTGGCTGAGAGCATGGAGTAGAATTCTACACACACCATTGTTGCTTTTTAGGACATTTCCACTCTCCCAGTTGGAAGAGCTGTTTAGTTGTCAGAGGAGCACTTCCTCTGAGGCCCCCAACTTCAGAATCATTGTGTGGTTTTCTACGAAGCTCAGAACTTCTGTCCAGGAACTCAGAGAGGAAAGTGTATTGTCAAAGGAAACTGCTGAAACCGATGCCCCTGGTGTCGTACACTTCAAAAAGAATGGCCCTAGCTTAATTTTCTGCTCTTTCCGGAAGTGGGAGGAGAATGATGGATGCCAGGCTTTTGGAAGTGAAGGGCTAAAGGTTATGTGCAAGTTCTTATCAGCTAAATGAGGCTGCGGAGGCTGCATTAGAAGTTGTGACTTACCTATAGCTGCCTTCTTGCCTAGGAGAATAAATACCAGGCTGGCTTGCTTCTTTCTTTCTTTCTTTTCTTTCTTTTCTTTCTTTTCTTTCTTTTCTTTCTTTCTTTTCTTTCTTTTCTTTCTTTTCTTTCTTTTCTTTCTTTTCTTTCTTTCTTTCTTTCTTTTCTTTCTTTCTTTCTTTTCTTTCTTTCTTTCCTTTCTTTCTTTCTTTCTTTCTTTCTTTCTTTCTTTCTTTCTTTCTTTCTTTCTTTCTTCTTTTTTTTTAGATGAAATACAGCTGCAATTTCTGCTGTTAGAAAAGGAATCCATCTCAAATAATTTAGATACTAAACTATTGACCTCCTGGGTGGGGAAGACCTTTTAAGTGATAGCTTGTGTCCCCAAATTGGTTTTGTTTAGTGTAAATGAAGTATTCCTTTTAGGGGTAAGTGATTGAGTACACAGACCCACAGCAGTGAGAACTTTGCTGCCCTTGTACCCTGGCCCAGTTCTGCAGGCATGAAGCCCAGAACATCACTGAAATAATGGCATATTGGGGGAGGAAGAGAAACAACATAAGTAACCTCAGATCATTTGTCCTCAACTCTCTTTACTACACTGTCTGGAACTGTTTTTTACTTGACAGAAAAGAACTAGAGATATTTATACCTGTTTGATCAAATGATAAAATCAATATAATAATGTTATTTGGAAATTAATGCTGTTAGTTCATCCTGCAAAGGAGCTGGGGACGATGGAAAAGGCATTCCAGGTAAATGGACTTGCATGCAGGGCACAGGAGAGCGAGCCCAAGGGGAGGTTAGTTGCTGGGAGCTCTGTGGTATGGAGGCCAGATGAAGTATAACAGAGGTTGAGGGAATGTGTTGCTCTTTTAGATAGGTAAGGAAGGAGGAATAGAGCTGCAAAAAGCCCAGAATGTGCCAGAGAATAATATAACTCCATAACTTAAAATCAAGCAAATATCATTTATTGAGCAAGTATTTTCTGAATGCTTTCTGTATTCCCAGTGCTAAGTTCCCCAAAGGCAGAGGGCATGTTGATTTAGTTCTTCTGTGTAGAGCCAGTGCTTAAGAAATAGATGCACTTAAATAAAAAAAAAAAGAAATAGATGCATTTAATCAACATGATTGAGTGAAAGCCGAAAGAAAGAAGATACATAGTCTCTACTCTCAGGCACTTAGAGTCTGGTCCTGACTCATAATTGGCCTGTACAGCAATAGTGGGTGCTGCACTTGACCTGTGTTCTTCGTCTTCTAAGACCCCATGCTTGTTCCCACCTCTGCTGCTTGCTGTCCCTTGTGTATGAAGCACTATTCCCCCATCTCTGCCTGGTTCCTCCCTTCATTCAGCTTTTTTATTCAGTGTTTATTTCTTCAGGCCACCTCTCCCTAGTCATCTTCTCCTAGCTCCCTCCCTGTCCAGGGATTAGTCTCCGCCCCTTATCTGGTTTATTGTGCTTCATAACACTTGGCTCTACCTGGTGTTGTTTGTTTACTGTATCTTCCTCTCTTTCCCACAAATGTGAGGATGTAAGCTCCACTGGGCAAAGAGTTTCCTTATGCCCTGCTCTTTCTCCACCTGGCCCCACTAGGTATTCAGTCAGCATTTGCAGTCTAAATGAGTGAGTGGGGTGCATAGAGAAGGAAGAGGCAAGTGAGGAACAAGACTTGAGGGATGATGGGGCTAATTTAGGCAAGTGAGGAAGGAAGGAAACATCTGCAGAAAGTATAGTGAAAGGGTTTTCATAATAATAATGGGCTGTTCATTGAGCATGTAGTATGTGATGGGTTCTGTACCATGGAATCTCTGCACATTATTTCTTTAACCATTGCGACATTACTGCGGGGGAGATTGCACTCTCTGCACATTTCATAAGTAGTCAGAAGCAGAGAGGTTGCATAGTCACTTGCTTAACTCTGCAGTGCCAGGTGACTGCCTCCCTAGATGATAAAACCATTTTACCATAAGTCATTATGCTGTGTCTATTCTTTGCTCTTGAGTGACAGGCAACTGTGGTCATTTGGACTCTTGCTGACATGGATATACTGACCAGCTCTGCACAGTTGCCCAACTCCTTTCTTTGATTATGGGTTTTGGAAAACGGAGTAGCACTGAGTTAAGGACATAAGTTCTGGGTTCAGATTCAAATGAAATGAATTCAAATTCTGGATCCTACAGGTTGCAGAGTTATTGAACCAGACTGAGCCTTAATGTACTGTTCTTTGAAAAGGGGGTAGATATCAGATGGTTATGAAGATTAGAGGATTCCTGAGACATTGGCATTATGCCTAGATGGTAGGCTTACCATTATTATTTCTCTTGAAGTGATTTGAAGCAAAATTTACTTGCCTTTTTTTTTTTTTTTTAAGGCTTTGTAGAGCTAGAATAAATTTCCTTGCCCAGATTCAATAAGCTTTATAACGTGCTGCCATCTCAGGGTTAGTTGCCGGCTTTGTGTGTCCATCTATTTTATTTCACTTAATCCTTGCAATAACCATGTGTGACAGGAATGATTATCTCCAGATCACATCTAAGGAACTTGAGGCTCAGTGAGCTGAAGGCCTGCCTGCTGGCCTGGATCCCCCGGTGGGAGGAAGGTCTGGTGAAGCCCAGCACAGTGAGGAGGGTCACACAGGGAGCTTGGTTGCACCATCCAAGTTGTTGTCATTCCAGAAAGTTGGCACCTCTCAGTGTTGACTCACTAGTGATGGCTTCTGGATGTCATGTGTGTCAAAGATTTGAGGCAACAGAACACCTAAAGAATAGACTATAGCTATAAAATGTACCAAAGGCCAAAGAGGACTTGTCCTTCACTGTCTGCCTAGCACAAAGCACTGTCCTCATGGTTTCAGGAATGCTGGAGAAATTGTGAAATTTCATTGCCTTGGCAGAGTAGGCTTTGGGGGTGATAATGAAGGCTGGAGTTACCTGGCATTTTGAATTCAGACTTTGATCAGTGTGCTGAGAATGTGATCAGCTTTCACCCTTTCTAGAAATGATTCCAAAAGAATAGCACTTAAACACTAGCTATTGAAAGCACAGGTTTTTGGCCAGGCGTGGTGGCTCACTGCTGTAATCTTAGCACTCTGGGAGGCTAAGACAGGCAAGTTGCTTGAGCTCAGCAGTTTGAGACTAGCCTGGGCAACAGTGAGACCCCGTCTTTACTAAAAATAGAAAAGTTAACCAGGTGTTGTGGTGAGTATCTGTAGCCTCAACTACTCAGGAGGCCGAGGCAGGCAGGAGGGTCACTTGAACCAGAGAGTTTGAAGTTGCTGTGAGCTAGGCTGATGCTATGGCCTGGCAACAGAATGAGACCCTGTCTATGAAAAAATAAAAAGAAAGCACAGATTTCTAACATTTACTCTAACTGGGTATAGTATATGAATTGATATTGGAGACACAGCAATGTTCAAGAAATAGGTTTCTACAAGTTTGTTGGGAGTTGGGGGTCTGGTATCCCCTTTTCTACCCCTGTCCTTTTCTTTCCTCCCTTGTTCCATTTACATTTCTGGGCTGCTTTAGTTACAGCGATGTGACTTGAGGGCACTGAGGACATTCAGGAGGGCTGCCCTGTAGAGTTTGAGGTGAGAGATGAGATCCGGATGTCCGCAGGGGCAGAGTTCTGTAGATCCTTTTGAGCCTGTTGCTGGAGTTAAGCTTGTTTTTGAGGGTGACATGAGCCATTGAAGGGTTTTAGACAGCGAAGTGGCAATGGCAGTTTTATACCTTAGAGTACTTTTTCTTGGTATAGCATGACGAGGCCTGGAGGAATGCAAGAACACTGATCATTTGTGAGACTTGCACTAATTCAGTACTGTGAGTAATTATGCCAGGATGATAGGTATATCCTAGGACTGAATCAGACTGCCTGGGTGTAAGGATTGCCTTTAACACCCCAGAGCTTGGTGACCTTGTGACAGTCACTTGCATTTTCAGTATAAGATGCATTTTTTTCCCTCACATTTTGTCATCTCTGAAAGCCAAATGTATTTTATAATTTTGTCATGGATTGATTGGTTGGTTGGTTGGTTGGTTGCCCCTATTCCCCCAGATATAAAATACATAAAATGGCAGAAGATGAGGGCTTGGACCAAAATTAGGGTGGCTGCATACTTTACCGTTCAGCCTGGGACACTTTTGAGAGTGAACATGAGCACTGTGAATAATTATACTGGAAAACTAGTTGTGTAGTTATGTTAACTAAAATGGACTAATTGGTGGTGATGGGGATGGGAGAGAAAAATTGTCATTATTAAAGAAACAGACTAGAGAGTTCCCGTGATTTTCTTGCTGTGCTTCCATTGCTGGCCTCTTCCATCTCTGTCATTTAGCAAAAGAGTAATAAAAGGCTGTTGACTGCCCCTGAGCAGAGAGGCTGTGACGAGCTCCTCAGGTTGCAAAATGTCCCTGCTTATCTTTGTGCATGGAACCATGTCCTCTGTCCCTGTTTTCTCTGGACATGTTATTAGGGCATATAAAAACCCAACTGGCATATAAAAGAAGAAAATAGACCCATAAATGTGCCGGGCTTACAAAGCACAGTGAAGGGCTTCCCAGGCTCCCAGCTACCTTACCCAACTTTAACAACATTCTAGACCATGGAATAATGCCCTCTGGTTTATTACTTCCTTCCATTCTCTCTGTCTTGTGTGGAGGATACAGTTGCCTATTAAGGTCTTTGGTTGAAAGAAAGAGACCTGAGGCTGGGTGTAGTGGCTCATGCCTATAATCCCAGCACCTTGGGAGGCCAAGGTGGGTGGATTCCCTGAGCTCAGGAGTTCCAGACCAGCTTGACCAAGAGTGAGATCCTCATCTCTAAAAGTAGCCAAGCATTATGGCGGG
>NW_003852410.1:19562815-19564750 GCF_000181295.1 Otolemur garnettii
GTTTTAGAACTCAAAACTAATCTCCTTTCTGTTACCTTCTCTGTGCTTTTGTCTTTTCCTTCCTTCCCTCCCTCCCTTCTCCCCCTTCCTCCCTCCCTTCTCCCCCTTCCTCCCTCCCTTCTCCCCCTTCCTCCCTCCCCTCTTTCCTTCCTCCCTTCCTTCCTCCCTTCCTCCCTCCCTCCCCTTTTTCTTCTAACTGGTTACTTACTGTAGCATCTCTTTATAACTTTTATTTGCTCTTGACTTAGGCCATCTTTTCCCTTACCCACTCCAGCACATCATCCAGCTTCTCTCAGAATTTTAGAGTTGCAATAACAAGAAAATATCACAGGTGTACCTCATCCTGCTGCACTCAGTTTTAGGTCATGAGCCCAGGAAAAGATTGTCTGGTCTTCCATAAGTTATCCACCCCCTTCCTGTGATGAGTCGGGTGAGGTGGGGAGCTCTGTGGACAGGAGCAGCACCATGTCCCCTTCCAGACCCATTCCTGCAGCAAGGCTCTGGGTGCACCAATACGTTTAGGGCACCATTTTTATTTTCTGCCCTTTGTGACCTGGTGCCAGCCTTATGTATCTTCTTTTCTCCATGTTTACATGTTTGTGTTGCTTTGTTTCCTTTGCACTGTCCCATATTTCTCAAGATTTATTTTTGTGATCTCAGGTAAACTTGTTTACCACAGTGTCCAAGGGGATGGTGATGTGCCTCATTTCTACTGTTTTCTTATGTTCTGAGGAGAGAATTATTAAGTGGGAAAATGGAGTATCATGGGGAGACATCTCATCCATCCGCATAGTCAAATGAGTGTTTTTAAAACAAGTATAGACAGCAGGCTTCCTCCAGGCCTGGAATACTTCTCCAGCTACCTGAGTTGATTGAGATAATTCAGTGTCTCTTGGTTTTCTTCCTTTTTATGCTTCCCAAGAAGGAGGATTTATTTGGGTCTATTTACTGCTACTCAGTGAGAAGCTCCCTTGTTGGCTTCTGGCTACTGGCCCCCTCAGGTTGCCTTGGTTGTGGTTTGCTGGGACTAAGATGGAAGGGTTCATGTCACTCAGTCCATTAGTATGGAGTTCATATATTTTAACACTGAGATGTGTTTGTGAGTAAAAGGGAGCACGATTTATACTTCCGCCAGGATAATAGGCATAAACCAGGACTAGAGTCAGACTGCTTGGATTCAAATCTTGCTTTCAATGATTTTTTTTTATTTTCTCTATACACATATGTGAGTTTATTTGGTTTCTACTTTTTGCCTTCACAAAATTAAAAAGGTTTAAAATTTAATAACAACAATGTTTAGCATAAGGACTAGACACAAAAACGTTGTAAAGAACAAACAAAGATAAATACCTTTGGTAAAGAAATCAGACTATTGCTGCAATGAAATATTGAGCAATAATAATAATAATGCAAAAAAGTAGTATTCACATTGTGATAAGAGTATATCTATCATAGAATGCTTTGACTCTGAGGTTCAGTATGGAGTCATTAGTTAATGTCTTTTTTCCCCCAAAGTCTCAAAAAATAGACAACTAATATTTATAAATAAAAATAGAAGATAATTTTAAAAAACAGATCATGCCAACTCTTACAAATAATAGAAAAATAAGAAATACTTCAAAATCATTCTACTTCATCTGGATATACATGATATTAAAATTGGAAAAAATACATTATTATGAAGAGAAATTAGGGCAGCGCCTGTGGCTCAAGGAGTAGGGCACTGACCCCATATGCTGGAGGTGGCAGGTTTAGGCCCAGCCCTGGCCAAAAACGCAAAAAAAAAAAAAATTTTTTTTTTTTGAAAACTAGCCCAGGATGCTGATGCCTGCTTAAAGTCTCAGCTACTTGGGAGGCTGAGGCGGCAGAATCACTGAAATGCAGGAGTTTAAGGCTGTAGTAGGCAATAATCACACTACTGCACTCCAGCCTGTG
>NW_003852410.1:19564770-19668163 GCF_000181295.1 Otolemur garnettii
CAAAAACTGAAAAAAAAAAAAAAAAAAGGAAATTACAACTATTTCACTTATAAATGAGGATGCAATACCCTAAACAATATATTAACAAGTCGAATTAAAAATTATTGTTCAAATAGTGTACTTTGGTCAAAGTTAAATCTAGTTTATGTGAGAATTAGTCACTATTTTCTTTTTTTTTTTTAATTTTCCTTTCCCTCACCCCCTCCCTCCTTCTCTGTCTGGTCTCCCCTTCCCCCATGCCCCACCATGTCATTAATTGTCCTCAAATCAAAGTTGAATACATAGGATTCATGCTTCTCCATTACTGTGATGCTTCACTAAGGATAATGTGTTTCGCCTCCATCCAGGTTAATACAAATGCTGCAAAATCTCCATTTTTTAAAAATGGCTGAATAGTATTACATGGTATACATATACCACAGCTTGCCAATCCATTCCTGGGTTGACGGGCATTTAGGCTGTTTCCATATTTTAGCGATTGTAAATTGAGCTGTGTTAAACAGTCTAGTACAAGTGTCTTTATAATAAAAGTTTTTTTTTTCTTTCTGGATAGATGCAGGATCAAATGGGAGGTCTAGGTCGAGTTCTTTGAGGTTTCTCCATACTTCCTTACAAAAAGGTTGTATTAGTTTGCAGTCCTACCAGCACTGTAAAAGTGTTCCTTTCTCTCCACATCCACACCAGCATCTGCAGTTTTGAGAATTTGTGATATGGGCTATTCTTACTGGGGTTAGATGATATCTCAGGGTGGTTTTATTTGCATTTCTCTAATAATTAGGGATGATGAGCATTTTTTCATATGTTTGGTCACCGTTTGTATGTCTTCTTTAGAGAAGGTTCTATTCATCTCTCTTTCCCCATTCATGTATGGGATTGTTGGCTTTTTTCATGTGTATTAATTGAAGTTCTGTATAGATCCTAGTTATGAAGTTTTTGTCTGATTCAAAATATGCAAATATCCTTTCCCATTGGGTGGGTTGCCTATTTGCTTTGGTTGTTTTCTCCTTAGCTGTACAGAAGCTTTTCAGTTTAATTAAATCCCATTTGTTTATTTTTATTGTTATGAAAATAACATTTTATTTTAGAAACACTTTCACATTTTGGCATCTCTGAAATTCAGTTCTTTGCATTTGTGTACTAGGTTGATTGGTAGGTTTTTTCCTCCAGTGGATCTTAAAATTGTACATCTTAAAATTATTGGTGACTTAAATTTGATAAAGCTCAGTAATTTCCTTGTGCCTCGACTACCTCATCTGCAAAATGGGAACTGTTATATTACTGTACAACTCTGAACCCAGAGTTGTATTGAGCATTAAATTAGTGCATGCATATAGTCTTAGTGCTGTGGCCGAAATGATTAATTTATTGGTTTTAGCATTATTATCATTCAGTTAGTTAGATCATGGAGGCTTTATTTTCATAAAAACCTCTTTCAGTGTTTTCCCTGCCTTCCCCTAAATCCCTTCAACCTTACAATTCACAAGGGAAATTACGAGCAAAGTAAGGCCAGGTGTGGTGGCACCTGCCCATAATCTTAGCACTTAGGAAGATAAAGGCAAGTGGATCACTTGAGCCTGGGAGTTTGAGGTTGCAGTGAGCTGTGCTAATGCCTACACTATAGCCTGGGCAACAAAGTGAGACCGTCTCCAAAAAAAAACTAGAGAAGTAAGCCTAGCTCCGAGTAGGGAATAAGACAAATCAAGGTTGGAAAATGACTTGGAAAAAAAGAGAGAGCAAGCAACCCCCCTGCCCACCCCCCCTGCTATAATGTTTTGTTTGAGCTCAGAAGTGGAGGGGCCAGCTACCATTTACTGATCCCACAGCATTGATTGGAAGAAGAGATCTGCATTTTAGCTTTACCAGAAAATGTTAAGGTTTCTTCTTATCGGTGGAGGTCTTTTCACATTTTCATAAGGTGCTGTCTTTATCCTTTGCACCCGCCTGTGCCCAGCTACCTGCTATTGTACCTACCTTACGACACCACATTTAATAGGCATTCTCATTCCAGCCTGAGGGCTTATGTAGGCCTTTAATAAGTTATACAAAGAAAGCAGAGAGTTGTTAATTATTTTTGATTAAAGGAATAAACTATTAATGATGAGTGTTTCTTTGTTAAGATTCAGAGCTCTTTTAAAGGGATGTATCATTAAAACTGAAAACCCAACAATTCAGGAAAAAGAAAAATGAACCTTTCAGTTTTTAACATTTTTATAATTACCATGAAGAAATAAATGTGCTATTTGACACCTTAGAAAAACTACGTAAATTTTGAGAGGGTAAAGCTGAAAACAGGTTATCCTCACTAATTGAAAAGTGATGGAGAAGGTGGGAAGGGCTGAGTGTTGAGTAGGTTAGTTAGAAATGGAGGCAGCAGGCTTGGGACTAGTACCGGAAGGCTAGGTGTGAGGGTGCTTTTAAGATGGAAGTATCAAATCCAAAACTTCCAGCAGAGCATGCTGTGAGTGTAATGGATCCTTTTGTTTTTGTTTGATGTGAGTTTATGGTAGGGCTTTTATGAGTGGTATAAAATAGATTTTATGACTCTATTTCATATAAAATATAATTTTAATATGGGGGAAACTTCCAGAGTAAACTTCATATGAAAACATGAGAAAAATACTAAATTTCTTTATTCATTAGAGGGACTCAAGTGAGAATAGTTAGTAAGGGTATTCCATTTTTCTTAATATTGGCAATATATCAATAATGTTGCATTAGTAATTGACTAATTATGGTAGTCATTTTTGTGGCGATGCATTATCTGTTGCTATAGGATGAGTCCATTCCCTCTTGTCGGCTCCACAGTCTTTCTTTTTAGGTCAGAGAATAATCTGTTTCCTGGAACTTTGAAGTTTTAAATAAGCAATTATCATAACTTAAGTAAAATTAATTATTAAGGCAAAGGAGTACTTTCATGATAGAATTTTGGGGTGCTGAGGGAAATAGCAAAGGAATTGCTTTTTCAGTTCAAAATGTGGATCAGTAAATGCCTTTTATGTTTCTGAAACTTCATTTTTGCTTTTCAAAGCTTCTAAAGATGTTAAAAATAGGAATGTGTATATTTTTAATTTAAATTTTATTTATCTTTTTGAGACAGAGTCTTACTTTGTCACCCTTGGTAGAGTGCTGTGGCGTCATAGTTCACAGAAACCTCAAACTCTTGGGCTCAAGTGATCCTCTTGCCTTAGCCTCTCAAGTAGCTGGGACTACAGGCACCTGCCACAACACCTGGGCTATTTTTAGGGACCGGCTCAGACTGGCCTTGAACCTGTGAGCTTAGGCAGTCTACCGCCTCGGCCTCCCAGAGTGCTAGGATTACAGGCGTGAGTCACCACTCCCAGCATTTCATTTCATTTTATATTTTAAAATATACACGACATAAAATTGGCCATTTTGATCATTTTTGCAGTTTTAACATTTTACCATTTTAACCATTCTGTCGTTAAGTATATTCATCTTATTATTTTGGGTGTGTCCAAGATCCATTTCCTAAACTTAATTCATCTTCCCCAACTAAGACTCTTGTATGCTTATTAAACATTAACCCCACCCCCCCTAATTCCCCCGCAGCAAGGCATCCTCCATACTGTTAGACTTTTGGTTCCTAAGAAGTTGGCTATTCTAGGAACCGCATCTAAGAGTAATCACACTCTATGTGTCCTTTTGTGACTGGCTTCTTTCATTTAGCAGTCACTATATCTTCAAAGTTGTAACATCAACATTTCCTGTTATAAAGCTGGATAGTATTCCAAGGTGTGTGTATATATATGTTTCTTTATTCATTCATCTGTCAGTGAATGCTTGGGTTGCCACCATATTTTGGCTACTATGAATAACACTGCTATGAACATGGGTGTACAGTGAATGCATATTTCATGTTAATGTTTACCTGAGTAGAAATGTTACCTGATATATATGTAGTTTCGGCTACATGTTCAGTTTTCCATGTCCAGTTACAATGTCTATTCAGAAATATCTCCCTTGATGATATTCTGTTAACTATTCATACACATTTATTCTTCCAGTTGGTGTTTGATAAATGCAACTTAGATGCACTATTGGGCACAGCTGATGGTGAGTTGGTAGGAAGCTTAGGGGTCTGAGACCATTGCTGTCCTTAGGAACTCACAGTCTGGTTTGCTGGAGACTGATATGAAATGAGAAATTACAGCCAGATTGTTTGGTGCTGTGAGATGGGATCCCAGCCCCTTGTGGGGGAGTGTACAGTGAATTCTCATTAAATGTCACTAGTAGATTCTTAGAAACTGTGACCTGAAGCGAAAAAACATATAACAAAACTAGTTTTTCTCTAGGCTAATTGATATAAACAAGAGCTAAATTCCTACACAAAAACATGACCAAACTTCTAAACAAAGACGAAAACTCTTCTTATATTAGCCTTAGGAGTCTTATGAAATGTGAGCCATAGATACATTTCAGGAAGATTCATAAAAACAAAATAATGATTTGTCAACTTTTGGTCAATCAGTGAGTGGTGGTGGGTCAAATCAAGGAATAGATGTGTGGCAGGAGACCGTCCCAGTGGCTTGGGGTATACAGTAGAATCCACCCCGGACAGGGTACCATCCCACACTCATTCTGATGGGGACCATGTAGGCAGGCCAGTTAGCCAAGCAGGTACAGCTTTTGGTAGTGGAAAGAAACCAGAGAGGACCCCAAGAAAACCCACACAGACATGGGGTCCTGTCTGAAAACTAGTTTTTTTTCTCATCAATGTTATAACAAAGTAACATTGAATAAAATGGCATTATTTAAGGATCTTTGGTAGGCCTGTATTGTTTCTCTTGGACTCACCTACGCAAATGGATATAAATAGTGTCTGGGTGACCTCAAGTAGGGCACATTAAAAATAGACACCTGGCATTTATTAAGCACATTCTGTGGGGCCGGGCCTGGTGCTGTGCCCTTGAAGAGAATTATCACATTGCATCCTCATGGCAACCCCACATTGCTAAGCTCATCTTAAAGTGGAGCAAACTGTGGTTCAGAGATTTTAAACAACTGTTGCCCTGCACAACTGTTTGTGCCTGTCTTAAGTTGAATTGTGTCCCCTGCAATAAAATTTCTATGTTGAAATCTAACCTTAAGTACCTCAGAATGTGACCTTACTTAGAGATGGAGTGTTTATAAAGGAAATCAAGTTAAACCAAGGTCATTAGGTTAGGCTTTAATCCAGTATGACTGGTATCATTATATATAGGTCATTACAAAAGTTTTGAGACAGACTGTTTTATGCTCCATTATTTCACTTCCATTATTTCATTTCCAAAGGACCCAGTTGACAGGGTCCTTTCTGATTGACCATGCAAGTTTCAACTTGCTTGGGTCATTAGTGTTGCTGGGAGAGCTCCATTTGTTTCCATTTGTGTGGGATTTTGCATTTCTTGATTTTTGTGTATCTTAAAACTTTCATAAGGATCCACAGACGAAAGAAAAATTTAGAATTAGACATACACCCTGGGAGAAAGTGATGTGAAGATGAGGCTGTGATTGGTTGATGCTTCTACAAGGCAGGGATGTCAAAGAATTGCCTGCAAATTATCAGAATTCATGAGAGAGGCAGGGAACAGACTCTCCCTTCTGCTCCTCCAAAGAAAGCAACCAGGTTGACTTCTGGATCTCAGACTTTAAGCTTCCTGAACTTGGAGAGAATAAGTTTTCTGTTGTTTAAGCCTCCTGGTTTGTGGAACTTAGTTATGGGAGTCCTTAGTTATGGGAGTCCTAGGACACAAATACACATGCCAGCAAACTCTGTGCACTCTGTACATTTGTGAAGAATGAGAGTGAGAAATGTCATACCAGTGTTATGGAAATAGTTTTGACCTCACAGATCTCTAGAACCTCCCTGCATTGAGATGATGAAGGTATGACTGATTGTTTGATCAAACGTATCTGAAATTATGTGATCAGACAGATGATCCTTTGCCTTTCTTAGGCTTTCTCTGAACTTTTCCTAGAGATGCATGCTTGTCTAGCAGTGAGGACAGCTTCATAGCCATGAATTGTCTTGCTTTATTGCTTCATTAACTTGTTTTTGAACCAAAACATCATTTCCTACTATGTTATTCCCCAGTATTGGATTTGAGAAGCTCTGATCATTTTCGAATGTGAAATCCACATAAAGACAGAGGAGTCACAGTGGAGAAGAATACTGCAGGCACTGGAGCACAGGTTTTCAGGCTTTTCCCAAAGAGGAGTACTAGAAGTATTTTAAACAGCAGCAAGAAAGTAGAATGAATGTGAAGGCTTATTTGTTCAAATATGTCAATTGTGTTATTTTAAATTTGCTTTTAAACAAAGACCCCCAACAAACCCCATTATTATTTTTTTAAATTTCACTTAGTTTTTAACCATTCTCTTCATTCAGGCAGCTCATGCAAGGTTAAACAAAAAAACCACATTTTAATACTTGCATTACAGGTCTTTTGAAAAACAGTTACATAACAAATCCAGCTGATTCTGCAATCAGAAGCATAACACCAAGTACTGTTTTTCTTCAGTAGTGTAAAGTTGAAATTTAAGAATAATCAGCATGCAATCAAAGGCTGATTATAAAGGAACAATAATGAACATAAAAGTGAAATCACTTCTGAGAGTTATAATGAAAGGGGAAAAAAAGAGTAATAGCCATAGTTGAAAAAGGAAAGTAATAAAAAAAGGGTTTAGTTATGTCAGTAGGCAAATAGTGGGTGAAAATCAGCCAGCAATGGTTGGAATTCTCAACCACTTTTGGGGAGAATAGGGGAAACAAACCTTATAAGAGCATAAAAGTCTATATAATTATGTAGACTTACTGCCATGGATTAGGTCATCTAGGAACAATCGTAATGGGTTTTTAGGAATTGATCACATTTCTTTTCTAATTGCTGGCAGGTAATAAGGAGAGGTAAGCTTAAATTGTGTCTGTTTCTGGCCCACTGATAACTGTGTGGCTAGAGGTAAGATATTCAAGGTCTCTGAGACTTAGTTTCTTTTTTAAACTCTGTTTAATATTTCTTATACCTCTATTATGTATCTATCCAGACTTGTGCTGTGTGCTAGATACACAATATTGCAAAATGACTGCTAAAACAGTGCTTTCCAGAGTGTGTAGTGGGTCCAATGGCAGGACAGGAGACGCATTTAGGTGCTGGAGGAATGCGGAGTCAAATACCAGTGAATCATACAGCAGTCACTGTCACACTCTTTTAAATTTTTTCGAAACCATAGGATTTTGTCAAGAAGAATTCCCTTCTATGCTGGTGTGCTTTTGAAATCTTCAGCTTAGGACTTTATACCTCAAATAGCCAAAATTGAACCCTCATCTTTTTTTTTTTTTTTTTTTTAATTGTATTGATATTACCTTCTATTTACACGAACAGTATAGGTAGCAATATAAAGAATCCTTTTAAAATTCATTAAGTTAAATTAAGCATTATAAAGAAAGTGATCCTGGTATTAGTGTTCTGTGCATGTAGCAAGAATTACATGTGAGTGATTGTCCTTTGGGGAACCTTAAACCAAGAACCCTAAGACTTCTTAGTTTGCGTTCCCTGTAGCATCCTGAGACAAGGGTTCATGTGAAAGTGGTTTGGGGGGAAGGTTTTCCTAGGAAATGCTGGAAGAGGGTTGGAGAATTTCAAGTAGGGGAAGAAAGTTGAGAAGTGTGCATTTTTATATAAACCTAAGGGTAACTTCCACAGGGAAGCTATAAAGACAGTATGGGTTACAACCTCTCAGAGTTGCAGTTAGAGGAAAGGGAGCTGAGGGATGTATACACCCTCCTTTCTCCCACAGGGATGTAAATTCCCAGCACTTCTGGTGCTTCATGCTCAAGGGCATGTCGGCTTTAGCACCCATGCCAGAGAGCCACACGGGCTGCCTGCCACGTGAGAGCACACAGTGAGTCTGTATGCAGAGATGATGGGAGGTCTGAAGTCGTGTGGCTGGAGCTGTGAGAAATCTGCTGCAAGTCTCTTCCCTGTCTCTTACCCTTCCATTATAAGCTTTGAGTTATGAGTTATAAGCTTTGTGCCTTAGACAACTGATTTAACCCTTCTGTGTCCTGATTTCTTAATTTTGGGTAAAATAGTAGTAGTATTGCCTATGGGGGTTTTTCTGATTTTTTTAAAACATCATATTTTTGATTTCATCCTTTTTTTTTGAGACAGAGTCTCACTTTGTCACCTTCCATAGAGTGCTATGGCATCACAGCTCACAGCAACCTCAAACTCTTCAGCTTAAGTGATTCTCTTGCCTCAGCCTCACAAGTAGTTGGGAGTACAGGCGCTGCCACAATGCCGGGTTATTTTTTGTTGCAGTTGTCATTGTTGTTTAGCAGGCCCAGGGCAGGTTTGAACCCACCAGCCTTGGTGTATGTGGCTGGCACTGTAACCACTGAGCTATGGGTGCCGAGCTGCCCGGCTATTTTTCTGTTCCAGTTGTCATTGTTGTTTAGCTGGCTGGGGCTGGGTTTGAACCGGCCAGCCTTGGTGTATGTGGCTACACCGTAACCACTGTGCTATGGGCGCTGAGCCTGATTTCATACTTTTAAATCCACTATTTTTTAAAAAATTTAATTTAATTTTTAGTTTTTATTTTTTTTGAGACAGAGTCTCAAGTCGTTGCCATTGGTAGACTGCCGTGGCGTCACAGCTCACAGCAACCTCCAACTCTTGGGCTTAAGCAATTCTCTTGCCTCAACCTCCCAAGTAGCTAGGACTACAGGCACCTACCACATCACCCAGATATTTTTTGGTTGTAGTTGTCATGGTTGTTTGGCAGGCCTGGGCTGGATTTGAATCCGCCAGCCCCAGTGTATGTGGTTGGCACCCTCACTGCTGAGCTATAGGCACCGAGTCTAAATCCACTATTTTAATAAAATTAAGTCCATATTTGAGTCTTACCTTACATAATCACATCCATAAAATGATGGGTGTGGTAAGTTAATGATAACACACACACATACACACAGTCTTTATATAAAGTACATTAGGGAAAGAGAAGAGACCCCACATAGAGCTTTCTTTAGAAAGCACTTCTGCTAGAAACTATGATCTGGTAACTAAACCCTGCCCTATCCTCTCTGGACATGGGGCTGTCCTGCATTTCCCAGCCTGCCTCACAGCTGGCCGTGGCCATGGTAGTTCCAGGCCAGTGGAATGTGAGTAGAGGTGCTGTGGGCAGTCCAGCATATAAAGAATTCCTGCGTGGTTCCTTCATGTTTGTTGATATGGTAATGACTATCTGGATTGGAAGCCATGTGGTCAAGATGGCAGAGCCCTGTCACCTGGGTTCCTGAACAACCCCTGTGGAGGAGAGCTATCCTACCTACACACCTGTTTTCCCAGGATTGTGACGTTAGCCAGAAGGATGATTGTGTTGTGTTGAGCTACTTTGTGTTTGGGGTTATTTGCTATATAGCCTGTTGTTCGTGAACTGATGCAGAACTCAAAAAATGTTGGCTGAATGATTTGTGGATTTGAGCCCCAGTGAGCTATTGTAAACAGGCTCTTTGACTAAGTGGTAGCAGTGGCCAACTGCAGAAATTGTGGAGGATTTGTATTTTAGATTAATTGCAATTGTGATGACATTCATCCTAAAAAAAATGTTGGCTAAAATCACACATTGCAGGCCTTGAGCCAATCGGTTCACTTTCTTGAACTTCCATTTTCTAATTTGTAGAATGGGAATAGTTAGTGTGACTTTAAGGATAGGTGTGAGAGTCAGAAATAGAGATGAAGAATTGTTAGTGAAATGGGAAGAGCTCCACGTAGGCAGGGGCTTATGGTCTTTCATTTGTGGTTATAAAGAGTGAGGATTGGGGGTACTGCGTTTTCCAGCTGGTGTTGGAAGGCAGGGCTACTTGGCTATCATTATTACCTCTGAGTTTCCTCTCACATTATAGGTCTCCTGCTTCCTCATGAACCACCCCCCCCCCCCGGTTTTTTACAGTGAGTATGGCAAATTGCAGGGGCAGAAGAAGGCCACTATTTGCCTCCGTGTGGTAAGAATGATTTTAGGGATACCCAGGTAAACATTTAAACGTTAACAGGAATGCACATTATATTATGAAAAAATGTAAAACTGGCATTCTGAGCGTGTAATTTCATAAATGTAATACTTATTCCTTATGATGAGGCTATAACGTAGGTATTTAAGGAAAATGTATACAGTAGACTCAAACAATTTGAGTAATTATACCTGTGGTAGGTGCCTGTAGCAAAAATTATGAAGGTTGTGGTATGTGGGTGGCCTGAAGTTTGGGGAGCACTGAAACTGGTAGAACCTAGTATATGCCATCTTTAGTTTATCTGTCTTTAGTTTCCTCATTCAGCAAAATATTTGAGTATTTACTGTGACCTGGGAACATTTTTAGGCACCAGGATGCAACACAACAAAGCATTCTTGATTATTGTGTCTCTTTACTCCTCTAGGAAGAAGGTAGAGTTTTTTGTTTTGTGCAGATGACATAATGTTCTACTAAGAAAAATAAGGTAGGAATGAGAGAAAGGAGTTGTGGTTAACGGGTAGTACCTTCATCTAAGGTTGTCAGTGAAGTTTGTTTCTGGGAGGGAAAGAGTAGTGGGAAGAGAGGAAGCGTTTGGAGAGATGGGTAGTTGAGATTCATCCAAGTTGCATTATCTGTAGTTCCTTTTTATTACTAAATAGTACTCTATGGTATGAATATACCATAGATTGTTTAATCTTCCACCTACTAAAGGACATTTTGGTTATTTCCAGTTTGGGGCTATTACAAATCAAATTGCTATAAACAATCACATGGAAATTTTATTTGGACATGAACTTTCATTTCTTTGGGATTAAAGGCCTAGGAGTACAATTTACTGGGTTATATTTTAAGTGTGTGTTTAATTTTTTTAAGAAACTGCCGAACTATTTTTTAGAGTAGCTGTTCTGTTTTCATTCCTGTCAGCAATATATGAGAGGTTACTTTCTCTGCATTCTTGCTAGACTTTTTTTTAATTCCTCTTTCCTGCTTGATATATAGTGATATCTCATTGGATCTTAATTTGCAGTAATACCTGGTGATGTTGAACAGGGTTTATGGGCTTGTTTGCCATTTGTATATCTTCTTCATTGAAATATCTCTTCATATCTTTTGCCTATTTTCTAATTAGATTGGTTTCTTTTATGTTGAGTTTTAAAAATTCTTTTTTTCTTGAGACAGAGTCTCATTCTGTTACCCTAGGCTAGAGTGTCACATATATTCAAGATTGTAGTCCTTTGCCAGATGTATGGTTTGCAGAAAATTTCTCCCAACCTATATCTTGTCCCTTCATCCTCTTAACAGGATCTTTTGTAGAATGAAAGTTCTAAAATTTTGCTGAAGTCCAATTTATTCTTTTTTGAATTATCATTGATGGATTAAAACTTTGATGAAATGTCTAGGAACTATTCACTAAGCCCTTTAGGGTCACATGATTTTTTTCCCCCCCATGTTCTGAAAGTTTTTATAGTTTTACATCTAAATCTATGATTCATTTTGAGTTAATTCTTATATAAGGTGTGAGGATTAGGTTGAGATTTTTTTTCTTTGGCTTATACCTATCCAGTTGCTCCTGCATCATTTGTTGATAAGCTCTCCTTCCATTGAATTGATTTTGCTTGGAAAGCTTTTGATTCTCTCTCTCTCTTTTT
This sequence comes from Otolemur garnettii, assembly GCF_000181295.1. Lineage (NCBI taxonomy): Eukaryota > Metazoa > Chordata > Mammalia > Primates > Galagidae > Otolemur > Otolemur garnettii. The sequence continues at coordinate 19,576,432 of NW_003852410.1, forward strand.
TTTTTTTTTGAGACAGAGTCTCACTATGTTGCCTTTGGTAGAGTGCTGTGGCATCACAGCTCATGGCAACCTCAAACTCTTGGGCTTAAGCGATTTTCTTGCCCCAGCCTCTGACATAGCTGGGACTGCAGGCACCCGCCATAACACCTGGCTATTTTTGGTTGTTGTTTAGCAGGCCTGAGCTGGGTTCGAACCCGCCAGCCTCAGTGTATGTGGCTGGCACCCTAACCACTGAGCTGTGGGTACTGAGCCAAGGTACCCTTTTAATTCTTGTGATAGAATTCTAGAATTTTAGTACTATTAAAGTGTCTTTGACATCATTTCTTATATAATAAAACAAATGAAGAGAAGTTAAATGTGGGAGACAGGCTTTGCTGCCTTGATCAAAACTGTTTACTTCTGTTCTGGGCCACTCTCACCTTCTACTTCCAGTGAGGCAAATGTATTTGGATCTTCAGCTATATTTTGTTTTTGATGAAAACTCAGTGGTTTGGTGTCTCTATGTACCATTGCTTGGTTTTTATGATTTTTTAAAAGTCACGAACAATTGGAGATTCTGGAAAGAGAAACTGAATTTGACTTAATATTCCCATGGACTCTGGGCTGATAAAGTCAGGCTGAGCTCCTCTGTCTACCTGTATTGAAAGAGATAATTACTTTCAAAACTTGGTATTTTTTGTGAAATCAATTTATATAGGCTCTCGGTTAGAAGCTTTTTTCCTATAATTTTGGAGTGTACAGAAACCTGAAGAAGGTAACGATAAGGGATAATCTCAGTAACATTTGCAGCATGTTGATCATATAAAAAAAGTGGAAATGGGTTCAATTGGCTCATGTTACTGGATTCGTTTCTCTCAGCTTCTTTTCTGTGGGTCTCTTAGGAAAAAAGTAATGGTAGAAACTCAAGTTTTCTTCGACTCCCTTAAGAATCCCACACTAGATTGTATTTCTGTTTCCGCAGTGGTTTATAGAATTTTAGGACTATAATGAACTTTGGAAATGATTCAGTTTTAACACAGAAGCTAAGGCCATTTTTATATGAGCAATGAACACTGGTGTATGGTCACTGGGAATAGAAATCAGTGTTAGTTTTGTTTTCCTTTTTTATGCTGGAATATGGCTATTATTACAAAATCAAATTGGTGGTTTAAAGAGCTTTTTTTCATTTAGCTTTTGTAACAAATACTGTAACTAAGACAAATGCTGTTACTACATAGTTTGGCAGATTTCTGAGTTCTAATCGTGGTCCTGACCTGTGTTCTTAGGTAGGTAATTTAAACAGTCAGAGCTTTATTTTCCTGTTGTGTGAATTAAGGAAACACAACAAGGGTATTGTAAAGATTTAAAAAGCTAAAGACCACTCTGGGTGTATAGTAAATGCTCAGCAAATGATGGTGATGGTATTAGTAGTACTAGATTTTTTAGTAGTGATAGTAATAATAATAATAATGTATTTTGGTTTTTTTGTTAATAAGTTGAACATATAGATTTTCTTAATATATTACATATGATTTCCTATAAGGTTGGATTGATCATATGGTATCATTTCTTATAATCACATGCTAAATAATAACATACACATCACACAGACTTTATAAGTTTGGAAAGTAAGAATCCATTCTTAACATTCTGTGATATTCTTTTGATGCTATTTTCTTTGTTGGAAAGGCTTTTTGCTAACATCTCTCCATGTCCTGTTCAAGATTCAGCCCAAACAATACTTCTCAGAATGTGTCTCCGTATTTCCCACTGTGATAACCCATTGTCCCTTCCCAACAGGGGCTGAATCTCTTTTGTCTTTGTATCTCTAGCCTCTAGCACATGGTGGCTCTGTAGTATGAATATGTCCAATTGTTGCTTAGCAGAGGCTTAAATTTTATTGAAGGCAAGGAGTTTTCTGTTTCTGGTGAGTGACTAGTAATTTTTCTCTTCAAGAGAAAGTTTGGGGTCTGGATGGCATCATCAGAACTTGAAAAGTTGAGAGAACAATTTTATTTCTCATTTAATGAAAAAGTGCCCGTGAATAACTGGTAAAAATTTAATTGAGAGAATAATCATATATTGCTTCCAGCCATTTCCTCCATACCTCATGTGAAAAATCAGTTATTTTACTCTTTCACCTAAGGGGCTCTTTAATCACTGTGATTTTGACCAATATGGGAAGTTAAGTTTTGGTAGTTTAAGACCTGTTTTCAGGGCTGGGGAGCTTTGTGGTAAATTTCTAGTTGGCACTTCTTTTCTATATTATTTATATCTATTAGCATGCTTTTCAATGCAGTAGAGTTCATTGTCCTAAATGGCAATATTGAATATAGTAATCTTGAGCATAGTTGGAGAAGCTTTTGGTTCTAAAAGAGGTTGGCTATGTGGAGGACATGCAATCTTTGAACTCCTTTTTGTTGTTGTTGCTGTTCTAATGCTAGCTTTATATTTAGCTTCTAATAATTTGGTCGCTACCTTATATTTTAGTTAATTTCGTGGTATGAAATAAAGGAGTGAATGATTTAGTAAGATCAGAAACTAGCTGGATGTGGTGGGGCATACCTGTTGTTCCAGCTACTTAGGAGGCAGAGGGAGGAGGATCTCTTCATCCCAGGAATTTGAGGCTATAGTGAATTATGACAGTATCATTGCTTTCCAGCCTTGGGTGATGGCAAAATCCCCCCCCAATGCCCCCTACACACACACAAAGAAGGAAAAAGAAAAAGAAAGAAATGAAACTATTTGACTATTTGAAATGATATCAGAGCCCAAATCTAGTCTTTTCCAAAACATGTCAATTTTTTGTACATAAAACTTAATTATTTCAGGGAAATCTTTTGATTAAAAAATCCTTTTAATTAATATTTTATGATTCTGTAGTATCTGTATATTTTCTGCCCCTTTGCTCTACAATTCTTGTTTTTTCTATCATTAGTTTGTTAAATTTTTATCAACCATCTCAAAATAGGATGTCTTCTAGCTTGAAAGGTAGCACTTGGCTTTAAAAGGAAACTTCAGTTCTACAAGGAATTTGAGATTTAAAAAAAGAAGAACTCTTTTTGAAGGCTTTTTTTTTTTTTTGAGACAGAGTCACTGTGTCACCCTTGATAGAGTAGAATGACATCACAGCTCACAGCAACCTCCAACTCTTGGGCTTAAGCAATTCTCTTGCCTCAGCCTCCCAAGTAGCTGGGACTACAGGCACCTGCCACAAGGCTCGGCTATTTTTTGTTGCAGTTGTCATTGTCATTTAGCAGGCACAGACTGCGTTTGAACCCGCCAGCTTCAGTGTACATGGCTGGCGCTGTAACTACTGCGCTATGGGTGCTGAGCCTGAAGACTAATATTTTTTAAGGTTACCAAGTTACTGACATGAGGTAACTGGTATAAAAGCATATGTAGTCTTGGGAAAAACTGTGTATATCAAACATTTTAGATATCTGATTTAAAACAGATGATATATCTTTTTAAATTTTATTTTTTATTTAGGAAATTTAACTTCTACTTACTACAAAAAGCTTAGAAAATACAGAAATATTAAAAAGCAGTAATGATCACCTATTACCGCTTGTGCTCTAGAGAACGCTTTTGTGAATAATAGTATGGAACTTTTCATTATTTGCACACATGTGCATTACATGTATGTTTGCAGCTTCTTTTAAACAAGATTAGGATCATACTAATGAGATAATTTTCCTCACACTTGACATTAAATTAGGATTACTTACCTGTTCATTAAATTTTTTTGCAAATATTATTTCTTTTTTTCTTTTTTGTAGAGACAGAGTCTCCTTTTATTGCCCTTAGTAGAGTGCTGTGGCGTCACAGCTCACAGAAACCTCCAACTTCTGGGCTTAAGTGAGTCTCTTGCCTCAGCCTCCTGAGTAGCTGGGACTACAGGCGCGCGCCCCAACTCCCGGCTGCAAATATTATTTCATATGCTAAAGAATTTAGAGGACTGTGAGGCTATATTCACATAGACTCACATATATCACTTTTTTTGTCATTTCCTTTTTAGTGGACATTTGTGTTGGTTTTTAATGTTCCACTCTTTCAGTGTGGTGAGGTATATTCTCATCTTCATATGATGAACATGAATTTCTGTTTACTAATCAGATAAAATTCTTGAACTAGTCTGTTTGATTACCCTCCAGAAAATCTGTACAAATTATATTTCTACCTCTGATGATTAATAATAACAATGATAATGCCTATTGATAGTTTTTTATATTCTAGCCACTATCCTGAGCACTTTATGTTAACTCATTTACTTCTTACAAAACAATAACCTCCTTTTAGAGATAAGAAAATCAACATGCACTTTATGAGAGTATGTGTTTTTAGTACCTTGACTAACATCAAATATCATATTCAATGTTTTCCCATATTAGATGGGAATGCACTCTCTCATTGTTTTATATCGCATTGGTGCAATACTACTAAGACTATGGATTTTTTTTTTTTAATCTACCAAAACAAATATTATCTTCCTTGTACTTAGGAGGAAATTTGTTCCTGAAAATTTCCTAGGACAAATTCTGAGTTCTCTTTAGTCAAAAATATACTTACTATTAATTTCAGTAGGAAACCTTTTAATGCATGGCTAAATTCCAAAGTTAATACCAGTTTATATTAAGTAACATTAAATCCTGTTAAAATGGACACAGTTTCTTCAGGAGTTACGTCATCATGACATAAGAAGATCGTGACCTTACATTATGTACCCTGTAATGGGCCTGTTGCCTATGTTCCGTCAGCTTTTTTCTACTTTTACATATAGAGCACTGAATATCCTGTTTACCAAGTACTCATTTAATACTCAGTGTTTATATAATTGAAACTTTAATGCAAGCTTCATTCAAGAAAATCGTAAAGAATATAGAAGAAATCAATGAAACCGCTGCGGGAAACACATGAGATAATCAGTATTACGAACTAACAGAAGGCCAGCACACTTAAATCAAGTGTACAAGGGTAAGGCTGCTTGCATGATGTTTCCTTTCCCAGCTTTCAGCTGCTCACAAGGCATGAGGTTTCTAAAAGAATCCTTGTAAATGGAAACAAATGCCATGTAAGTTGAACAAGGTTTATTGAATCAAATTCCTCTTTAAGTTGAATTCTGGTAACTTGTTGGATATATCTCAGGGTCTTACTATGTTATAAATAATAGGATTGAAAAGAGAAACTGAAGTTTTTTTCATGCCCTATTGCTCAGTTAAGCATTTTAATTGAGTTTTGCCAATGGAGGGTTTGGTGCAAAGAGGTCATGCGATTAGATTTCAGTTTTCAGAAGATGAGTTTGGTCATTGTACATGGACTATAGCCAGCAAAAGTAGAGTTGGTGTAACCGGAGTTAGGATACTGTTTGGAGAGTCAGGTGGAAAGACCCAGTTTTGAGTCTTAGATCTCCTGTATCAGGATAATGTAGGATACCTGCTGAAAATGCAGACTCCTGGGCTTCCTTAGATATATCTGTGGGTAGAGCCCAGGAATCTGCATTCTAAGGAGATGCTCACAAAAGTCTCCATCATTATTGCTTGAGAACCATTGAACTGGCCATCTTTAGGGTCCATTTTAGCTCTGGCATAGAATGAAAATACCCTCCAAATTAGACATCGTCCTAATTGCTTTAGTTCCTCTCTTCTCCCTTCCCCTGTCCTTCTTTCTCATTCTTGTGTGCTTGCTTTAATTTCTTTAGAGAGGAAGTTCTTCCCACAGCCCTCCCTTCTGGCTGCCTCTCAGTAGTCACAGGTGAAGATAGGATCATATGCTCATTGCTGAACCAGTCATCGGCAAAGAGGTAGCAGTTCCCATCACTAGCTGGCTGAGCTGATGAATGGTTTAGGAAAAGATACTGAATCATTTAACAGTGTCCACCACCACTGTGTTGATGATGAATGGCCAAGCTAGGATTTGAACCCCTTTCCATCTGTCAAACTCCCAAGTCTACAAAATTTATCTTATGCCATACAGCCTCTCTAAATCTGTCTGCTTGCTATAAAGCCCTTCAATTATTTCTTGATGGAGTTAGACTTCAATGGCCAGTAGACCCAAATTGTGTTCAAGTATCCACTTGCTGCTTGCTTTATCAGCAAAGCTTGCCTGTCCCTAGGCTTTGAGAGCATCCATCCCCTGAACTGTGGAACTCCTGGCTCAGGCACAGAGACTTCATTTGCATTCAGCTGTGTGTGGCTTTACAGCAGTTAAAGCAGCTGCACACTGTCATCCAGGAGGTGGAATGCAAAGTGTAACTGCAGGCTGGAAATGTGTTGATGTACTTCAGCTTGGAAACAATGCTGGGGGCCATTTTCTGAGCCTTTGCAAAGGGGAATCTAGCCCTAATAGGGCCACTAAATGCTAGGCACTGCAATTGCATTTTCTCTTTGACACTCAGGAGCAATCCTGTGAATAATGTACTGTCATTATCTACCATTATCCTTATTTTACAAAAGAGAAAGCTTAAAGAGGGTAAGTAGTTTGTGTAAACTCACCCAAGTTGTAAATGATAGGGTCTGGATTTGAATTCAGTTCTACAGGACTTTGAAGTTTACTTAAAACTTTTATTTAAATTTTTTAAAATGGTGCTATGTAGCCTACAATAGTGATAAAAATTCATACAACATCTGTAGTTTAACATGTAATTATGAAGTGAACATCACTCCCTGGACTTAAATAGAAAAGTATCAGCACCTAAGAAAATCTCTTTCTGCTATTCTTCTTACTGATTTATATCCACACCTTTAATTTTTATGGTAGTGATTTAGATGTGAAACTTACACTCTTAATTATCCTGTTTAATTCTGCTTAACTGCTTAACAAGTCATAATATAGTATAGGGGAAAGCTAGGTGGATCAGAAATCAGAGGCATAGTTTTTTTTTTTTTTTTTTGAAGTGTATTTACTGTGAGCAAGTCATATCAAAAATAAACAGCACAGGGTCAAGTAACTTCTATAAACCTCAGCCACCATTATTTACATGAAGAGGTAGTTCCCTGGGGCATGAAGATCTGATTGGAGCTCAGCTTTTGCTTGTTTATTTCACTGTTCATTTAATAGCATGGTTACAGAAACCCTTAATGATTTCAGTGACAGACTTCGTTCACTTTGAATAGCAAGTATTTTGTTCATTTACGTAAGTCAGTAAATTACCCTTCACACCTATTGATTAAAATGTCCTAGCTCTTGAAGGACTCACAGGTATAATTTTCTTGAGACGGACTGTACTTTTGTTTTTTAAAAATCTACCACTAAGGCTTGTACATGATAAAGTGCAAGCAAGTGGTTATTAATTTTCTATTGAAGTCTTTTCTGAATAAGTGTTTTCTCTTGGTTGGTTTCAAAAGGAGTCATATTCCTGAATCTAATTAGAGGCAGTTCATATACTGTGGGCTTATTAAGATTCAAGGCACTTTTTTTATTTTAGCCTGTCTGATATCCCTTTTTAATTTCACTTAAGTTTGAATTACTCTAAACATCACCTGGGTATACTGAGGATTCTCAGTAATGTTAATAATGGTGTTGACAAATCTGTTCCATCGTATTCTTCTCAAGTCCCATAACCTTATTATTGATTCTGGCTTGTGAACATGGGACTGTGCTGCCCCTCTCTTTCCCTGTGGCAGCATCCGTGTGACAGCCTGACCCTATTCTCATGAGCCTTGGGGTTTCACTGCATGCAGCTCTTTAAGCAGCCAGTGCCCGCTGGTCAGAGTTAGCAGGCTCTTTGCCACCCCTGGTCCTGATGTTGGCTGTCTTGGGTCTGATCTTTTATATCCTTCTCCAGGATCTCTGGGGTATGTTGCATTATCAGATTTGTTTCTTTTTAATTTCTGCCTTAGGCCCCATTCTCCTACATATTGAATGAAGATCTTCTTTACTCCAACTTTCTGTTACCATACTTCATATGTGTTCTCAAATCTCTCAGGCTGCCTACATAGTTTTATGCATCTCTGGATAAACTGTTAGACGTATTCCTTGGTCAGTCTATGCCCATGTCCTTTGGAGTTTCTACTTGGAAGTGACTTCCTTTTCTAAGGTGAGGACTCTTCCTTCATTCAATGAGGTGAATTCTCAAAGTGTTGTTGCTGCCATGAGTTAGTGTTTGCTGGCTGTTTTGGAATAGAAGAGAACATCTCTGCTGGAATCCCTCTAAAATATGTATCATCGACAGACTCCATTTTTAGTCTGGCCATCCAGGTCTGAATAGGTTGGACTTTCCACAGCTAGTAACTATTGCTCTGAAACACACACACACACACACACACACACACACACACACACACACACACAGACAAAAGCAAGTACTTAAAGGCTCTGGGAAGGGAATAGAAGCTGAAAGATTTTTTTTTTTTTTTTTTTGGGAAACAGAGTCTTACTTTGTTGCCCTTGGTAGAGTGCTGTGGCATCATAGCTTACAGCAACCTCAAACACTTGGACGCAAGTGATCCTCTTGACTCAGCCTCCTGAGTTGCTGAGTTGCTGGGGCTACAGGTACCCACTACAATGCCTGGCTAGTTTTTTAAAGATAGGGTCTCACTTTTGCTCAGGCTGGTCTCAAACTCCTTAGCTCAGGTGATCAACCCACCTTGGCCTTCCAGAGTGTTGGGATTATAGGCCTGAGCCACCATCCCAGCCAGAAGCTTGCAGATTCTTGTGAGGGGAGTCAAAGGAGGGATGGGTATTTCCTAAGTATTCAATTTTTACTTACAGCTTTGCTCTTGAGAATAAGCTTCAGTGGTGGCTAAACTCCAACAGAAAACCTGTAGTCTTTTAGCCTTGGAGAACTGGAGGACAGAGTTTGGGACTGCCCATTGCCTAGAAAGTGATGGGGTGGTAGTGGGTGTCCTTGGCATTTGGGGAAAGAAAGGGCCAGAGAGAGGGTTTCCTACATTCTGTGCATGAACTCTGCCCAAATCACAAGTATCCCTGAACAACGCCTGTGTGAGGCTGATGTAAGTGGCCAGCTAAGGGAAAAAAGAACTAAATGAAGCTGCTGCTCAAGAGACAAGAGTTTGCAGCTTGAGTCTGAATATGTGTCACCCGTGAATCACTCTTCACTGTGAGCTCAGCTATTTTCACTTGTGTCTGATACACACAATGTAAATATGTGCTTTTCCCACTGTTCAGTTGCCTGTCTGAGTTTCATATGCTTACTTCACAGTTGTTGGGCTTAGGCAGGCAGGCAAAAAGTCTGAAAAATTTATAGCTAGTGCAGAGTCTCAGCCAAGGTAGGAGTTTGATGTGACACTTGAAGGATGGTGGTTTTGCCCCAAGTCTTATTTCTTTTGTGCAATTACTAATGTGTTATGAAGACGTCTCTCATGTTGCTTTGCTGTTTCTTCAGAATGGTGTTGCCAGTAGTGTTGTAGCTTATAAAATCGTCATCATCATAAATGGTAATAGCTAGTATTTTCTGAGCTCTTGTTACATGACAGATATTGTCCTAAGCGCCTTACATGTAGTAACTCATCCTATTCTCACAGTAACCCTGTTTATTATTCCTATTTTACTCAGTTCATTCTTCCTATTTTACAGCACAGGGGTACTGAATGCATAGCTATTGAGTGGTGAAGCCACCAGCCAACAGGTAGAGGGAGAGAAGTTAGAATGGTTTATATGCATGTGCACACTTTTCAACTTGTAGTTGGAATTGAGAGGTAGGTATTGTCTAGACTAAGTTCCCCCAGATTCCTAAAGAAGGTAGTTATGAAAAATAACATTTTCTTGCTACTGTGTCAAATTTACTGGTGTGAACTTGGTAGGGAAAAAGTTAAGAAATACTAGTAAGTGCCCAGAGATTGAATGAATCCTTCAGTTACAATGGTCAGTTGTGAGTGAGTAGTGCTTATCTCAAGTAAGTTAGATTCTGCCTAAGCAAGAGTTTGTTCACAAGTGTAAATAAAATATTGCTGAATTATCATTCATATAAGACAGCAAATTATTGTGTAGTTAATTAGAATGAAAGGATGAAAATGTGCTTTATTTATGGGACAATTAATAGTTTACTTTCTTTGGACAGGATTTCTTGACATCTTTGCAGAGAGCCTCACAGACTCTGATGGTAGCTTTCGTGATGGCAGTGCTTTGAGTCAGGAGTTGGCAGAGGAAAGAGAAATCCCTGCCTATTGTGCCACCCAAGAGCCTTTTACAATACACTGAGCTCTGCAGTGTGCTGGCTGTGAAGAAGTTAGACTGTGCTAGAGCCACGGGGATACAAAAGGAAGTCGTAGCATTAGGTTTCGGTAATATACGCAGGGTGTCCAGAATGGAGACCTAATATTTCAGCTCTGTTCGGTATTGTTTAACTACATCTGGAAATTTTCCTCTTCTGAACACCATGGCTATAAAATGAACACTTTATTCCGGTAAGGAAGAACTTTGTATTGGATTAACAGATAACAGATAAAACAATGTTAACTTCTGCATAAATATATATAAAATACAAAAAACATTTTTAAGATATTAAAATATTTGAAGGTCTTGGAGCATAGTTCATATTAGGCAGAAAGTGAAGCAGATTCCATCCTTAAGGGAAGGGAACCACACTTAGTGGGACCCACATTTATGTGGCTTTTCCTCTGAGGGCCTTCTCAGACCACAGTGTGCATTAAACAATAAAAATGTTATTTTTCCTTCTTTTTTTTTTTTTTTTTCCCCTAATGAAGTTTTGGCTCTATTATTGCTGGACAACTTACTGAACATAGCCATTGATAGGAAACATTGTTCTTTAATTGATACTTAATGTAAGTAGGTATTTTCCTGGCATTTCATTATGGGATATTTATTTAATTTCATGTAGTCTCGGGGAGCAAATCATTGGAATTTTGCCTATTATATTATTTTATAGGTCATAGAATATGAGGAAATCAAACACAGAATAAAGAGTCAGGGTATATTAACCATATGGCTTTTGGTTTATGAATTTGTTTTTTGAAAACATGCAAAATTTGGATTGCTTTTTCCGTGTTTGAAAGGTTTGACCTCTGTGTAAATGACTTTACTGTAGAAACTGATTGCAGTGTACTACATTGTTTGTGAATATTGATATAATAAATTTTTAATGGACACATTTTGCTAGTAAGTACTTCATCTCGCATAAAATTAGAGAAATGTTCCTTGAGTCAGTCTCTGAAACAGCCAGAAAAATATGATCATGTCCTTTTGAATAACCTTAAAAAATTTTACTTTTCAGCATTAATTTGTTTTTGCTTTTCATTTCTGGCTTAAGCACATTAATTAAAAAATGCAGTCTCTGTACGTTCATCCTCCTCCCTTGTGGATTCTAGCCATGAGGATGGTGAGAAGCAAGATGATCAAGCTCAGGTTTATATTTCAGTATGGATTATGAAATATCTCTGTACACGTTAGTTAAATCTGAAAGATTAAATAGGTTCTCTGCTTGAGAGTCTGTTATGGTGATGTAATAGTTGTGGTAATGGAAGCTGTTTTTGAGTGTCTGCCTTGTCTTGGGCACTGTGGTGCATGCTTCAGAAGTACGGCCAGTAGAGTGGTTAAGATCAGAGGCTCTAAAAGTTAGGTTTGCATCCTTGTGACTTTGCAAGAATGTCTTAGTTGCTCATTGCCTGACTTCTCCATCTGCTATTGGAGCTCATCTTCCTCCTACCTTACAACTTTAAAGTACTGCACTGAAATAGGCTGTGTTCTCTGGTAACCTGACATTCAATGGTTGGGGTCATATTCATAGTGAGCCCAGGGCTGTCCAGGTCTCTACCTGTAGTGTCCGTGATCTTACCTGCCTCACTCTACATCTGAGCAAGCTGCCCGAGGCATAGATAGCAGGTGCTCGGTAAATAAGCTCTGAGGTAGCTCTGTAGAATTTGGATTTGAACTGGCTTATTTTGCCATGTGTACATTCTGTATAACTAGATGCAGATAGAAACTTCTTAGCTTTGGAGTCTTAGAGGTAGCTTATGGTCATATGATCTGAATCTACATTGTTCTAGAAATATCACTACTGGAGTCTTAGCCCTGGGAAGGACGTGGCATTGTCTAAGTTTATTGTCACAGGATCCATTGTTATTTTTCTGCCATGAAGGAAGGTCCATGGGCCCAGTTTTAGCTTGAGAGTTATTTTATCAGTGTTCTTTAGTTAGTTAATTATCATTCAGCAGATACCGATGAAGCACCGTGCATATGACAAGACCATCCCAGGCATGGGGGTATATTAGTGAACACATCAGATGTGGTCTGTGCCTTTCATTCCATCATGGTCTCAAGAGCACCAGACATTGATGATGGAGAGGTGTTGTGAGGAAAAACGGTGGGTCAGCAGACTTCTTCTGTAAAGGACCATGTACTAAGTACCTGAGATTTCTGGGCCTTTCATTTCCTACTGTAACTGCTCAACTCTGCCACTTCAGCATGAAAACAACCATTGATGAGATATACCTGATTGTCAATGGCTGTGTTCCAGTGAAATTTTATTTATAAAGACAGGCAGGTAGGTGAATGTGGCTGAAGGCCTATAGTTTATAAACTCCGATTAAAGGAGGGAGGAAAGGTTTTCTGAAGAAAATAGTTTATTCAAAAAGGTGATTTGGGCCCTTGATCCAGAATTCATAAGATACATGAGGTATTATAGGAAAAATGAAATCTCTCATACCTTCCCTTCCCTTCCACAGAGGGGAGCACTCTTGCCAGGTTTGGGTGTAGTGTTCTTTGTATACAGTTTATGTTTATTTTTAAGCCATACCTATAAATTTGAACTAACTTATTTTAAGCCCATTTTCTCCAGAAAACTAGGTGAATTACCCAACGTTTTATGGGAAAAAGCTGGAGTGGGCTGGGTGTAATGGTTCTCTTGTAATCTCAGCACCTTGAGAGGCCAAGGCAGGAGGATCTCTTGAGGACAGGAGTTCGAGACCAGCCTAGCTAACATAGCAAGACCTATCTCCACAAAAAATAAAATATTAAAGAAACTAGCCAGGTATGGTGGCACATGTCTCTATTCCTAGCTACTCAAGAGGCAAAGGCAGGAGGATCACTTGAGCCCAGGAATTCGTTACATGAAGCTATGATGACACCATTGTGCTCCAGCCTGGGTGACATAGCAAGACTCTCTCTTAACAAAAAGAAAAGAAGGGCTGGTGCAGCCCCTGTTTCTGGGTAGTGTTACTCAGTGATGGGGTGAGGCTGGGGAAGTCTACTCATAATTGGTATTCCTCCTTTAATCAATGAAACACAGTCTTTCAGCACTGAGTATAGGTGAGGCTGTCTGAAAATTAGTGTCTACTCCTGAGACATTCTGGCAATAAAAATGTTACTGGTATGAGAAAGAGCAGGTTGGATTTGCCGTAGAATGGCCTGGTTTACAATCTGGGCCTCTTCTGCTGCTTTCACTTTTGTAATTTTATTTTATTTTATTATTTTTTTCTTTTAGGCAAGTTTTTTTTTTTTTTTAAATTAAATTATACCTGTGTACATTAATGCAATCATGGGGTGCAATGTGCTGATTTTATATACAATTTGAAATGTTTTCATCAAACTGGTTAACTGGTTAACTTCTTCTTGGGCTATAATTGGGTTATAGCTTTCATAAGAAAGCTATAAATTGGTTTCATAGGTAGATTGAGTACATTGGATACTTTTTCTTCCATTCTTGAGATACTTTGCTAAGAAGAATATGTTCTAGCTCTATCCATGTAAACATGTAAGAGGTAAAGTCTCCATCTTTCTTTAAGGCTGTATAATATTCCATGGTATGCATATACCACAATTTATTAATGCATTCATGGATCGATGGGCACTTGGGCTTCCTCCATGACTTAGCAATTATGAATTGGGCTGCAGTAAACATTCTGGTACATATATCTTTGTTATAATGTGATTTTTGGTCTTCTGGATATATACTTAGTAGAGGAATTGTAGGATCCAATGGCAGGTCTATTTTTAGATCTCTAAGTGTTTTCCAAACATCTTTCCAAAAGGAACGTATTAGTTTGCATTCCCACCAGCAATGAAGAAGTGTTCCCTTTTCTCCACATCCACGCCAACATCTTTAGTTTGGGGATTTTGTGATGTGGGCTCTTCTTACCGGAGATAGATGATATGTCAAAGTAGTTTTGATTTGCATTTCTCTGATGATTAAGGATGATGAACATTTTTTCATGTGTCTGTAGGTTGGCCTGCAGTCATTTTTATAATTTTAGAGAGGGAACTGTAGTAAAGTCTGGAGTTGTTAAGTATGTCAAGTGTGTGTGGCAGTCTGCTGAAAATGTGTGCAGAACTTGGTTTGAAATCCTCTACCCTGTGGAATTTTTAGCCTTATTTTCTGTTGTGGAATCATGTGATGATTTAATCCATGGGCTCCTTTTCATTGTCTTAGTTGGGAAATAAAATTGTATAACTTCCTTTCCCTTTTGGCCTATCCCTGTGGCAGGAGAGCAGCTCATCATCCTCCTGTCCCATGGTTGGAGCTGACTAGCAGGGTGTTTGTTTTGAAGAAGCTGCAGTAACTCCATTTTAGAACTCAGGCCCATTGAAAGAGGTTAATATAACTCCATTTGGGAATGAAGAGGTTAATGTAACTCCATCTTGGAACTAACTCCTCATTGCCCTCCTGGGCAAGGTTGCCCAGGTGGAATCAGTCTATCAGAAGGAGACTGGCTCCCTCCTCCACACTTCTGGGCAGCCAGTCTGAAGGGGACCACTCCCCACGCCCCCCTGCACTTCTGGGCAAGGTCAATCAGCCCAAAGGGAGCCAGTCTGTCAGAAGCAGACAAGCAGCCCCCCCCCCGCCCCCCCAAAAAGTCCCAAACCATAAACAGCTCAGCCAATAGCAACCTCCCCTGACAAAACACCCAATAGAATTCCTCTATCATTTTTACGCTTTAAAAACCTCCCCTCACTTCACTTCAGGTTGCCCCTCCCCAGCTGTGCTGTAGGGTGGAGTGACCCAGGGATATGCTTGCATTTGCATTTAAATAAAAGCACTTCTTTGTTTTTACATGTGTGCATGGTGGTCTCTCAGCTGTGATTTTGATCCCAAGTTTGTTGGTTGGTTGAATTGTGCAACCTCTAAAATTCTTGGGCTGAGTGATCCTTTTGCTTTGGCGTCCTGAGCAGCTGGGACTACACGTGCCCACCACAATGCCTGGCTAGGTTTTCTACCTTTTTTTTTTTTTTTTTTTTTTGAGATGGAGTCTTGCTCTTGAACTCCTGAGCTATAGTAATCCACCCACCTTGGCCTCCCTCCCAAGGGCTGGAATTATAGGCATGAGCCACCACTCACAGAGAGCAAGGTGTTTCTAATAGTGTCAGAGATGCTGATCGAAACCCATTGGTTGTTTTTGCTTAATAAAGAAGATTATCTTCATGTATCTGCTATAGGAGGCTACGTTGGTGGTTTACTGAGTCAGTGAGGCAGAAAGCTCTCCTGTGGGACTCTCAGTACTGATGTAGGAGAGCATTGGCCTGCATTTTCCTCCTTTGGGCTCTCAAGGGGTTCATCCCCATCTCTTTCATATAACAGGGGTCTACCAATTTTTTTCTTGAAAGACTAGGGAGTAGTACTCCCTAGTATTAGGCTTTGCAGACCATGTGTTTCTGTTGAGACTGCTCAAAAGCAAAAGCAGCCACAGATAGGCTTGCCTGGCTGTGTTATAATAAAACTTATTGATTTGGGACTTTGTGTCATATGTTTGTTCAAAAGAATTGGTTAAAACCTCCTATTCTGTGCAACTATGTTTCACTTTGTAGTCTAACTCTTGTTGATGGTATCCTGGTGGAACATTGTGTAATGAGGATTGTGAGGGTTAGGCCATTCATTGGGGAAAGGGAGACCCTTGATTAGTGATGCTTGTCATATCAGCAGGGAAAGGGAAGCATTGGTACAAGTGGTGTGCATCTTTCCTCCTTGAAGCTGGGGTGCCTTGTGAGCAAGAACTTTGCCATTTATCTTTATGTATCAGGTACTTAGTGCAATGGTTAAGTCAAGAAAGGGTTGTCAAATGAGTGGATGTCTAGCTTGATGCCTTCCTACAAAGCCACATTTAAATAAATACTTGATACTACACAATATGTGTTACTATATGCTTATAGCATTAATGTAAATATCTTTTTATTCCAGTGGGTTTTCCAAAGAAAGGAAGTTCATTGGCCTCTGTGTTTAATGCCCTTGGCCATCAGTACTTTATCTTTCGATATAATAGAACCACCAAATTCTACAGTTTAAATGGTTTTCTTTTCTTATTCTTAATGCATTTGTGCTTAAGACTCGTCTACTTCTTACAAACAATATAAACAACATAGTGTAATTAGCATTTGTTTTTAACATTTCTTTTGAAATATGTGAAATAGATAATTAAGGAATGATTTGTTTTTCATGTTTGCTGTATAAAATAGGTTTCATTCCTTTATAGTAAATAGAGTGTAGTGCCTGATAGCATTATAATACTTACCTCTGAATCCTTTTTTAAATAAGCACAATATGCCAATATGCATTTCATAGCTATAACATGAAGTTATCTTTTGTGGATTTTTTAGTTTGCTTTTTGTTTTTTCAGACAGGGTCTTACCCTGTAGCTCAGGCTATAGTGCCATGTGCAGTGGCATCACTGTAGCTTACTGCAACTTCAAATTCCTGGGTTCAAGCAATCTTCCTGCCTCAGCCTTCCTAGTAGCTGGGACTACAGGTACATTTCCCCATACTTGCTAATTTTTCTTTCTTTCTTTCTTTTTTTTTTTTTTGTAGAGACGAATTCTTACCCTTGGCTCAGGCTGGTCTCAAACTTCTGGCCTCAAGTGATCCTCCTGCCTCAGCCTCTCAGAGTGGTAGGATTATAGATCTGAGCCATAGTTTTTGTATTTTTGCAGGGTGAAAAGGGAGCAGAGAAAGGAATAAGAAAATGCTGTAATTAAAATTGATTTTCCTAGCACTGAATATATGGTATAGTGAAAATATATATATTTGGTCTTTGTACTAGGTTCTAGGCATAGACCTCCTAAAACCCTTGATGTTTCCTTAGCGGTAGGAGCTTCTTTTATTATTTATAATGATCTCCTTCCACCTATACCTGTATTTGTGGGAACTGGGGTACTCCTGGTGGGCCCTTAGAAAGTTTCAAGGGACGGGCCTAACCCTGCTGAAAAGGTTGGTAGGAACTTTCAGTTTTCATTCCCACTGTACCACCTTGGGGTATGGGGAAAGAGGTAGAGCTTGAATATAATCACCAGTGAGTGGTCATTCTCCTAATCATGCCTAAGTCATGAAACCCAATTAAAACCATGAAGTGTGAGATTTGGGGAGCTTTCAGGCTGGTGAACTTGCAGGTGCTACCTGCAAGGGTGGCCATGTTCTAGACATTGCTTCCATTTCACTGTCCTTGAGTTGTGTCCTTTACAGTAAACCATAATCATACATTATATCCTGAGTTCACTGAGTTTAGCGATTTATTGTACCTGAGGAGCGGGTTGTGGTAACCCCCAAATATATGGTTGGCCAGCCGGAATGTCAGTAGCCTGGGCATCCCATTTGCAGCTGGTGTCTGAAGTGGGGACAGTCTTAGGGGACTGAGCCCTTCACCTGTGGTGTTTTTTGTTAACTCTGGGACTCAGTGCCAGAATTAAATGGAATTGTTGGACAATCAGTTGGTGTGGGAGAACTGTGAAAAAACATGTATTTGGTGTCAGAAAACACCACAGGGTGTCTGTCCTTGCCATGATTAACTCAATATGGGCCTCAGCAACTCTTCATATTCAGCAGAAGAAACGCTTTCATAACCAAAGCTTCAGTGAGCAAGATTATGCTGTAAGTTTCAGAGGGGAAGTTTAGCTTGTTATTTTATTTATTTATTTATTTATTTATTTATATATTTTTTTAGATAGAGTCTCACTTTGTCACTCTGGGTAGAGTGCTATGCTGTCACAGCTCACAGCAACCTCAAATTCTTGGGCTCAAGCTATCTTACCTCAGCCTCCCAAGTAGCTGGGACTATAGGTACCCACCACAACTCCTGGCTATTTTTAGAGATGAGGTCTCGCTCTGGCTCTAGCTCAGGCTGGTCTCAAACCTGTGACCTCAGGTAGTCCACCCGCTGTGGCCTTCCGGAGTACTAGGATAATAGGCGTCAGCCTCTGTGCCCAGCCAGCTTGTTATATTAATAGAGGAAACAGAGAGAACTGGATGAAGAAATATTAGAGGACAGGAAGGGGGAAAAAACAAAACAAAAACAGCACTTAACTGAAACAGAATTTGGAGTTTGCAGGAAGCAGCTACTCATAGGATGAAAAGGGAGATGTTGAAGCTCCCTAAGAACTTGGAAACTTGTGGAAGGGGTCCTGCAGAGCTGGGACCCAGGCATTAAGGAAAGGGACCTAGGACTGCTGCTGGGCTGGTTTGGCTCTGAGGCTGGCCTGGGAGTGCTGGCAGGATCTGTAAAGCTGCTCTAGAAGCCCACTCCTACTGCCAGGGGCAGAGCTGAGGCCAGGGTCTCTGGTGATGGATCTCAGATATACCAAAAGCAGCAGACACTTTCTCCATCTGCCAGCCTTCTGTTCTCTCTGTAATGCCCCATATTCGTGGACCCCAATGGGAAGCCAGCTGGCAAAGAAGAAAGTAATTTGCAAAATCTCAGCCTCACTGAGCAGTGAGCACCTAGAAGGAGATTTTGGAGCTAAGAGAAAATACTTAATAACTAATATATCACTGATACAGCCCAAGTTTGGATTCTCTTCATCTTTTGATTTGCTGTGCTGAATCCCAAAGAGTTTGTAGAGATCAAATGAGAAGATGCATGTGAAACACCTGAATAAACAAAAGCACTTTCACGCAGATATGAAACAGGTCCTGTTTCTTTCTCTGTGTTAGTTAAAGGTTAGTTGCGTGCCTGTCCCACTTTGCCACCTATGGCATTTCCCAAAGGAGTAACTAATGCCATGGGATTTAAAGCAGATGCCAAGTAAAAACTGGTTTGACTATAACTATAAATATAGTTAAATAGATGTTTTTGAATGGTTGTGCAAATCAGAACCTTTAATAAGATAGCGTGTATTGTGACTTGAGGTAATGAAAATAAAACGGCGTATTTGACCATGACACCCCTGCTCCCCACCCCCATCCCCAATTTCTAGTTCATTAATTTGTTTTCTGCTTATGTTCTCTGTACTATGAACTCATCTCTTCTAGTCCTTTTAAAATTTTCCTTTAAATTTCTAGCTAACTTTTTTGATGTATATAGTATCCCCTCACATTGCTCTAATGTGCTATACTTTCAAAAACAATTTTGTGTTATGTCCTCCTTGAACTTCTCCCCCTCAGGTGTGTGTTCTTTTGTTTCCAGTCCATGATGTTGGTGGGCCCCCATTGCTTGTCATACTTTGTACTGTGCTTCACAGTGTGGGGGTGAAGGCCTTCAGTAGCATTCCTGCCGTCAGTGACTGTGAGACTACAGTGTGTGGCCACATGTTGTGAGCCAGAACCTGGTCTTCTCCCTACATATCAGTAGTCCCCTGGGCCATGGTTTCATCTCTTGTCTAGCAGACCCTTTGCTACCTGATACTGGTCATTTTGGTGATGGTCTTGGCCCCTCCTCTGCTTCTTAGGTGCCCAGCCTTCCAGTTTAAAATGTAACAAAGGACAGTGCAGTCCTGTCCTGTGTTCTTTTGGATGATCTAGTTGTTATCTATCTACTATTCTTCAGGGAGTTCTCTAAATTTTTGGTCTCCCTGGGGCACTCCATTTTTTTTTCCCCTAGTGCTGCTGTGAGCTTAGATATCTTGCTATCTTACGTTCTTTCTCGCTGTATCCCTGCTGTGATTAGCACTATGTCTTAACTTGTGGAGTAGGTGATGTTTCATGCTCAGGAGATTGGTTTTGTGGGAGGACATGTCTCAGGGTTTCAGGTCATTTTTCCAGACATTGGTGTGGCAGTAGTTCCCTCTGGTATTTCTTCTGTCTTCGGAAGGTGAGTAGCTTTCAAGTTTGGTGTCTCAAAGCTAGTGGGATCTGCAGAGGGACTTTGAGATGACTGTCTCACTTTAGAGACAAAGGAGGAGGTCATCAAATGAAGAGAGTGAGGACCAACAGGGGACAGTTGTTTGGGGTGTTTCTCTTTGGATTGTATGGCCATTTGCTTGCTGGCTGGATCTGGCTAGGTGGAAGGTAATTTCTTGCCTCCCTGTGTTGCTTCTTAATTCCAGACCAGATAGAAAAGAGATTTTTACACACATCTTTCATTTTGCTTTCTCGGCAACCTTGTAAGGCTACAGTGGTTGATATTTTCATTTATCATGAGTAAATAAGGGAAAAGGTTACCCGTGAATAAATGGTGGGGGAATGGTGCCCCACTGTCTTCGGCCTCACCCACTAAAGCTCATTTCTCACTTACCAACTCCTCCTGGAATTGTGTTCAAGACATTGCCAAGGAATACAGCATATTTTAATGTTTTCTGATTCATATTCTCTATACACCTTTAGTATGGACCAATTGTTAAAATGTAGTGATGTTGATGTCCCAGAGTGTTTCATTATAGGTTCCTGAAAGAAGAATCATTACGATTGAACTTTGCTGATATTTCCTAGGTTCTTTCAATCTCTTAATTCTATGAGGTCAAGTAAAATTAGGATATTGTTTTCTTTGCTGCTTAGATGTTAAGTGTCTGACTGTTTTACAAGGATCTTTTTGTGTATACTTTTTTTTTTTAAATGAGTTCTCTGTCATCCTGGTGGACTTTTCAAATGAGTAACAGTATTTATTTCAAGTTCCAGGGAGCATTATGTATTCTGCACGTGGCATACATTTTTTTTTTTTCAGGGATTATTTTGAAGTTTTCTTTTCATGTTACCTAGTTTTCTGAAAGCTTGCCTTGAATTTAACTTTTGTGGGTTATTCTGAGAGATAAAGGTAAGATTTAGCTGATTCTCCCTCTTTCCTCTGGCTAAAGAAACTCAAATGCTCCAAGAGAAGAGTTGACTAGCACAGTTTGAGAGATTTGGCGTTTGTTTTTCTTTCATAACTAGGACATTTTATTTGGAATTTGGGGAAGGCAGTGGAACTTAATACTCAAGATTGTAATTTCTCCTATGAATGGAGATTTTGACAATGGAATTGTGGGAAAAGGGGCACTTCCTACAAAGCTGTCATTTTTCTTTAAAGAAAAATCTAAGATCTCATTTTTCATCGCATCGGTATTTTATTCCCCAACAAGAATGAAACTCTCTTTGTAAACACAAACAGTGGACTTCAGACCTTGCAGACACCAATTATTATTCTGCACAGAGACTGTCCCAAATGTCAGAGAGATAATCTCAGGAATTTCCCCAGCAAAGGTCGATCATTTACTACTCTCCATGTCATTTCTCTGGGATGCCACTGTGACAGGTGAACCTGTAAGATTGAGGTAGCGAGGTCACTCAAAACTGCTGTTGTAGAGAAGCGATGAGAAGTCCATTGCTATCAGGTAGCTTCCACTAGACTCAAATGTATCCTAAACTATTCAGCACTATTAGATTTTTAGAAGGATCAGAGTGGTTTGATTGAAATAAAGTCTGCCCCTTTGCAAGCAGCTTCCAACTGGATTTATTGGAAAGCTCTTTGGGGAGTAACTTAAGGAGGGCTAACAAATGGAGAATTGCAGGGGATAGAGATGGTGGCAGAGCCCTGTGAAGGAGCTGTATCTGATGTATGGAGGTGACACACTTTACCCATGGTAATGCTAGGCATGCATGTAGGTCTTTAGGGTTCACAGAGCACCTTCACATATGTTGTCTTATTATACCCTCTTATGTCCACCCTGGAAAGCTAGGTGTGTGGTTTTTTTTTTTTTTTGAGACAGAGTCTCACTTTGTCACCTTCAGTAGAGTGCTATGGTGTCATAGCTCACAGCAACCTCAAACAATTGGGCTCAAGTGATCCTCTTGCCTCAGCCTCCTGAGTAGCTGGGACTACAAGTGCCTGCCACAATACCCAGTTACTTTTAGAGATGGGACATCACTCTTGCACAGGCTGGTCTCAAACTCCTGAACTCAAGCAATTCACCTGCCTCAGTCTCCCAGAGGGCTAGGATTACAGGTCTGAGCTACCACACCCAGCCTGGATCTTGTGTTTTACTGATATCTCTGCTTTACTCGATGGTGTGATAAGCTCATTTGAGGCAGTGATCATGAAAAACATTGCTGTTGGTCTGTTCATTCTGGTGACGTGTTTGGGCAACTAGGTTCAAAGAAAAATATCTCATATTTTCCCTTCTCTGAGTATTATTAATGATCTGCTCTGATGGTCGGTATAGAATGATGGGTTGGGGTTAGCTGAACAATTAATGGCCCCAGAACAAGATTTTTTTCTCCCCTCTTTGAAGATTTAAGGAATGAGCACATAGTTGTTTTATTATTAGACACTTTTGAGTTTCTTTTCATGTGGATACTTCATGTGGAGGTGATTCTTGCAAGCCAAGCTTCCTTTTAGCCCCACAGAGACTCATTTTGAGTGAGTGGAGGAAATGACATACACATATTATTTATATATTTCTTAAATGAGTTAGATGAGTGGCCTGATCTTCAGGAAATAACTTCTAGAATTATTTAGGACAGAAGTGAGTGGAAACTCAGTTTTTATAAACATGAACCTGATATTTAAGACCAAGCTTCTGGGCACAAACCTTTAGATCAATGTTTTTCAACTTTTTAAATCTCATAGCACACTTGTACATAGAGTTAAACTTCCATGGCACACTTAAATTAGGTTGATCATAAAAAAAGTAAAAAAAAAAAACATACTGTGCTTTGAACTTCTTTTGAAAATAATTTAATTAATGGTCTTTAAAAATTTTATGGCATACCTAAGGTCCACTCATGGCATGTGGCACACTGGTTGAAAAAGCATTGCTTTAGCTAGTCCATGGTTGAAAAATATCATCCTCCTTTTCTCTCACGAGCTCTCTTGTTCTTTAGTGATGTGGTCTTGGCAGGCCACAAGGGCAGTGCCTAAGCCCATGGATGGACACTTGAGGCTGGCTTGTTGAGGGAGTATTGGTGGAGTATTGGTACCTCCAGGCCTCAGTTACTCAGGTGTAACATGAACTCGGGGCATCACAAGAGCTCAGATTTCTTCTAGATCTTATTAATCTTTTAAAGGTAATTAGAAAAATTATTAATCTTATTAAAAGTAATGAGAAAAATTTTAAGAAGGTGCCCTCTTTCGTGATATCGATTAATAAAATCCATCTTCTTAAAATTAAATGTAATTATTAATTACATTAAATAATGTAACTATTTTTATTAAGAAAAGTGGAGAATGTGGAGATTAATATCACAGTCACCTGTGGGACGAGTGTGAAGAAGTTTTAAATGTTGTTATTTTCTCAGAGTATTTACAAATAAAAGACATACAGTATTACTGATAAAGTCTCTTGGTGCCTCGTGCCAAAAGCTATGACCCTGTCTGACCCTCTGACATAGTCCTAAAGTTGGCATGTCACTGTCCAAACTCTTTTGGTACATCAATGCATACATTTTCATAAGATGGTTTAATTTAATTTTCTTCTTTAATTTCAGCATACATAAATGCTTGTATGTGTTTCTCTTGCTCCGCCACTTGTGTTTTGGTTGTTTTTCTCTCTTGGTGTTTTACTTTGGGAATATATCTGCATTGATAAACTTTAAGAGCTGCTTCATCATTTGAACCATTTCACAGTATTCCATTGGCTGTTCCATATATTATTAATCCTTAGTCATTAATCCTTTTCTTTTGTTATTTCTATATAGTGTCTCTTTACTCAAGGGAGGCCTTGAAGAAAAGCTCAGATGGGCCACTGTAGCAGGATGTCGTTACTGCAGGGTAGTTTGCCTATTGCCTGCTGGGATTAATGTTAAATAATGGAAGAAGGTTATAGGATCAAAGACCCAGCAACTCTGATGTGGTGGAATGATGTGTGGGAATGTCAATAATTTAGTGTAACACAAAGGCCATGACTTAGTCTGCTTCCTTTTGCTCATAACAGACTACCTGAAACTGTGTAATTTATAAAGAAAAGAAATTTGTTTCTTAACAGTTTTGGTGGCTGAGAAGTCCAGGTCAAAGGGCTGCATCTGTGAGTCCTTCTCGCTGGTGGGGACTCTGTGCAGAGTCCTGAGTTGATATAGGGCATCACCTGGGAAGGGGCTGAATGTGCTTGCTCAAGTCTCTCTTCTTATAAAGCTACCAATTCCCTTTATATGATGTCCTGTTAATCCATTAACCTATTCATGAGGGCTCTGCCCTCTTGAAGATCCTACCACTCAGTATCGCCACATTGGGGGGTTAAATTTCATCATGAGTTTTGGAGGAGATGTTCAAACCATATCATGCCAGTTTGCACAAAAAAACCCCAAAGATAAAGTAATTTTTAAAGAAATGTTCTTCCTCCCCCTGCCCCCGGGAGGAGGGAGGCTGTGTCTCCTTTAAAAAAAATTTAAATTAAAAAATGCTTTTTCTTATGACTAGCAAATACATAAAATCCACTGCATTCATATGCATTATCATTGTAGTATATGTCTAATGCTAGATTTCTTTTTTCCCTAAGTCCCCATCTAACCCATGCGTAAACTTTGCTTTGTCACCAAACTGTATCCAGAATCCCTGCATTTCTCTCTGCTCCATGATCACTGCCCTTCTCTGTAGTCTAGTTGAGGGATCAGCGCACTGCCAGCTAGCCAGACCTTGTTTTTGTAAATCTTTATTGGAACACAGCCTCACCCACTCCTTTATATATTATCTATGGCTACTTTGTGCTACAAAGGCAGAGTTATATAGTTGGAAAAGAGACTACCTGGCCCTCAAAGCCTAAAATAATTACTCTCTGGCTCTTTATAGAAAAAAAGTTTGCTGACCCTGATATGGTTTCACGCAGCTGTCTCCTCCCTGGTTTCATTCCCTAAATAGAAGACAGAGTAACTTTTCTAAAACATGAAAATTTTGATTTTCTCACTCTCCTGCTTAAAACCCTGAGTGAATAAACTCTAAACTCCAGGCTGTAGCTTACAAGTACTTGCATGATCTGGTCCCCATGCCCCTTTCCACATGCATCTCTGACCACACTTGCCTAGTTTCTGCACAGACCAATCCATTTCCTGCCTCTGATCCTCGGAACATGCTGGCCTCTCAGCCTGCTGTGCTTCGACCTTGTTTCTTCACAAGTACACCTCCTTTCTGTTGTCAGGTCTCTGTATAGATGTCATTGTCTCAGAGGTGACTATTCAGTCTGAAGGTGACCTGCGTAATTCATCGTGTGTCTTTTATTTCCTTCGTAACACTTCCCATACTCTTTAGTTACACTCTTCATTTATGTGTTCATGTCTTTCTTCCCTGCCTGCTCCCCTACCCCCAGGACAAAAGCTGGGTGAGGACAAAGATCTTGTCTGTGCAGTTGACTGATAGATCTTGTATGACATTGTAGATGCAGTGGAAAATTGTTAAACGAATAAACGAAACATAGACGCTGTCAATTTCCTTGGTAGGAGTTAAATGCCAGTGTATGTTTATACTACCATAATTTGTTTTCTTTATCTAAAAGTAAATCTTGCCCACTTCTGTTCACAACATAAAATTAAGGTGGTTTTCTTCTGCAACGTGATCAAGCTGACATACTCTCCAGCAGGGGATGGACAGGCATTCTGAAAGATGGTGCTTATTATTTTTAAAGCCTTTTGTACATTTGTTTCTGCTGGTGTGCTGATATGCTAATGCTTATCAAGGTTGTATTTTTCCCTCCATTTCCTTCTTGCTACTGGCAGAACAGCATTATGAAGGTATGGAGTGAACTCTCCTTTGGGCATTTGTCCTTCCTACAAAGAGTTTTGCATTGCTCCTTAAAAAATATGCTGCTTTTCTGCTGAACTTAGAGTAAAAATAACAAGGCAGGATCTTTGAGAATCTTAATTCTTTTGGCTTAGGAAAACCCATCCAGCACTTTCTCTTTCATTCAGAGCTTCCCGTGTTCCCCCTGAACCTCGTATTCAGTACAGCTCTGTGCTTTCCTGAAGTGAGATCCGTGTGCCAGTGACCCCTGCTTCTTTTCCAGCCCCAGCTGACTGCATAGCTTAGGACCTGTTTATGTACACTGGGAGACAGTTCACAGGCACTGTCTCAAAGGAGGGCACAGGCTGTGTAGTCAGACATCCCTGGATCTGAAATATGGTTTTGCTTCGAACCAGGCTTTGTCATCCTGAGTATGCACTTAGCTACTCTGAGTCTCAATGTGTTCATCTGTAAAATGGGCTTCTACTGATGTCTTCATTTACTGGGAGAATTAAATGAGGTAAGTTCATCAAGTGGACAGCACACTTCGTAGAACTTCATGGCACTTGGAAATGTTCATAAGTATTTGATTTGGTTTGAAAACCTAAGACTTTGCCAAGAAGAATGAATTCTAAAATAGGAACATGCTGTGTTTCAGTTTCTGACTAGTCTGAAAGCTGAACTTTCAATTCTTTTCTGGTAGGATAAATTATTTTATTGTTATTTTGTAAGCAGAAGCTGCTCACTTTACTGATGTGGGCCTTGAACAAGAGGTGTGGTGCCATCAGAGATGATTTATAAATGGAACAGAAATGGCCTCAGGCTGCTGGTCTGATCCCAGTCTGATTCCTGTGAAGAACTCCAGTATAGTTTCTCTTGATCAGGAAACTTTAAAGGACTTTCTTCTCTAGCCATCTACTCTAATTAAATTTCACATTCCATCAGCATTATCTTTTTAGGTACCTATCTTCATATTATTGTTACCAACTTGCTAACTGCTTTATTTGTCAAACTTTAAAGTGGAAAACAGTATTTTTAGGTCAGGAATGGCAGGGTAGTTTTTGTATGTGGTGGTTCTAAGTTTTTTTTTTTTTTTTCTTTTCTATTGACACAAGATTTACAGTTTTATATGCAGGGGACTTGGATTCAAATCTGGGCTGTCAGTCAGCTGAGTGGCCTCACACAAGTTACTTAACCTCTCTTACCTGCAGACTTCTTTACCTGTGGGATAGGGATAGTCTAGCTTAACTGAGATGAAAAGTAAATTTACTCAGCGCAAGTGGTACATTTTAAGATGCTTACTGAATGTGAGATTTTTCTGGTTCTTTCTATTGGAAATTACTATTTTCTTTTTGTGATTCTTGAGTGATTGAAGTATAGAGATTTTGTGATAAGAGTTTTAAAATACTTTCCCAAATGCATTGAAAGTGCAGGGCATCTTGGACCCTATTTGTAAAAAATCATTTATGCGATCCCCAACTGTTTTTATCTTAATGATTGCTGGGTGTCTCCTTATTACAATTTTCCTACTCCTTTCTATTTATGCATTAAATGATAATAGCTAATCTTTTTACAGTACTTATCATTGGCATCATTCAATTGATTTGCTGTATTAACTCATTGAATCCTCACAACCACCTGTGAGAATGGCCTATTAGTATCCTCTATTTTATAAATGAGGAAGCTCATTTTAGCTGTTATTTCTGCCATCCATAGGGTTGGTAGTATCCTTGTCCTACTAGAGTTTAAGAACTCAACCATAGGGGGCCAATTAATTCGTTAATCAATTTTCTTATAGTGTGCATAGTTGGGGTAGCCTCCATGGAGAGGGGCAGGAGCCAGAAAAAAGCATTTTAGTTCTGGACAAAAGGAATGTTCTATTTTCAAAGGTGATTTCAAATGTAGACCGTGCACTTTAACCTGAACACAGAGTAAAATATATGTTGTTACTCCTGTTCCTTCTCTTCTTTCCATGTCTGACATCATTATTTTTTCCTTTCCATAGGCTTAGTCTTCTAATCATAATGGTTGCTTTTTAAAAAGAACCTATTTCTTTAGCATATTTTCATACTGAAGGAGAAGCTGACGTGGTAGCATCATCACGTTCAAGCCCTAACAGAACAGTATTACTATTATGTCCTCTTCCGAACAGGATTCCCCTTAATCTCTTTTACAGGACAGCACACTTAAAGTGGCTTCCTCATCACAGCCTGTTTTAAGCAAGCAGGCCTTTTATTTTATGACACTCATTTTGAGACACATTGAGTTATATCTGTCTTTTCATTTGCACCGACACATTTATTTGAAGCCTCGTATTTCCTAGGTAACGTGACTAAGGTAGATTTATGGATGTTAATTTGCATACAGAACAACACTGACAAAACTAAAATATAACAAACACATACTAACTTTTGGCTTGCCACAACCCACTGAGCATCTGCCTTCGTTCCATGCCTGTAATGAGAGGGAAATATATTTTCCTCTGAGTTTACAGCTAATTCCTTGTTTGTATTCCACTGTCGTCATTGCTGTTGAGAGCTGGAAATGAGGTTTAAGAGCCTCTTCATATCTAACAGCAGGAGTTTATATTAGAGGGTCTATGTAACAAAACACAGCTTTTGCTCCCCATCTCGATTTCATACGGCATTTGAAGAACCTGCCACATTTAAGTAGGGGTTCACCCCCTTCGTCTTTCAGACAAGTTAATAGGGACTCTACACAGTGTGTTAAAGCCTGGAGTTGATTGCTTCCTGCCTATCTATGCTGTGTTTTAGTAGATTGATTTTCATTGCACAAGTAATAAATGGATTCTTTGAAATTAAAAAAAAAAACTATAGATTAAAAATTCTTCATCTGTCCATCCCAAATTTACTGGCAACAGCTTGGGGAAAGCCCTCTGGACCTTCTTCCATACATGTACTCATGCATCTATCTCTAGAGATAGAAAGCCTCTCAAGAGATAAAGAATGTTGAATCACATGTGGACATGTGTGTCTAAAATCTTATTCTGATGTTGATATTATTCTACACTTACTGATTTCTTTCACTAATGTGCCTTGTACAATAATTATTGCTAAGGTATTTAGACTTAATGGGCTAGACTAGTTAATACTGCTAGGAAGAGTTGTTCCCAAGATCTCAGTGATGAGTGCATCTAAGGTTTATTTCTCATTCATCATTCATGGCAATGTGGGTCAGATGACTCCAGAGCAGTAGTCCTCCTATAGTCATTTGATAATGTGGCTACTTCTACCTTGTGACTCCACCATCTCTACATATGGCTTCTAAGGCTTTGCAGTCAACAAAAATGGCACTGGATTTTCAACTGGTGTGCCATGAGAAGATCTTAGGAGTGCCACGAAAAAAAAAAATTTTTTTTTTTTTTGAGACAGAGTCTCATTTTGTCACCCTTGGTAGAGCTGTGGCGTCACAGCTCACAGCAACCTCAAATTCTTGGGCTTAAGCAGTTCTCTTGCTTTAGCTTTCCAAGTAGCTGGGACTACAGGTGCCCGCCACAATGTCTGGCTATTTTTGGAGATGAAGTCTCGCTTTGCCTCAGGGTGGTCTCCAACTGCTGAGCTCAGGCAATTTACCTGCCTTGGCCTCCCAGAGTGCTAGGATTACAAAGGTGTGAGCCACTGTGAAAATTCTTAAAGATCATTAATCAAATTATTTTCAAAAGAAGTTCAAAGGACAATAAATATATTCTTCTTTTTTTTTAACTTTTTTCTTTGAACAACATAATTTGCCATGAAGTTTAACTATAGGTTCAAGTGTGCTATGAGATTAAAACAAAAAAAATTGAAAAACACTGTCCTAGAAGTCTTGGCTCACTAACTATAAGAGAATTGAGAATTGTAGGGAAACACATGAACACTGTGTTGCCACATGTATTTAAATGCTTCAGATAGCTTCGATACATTATGCTTGCAGTTTATTTATCTTGTCTCCTCTTTAATGGGCATTTGGATCATTCCAGTTTCACCCTTTGTTACGTACAATGCTATACAGAAGATCCTTGTATGTCTCTGGTACCTGTTTTGCCAGGATAGATACCTACAGAGTTAGACTTTCCAGGTCAGAGGTTGTGGGTGCTTTAATGTCCTCAACGCTGTCAAATTGTTTCGCAGGTAGTTGCACCAGTGCCTTCCATCCATGGCTAGGATATGAGGAACCGTTTCTCACCACACCTTCAACAATCACAGTTATCAAACCTGATCTTTTCCCCTCCATCCAATGACATCTGCATTCCTGTTGGCAAAATGAGTTGTTTGTTGGAATTTCTGTTTTCCTAATTACTAGTAGGAAGTCTTGGGATCTTTCTTTTTTATTTTTT
Source organism: Otolemur garnettii (assembly GCF_000181295.1). NCBI lineage: Eukaryota > Metazoa > Chordata > Mammalia > Primates > Galagidae > Otolemur > Otolemur garnettii. The sequence continues at coordinate 19,606,480 of NW_003852410.1, forward strand.
TGAGACAGAGTCTTACTATGTATGTCACCCTCAATAGAGTACTCTGGCGTCACAGCCCACGGCAACCTCGAACTCTTGGGCTTAAGCAATTCTCTTGCCTCAGCCTCCCAAGTAGCTGGGACTACAGGCACCCACCAGAACACTCGGCTATTTTTTGGTTGTAGTTGTCGTTGTTTGGCAGGCCCGGCCTGGGCTTGAATCCCCTACCTTTGGTGTATGTGGCTGGCACCCTAGACGCTGAGCTACAGGCGCCCAGCCATCTTGTCCGCTTTCTAACACTTCTTTATCCTGCTTTCCCAGGTGGGGCAGTTCTGCTGTGCAAAGCCAGGCTGAGGAAAGGTGGAGCAAGTGCATGGCCAGTGGGCAGATGTGGCTCACAGGTTTTCCCTTCGTGGGGCACCCAGCTCAGTGACATTTCTTTTGGCACCTGCTTTATTGGTTTCTACCCCGCTGTGGTGCTATTTTGGTAGCTTCTACATCCCTGATTTTAAAACTATGTGGCAGAGGATGATTTCTCAGTTGCATCATTTGAGTTTGCTTGAAAATTTTTGCCTGCTGAGTCATAATTGTCTTGTTACCTCTTTGTTCCCTCCCTCCTTCATTTCTTATTCTCTTTCTTCTGCCTCTGCTCCCTTTCCCCCCAAAGCCCTTAAATCTTTATGGGCTGTGTTTCTTTTAAGTTGTATTCTTTCCCCTAACCCTCCAGGCTTTGAAATGCTTGCTCTGTCAAAGAAACATGGATGGGAAGGGAATGATAATAAGGCTGTTAAATGAGTCTAAAGAAACAAAACTTAGGTGCTCATCTACCTCACCTGATTTGAGAGCATAGTGCTATTCCTGAGATGGTTCCTTTGCCAAAATCTGTATGAAGGAAGGAAAGAAAATAGGAATTAGGCCAGTTTTTATCATGCCTCTGGCTCTAGGCCTCAAGGTTCCTGACTGTATAATGAGCAGGCTGGACTCCAGTGGTTCTTTTATATCTCAGAACCCTAAAATGTGAATGATAACACTGGGAAACTTCCCTGGCATAATGTCCCAAAGTCCCTTTTATATAGGTCACTATGGAAGTTTTGAGACATGCTGTGTTCTGGTCTGTTATTTCACTTCCAAGAAACACAGGTAACAATGTCCTTTCTGATTCACCTGTGTGGGTTTCAAGTTGCTTGGCTTATCAGTGTTATTGGGAGGGCTTCATTTGTTTCTATCTGTGTGGATTTTATGAGGTCTGACAATTAAGTTTGTGAACTTATTCTGGAAAAAGTGCTACATACCTCAGCACTAAATATCACTGTGGTCACCTTCATAGTATTCCCCTTGGGAAGATATGCTTCAATGCCAGCACCTAGTCCATCCTTCAAAGCAATTCTGGAACTCTTTTCTGGAGTGACCATCAGAACTGTTGTTGTATTAGCCTTTTTGTCCTGAATGTCATCAAAATGTTTTCCCTTTCACTATTTCCTTTATCTTCTGGTAAAGAAGAAAAGTTATTGTGGGCTAGATCAGGTGAGTAGGGAAGGTATTCCAATACAGTTATTTCTTTACTGGCTAAAAAATCTCTGATAGATAGTACTGTGTGAGCTGGTGCATTGTTGTGATGCAAGAGCGATGAGTTTTTGGCCAAGATTTTTAGTTAAGATTTTCCTAAATGTTTCTCTCTTGATGTTTACTTGGTCTGCTATGCTTCTCACAGTCAAATGATGATTTTGATGCACAGTTTGATGAATTTTTACAGTGTTTTTATCAGTTCTCTTTGTTACTGACACCCTGACATCCCTTCATCAGTGATGTCTTCTCTTCCCTTAAAAACATTTAATCTATTTGTACTCTGTGATTTTCTTTATGGCATTATTCCTATAAACTTTGACTAACATGTCTCTGATTTCACTTCCACTGTTTCCAAGTTTAATAAGAAATTTAGAGTGTGTTTGTTGCTTTTTTCAAAGTCCAACATTCTCATGACAGCACACAAAAACATGCAACAACAATAAAGAACACCACTCAGCAAGACACCACCATATGTTGGCATGAGCATAACTATGAAACACCAATATACCAAGATTATGAAACCTTACTGAGTTGTTTATACAGTGCTGCCAACATAAGCACACCTTGGCAAGTTTGTGAACTTAATTGTCAAGACCTTATATGTTTCTTGATTTTTGTGTGTCTCAAATCTTTCATAATGACCCATGTAGGTAGATCATTGCTATTCTCTTCACCTTCAGACCATGAACTGATATGTAAATCATTTCTATTCAAGAAAATGGGAGATTCCATGCGGTTATTTATTAGAGTTTAACAAGGGAAAGAAAATTAGTTACAAAGGTTGTTTGAATGAATGAAAATACATAGGCTGGGGAGACAACACTGGGATTGACAACAGTGGAATTTTCTGAGGAAGAGGTGGTTTTATCAGAGTTCAGGGCGAGCTTGTGGGAGCAATGTCATGTTGGGAGGATGGTGGGATTTGGAATTATGGAAGAAAGGGCTGTCTTGAGGGACCTGAGTTTTAGAAGAGATATTGCCCCACTCAAAAAGGAAACAGCAGAGCTTGGTGTCTACCTGCTCCACTGTTAGTCTCTGAACAGGGTCTCAGTTTTAGGTAATAGGCAAAGGAACATAGGGAATGGATATGAGGGCAGGTGAGCAAGTAAGTGGCAGAAACAATCAAAAGGCTAAGTCAGATAATGTTTAAATTGTTTCTTTACATATGTTACAGAGTTCATGAATTCCCTGAGAGATTCCTGACGTCTACAGGGAAGACATTATACTAGCATCTTAACAGCTCTTCCTAGGAGTTGAAATAAGCTTCTGTCATTCTAATATCTTAGACTAACACCTGTTCACATCTCTACCTCCTTCTACCCCAAAGCCTGGAGTAGTTACATTTCAACATACATGTGCTGTGCCAATATTTCGCGGAAGTCCTATTTCTGGTAGACTTTTGGCCTTTTGCAGACATGGACACTATTTTACTCATCTCAGTCTCAGTCTGTATTGCCAAGTGGCCTCTGGTAATGGACAGCCAGAATAACATGGAACCAGCAAGGTAAGCCAGTTGATCAGTATTCTTGTTCAGAGGAGTTTTGGTGTTTTATAGTAACCTGTGATCTTGGGCAAGTGACTTAGTCTGAGTTTTCTCATTTGATAGATGGGTTTATTAGTCAGGATAGGCTAAGTTGTATAACAGTAACAAATACCCTCCAGAATTCCAGCAGCTAAAAATCCACAAAGGTTTACTTTTACTACCCATTTATTGTAAGTCATTTGGGTTATGTCTATCCTTATTCTGGTCCCTGACTGATAGGTCAGCTGCCATCTTGAATGTTTTCATCCCCTATATCAGGAGAAAGAACTTGGGTGGGAACGGAGGGATGACAATTCAGTGTTGGCCTGAATGTGTCACATGCCATATGTACCCAAGACTTACTGGCCAGAACTAGTTACATGGTATGATGCTGTGATAGAATAAGAAATAAATATATTTGGTCTCTGCTCCAGGTTCTTGGCACATAGTTCTTAAGACCTTTGGCATCTCTGGTGTAATGAGACTGTCTTTTGTATGCTAATGAGAAGACTAGAGGTTAGGGTCCTCTACGTAGCTTCATGATGGGCAGCTGGTCACCAGAAAGGCCAAGGCTCATGATTCAAGGTTTGGGACATTCAGCCCCACCTTCTCAATCTTTGAGGAGAAGAAGGGGGCTGAAGTTTGAGCTGATTATCAGTGGCTCCTATGGTAATCAGTTACGCCTACGTAAAGAGTAAAGAAGTCTCCCTGAGGTCGAGACAAGAGGATCACTTGAAACCACAAGTTTGAATTTGTTGTGAGCTAGCTAGACTGACACCAAGGCACTCTAGCCTGAGCAGCAGAGTGAGACTGTGTCTCAAAACAAAAGCCTCCATGAAACCCTGAAAGTACAGTGTTTGGAGAGCTTCAGGTTGCTATGCAGATGGGGAGGTATCTGTAGGGTGATAGACCAGAGAGGATATGGAAGCAAGCTCCATGCCCTTCCCATATACCTTACTATATACATCTTTCTACCTGGGTATTCATCTATGTCTTTTGTGATATCCTTTGTAAAGAACTGGTAAATGTGGCTAAGCATAGTGGCTCATACTTGTAATCCTAGCACTCTAGGAGGCTGAGGCAGCAGGATTGCTTGAGCTCAGGAGTTTTGAGACCTGCCTGAGTAAGAGCAAGACTCCATCTCTACTAAAAATAGAAAATTTAGCTGGGGGTTGTAGTAGGCGCCTCTGGTCTCAGCTACTCAGGAGGCTGGGGCAGAAGGATTGCTTGAACCGAGTAGTTTGAGGGTTTTCCTGAGCTGCTTAGCCATCCTATAAAATTAATCAAGCCTGAGGCGGGGGATCTTAAGAACCAGGTGGCTCGTCATAGCACAGATAAAATAACTGGCATCTGAGGTGGGTATAGTCACGTGGGACTGAGCCTGTAATCTGTGAGATCTAATACTAACTCCAGGTAGTAGATGGCCTCAGAATTAAAGTGAATGATAAGACACCCAATTGGTGTCTGCTGGAGAATTGCTTGGTTGGAACGTGGGGACGAACCCTCACACACATTTTGGTACCCAAAAGTGAAGGGTTCAGTGTCGTCCATATAAGAGAAGAAAACATTAGTTTCTCCACATCTGCTACAGAGATGGCATCATCTAACTTTGACTAAGGTAGAGCAGTGCCTGGAAGGAGGAAGACTGGGAATATTTTTTGATTTGCACTAATGACAGCTACAGAAAGAGATAATAATACTTGACTTTTCCTGGTTGTTTGAACCATGAGATTGATAATATAAATATTTAACGTAATTTCTAGCACATGGTAAATGCTCAATTTATAGTAGTCAAACTATTATGGTTATTATTAGTCAGCAGCTTCTATCACATTTCTGGCCTACTGTATATCATTTGTTTGCCTAACAAATTTCTCCTCACCTTGTTTTTTCCTCAGAAAATGCAAAAGTAAACTTAAGTTGTTCTTCTCTAGACTTATCACAAATTCTTAATAAGTGGAGTTGTTTAGAAGTTTTAGACCTAGTCATGGACACTGTTCTTCCAAGTTTTGGATTGAGAAAAAGAGGTGATTATGAGAAAATCACTTTGTGGGGTGATAGTGTGAGTATCAGCAGTGATTTTGGTAACTATCTTGGTTTTTGATTTAAAAGCAGCAGACTTTAAGCTGGCTTTCATCTGAGTCAGTGTAGAAACAGTCAATGTATATTATATGTCTATGAAGCTGCTCTCTGGATCAATTGCAATTAGTTTGCAGCAGATTGCATTAGCATAGCTAAAATTAATACGACGAGTGTTCTGATGAAAAGGAATTGACCACAACCACACTGGCTGTTTTAAGTCTCCCTTAAATGCTCTTTTCAAACTATATTTTTTCTTCTTTGGTTAATGGCTTTAAATTGGTATGTCAACATAGACATAATCTATTGATCCTTTCCACTTGCCTTTTAAAAGTGGTCCTACATAATAGCACATAGCAAACACTTAATGTTTTCTTTCATTAAGGGGCTTTTACAAAATGCCTTAAACTTGTATTTTTCTTGGTAAGTTATGTGATACACTATTAAAACTATGAGTAGGCTCATCTACAGAATTTTGTGTTTTTAAAATTACTAATGTTTTATCAAGACTTAAAAGTTTGATTAACAAATAATATACAATAAATGATATGAGCACTGCTTGTCTGACAATGTATTTTTATCCTAGGATTATTTATTTCTAAAGAGGAAGTACCGACAGTTTCAATATTAAAAACATCATTACCAGGATTTATAAGAATGGAACAGAGCTATCTTTAGGCTTGATCATGTTGAAATTTAATTTGTTTACAAATGTGTGTAAATCATGTTTATTTTGAGTCTTCAGGACTAGCTTGTACTTGTCTATTTTTAGAGGTGGTCAGTTTCTGGGAATGAAAAATTATAAAAGGCAAGATTTATTCATTTGGCCATCTAACTGGTACTTTTTGAATATCCTTCATTTGCCAAACTGTGTCACATTCTTTGTAAAGATAGAGGAGTTTAAGACACACTCTGTGCCCTTGAGTAGATCCCAGTCTAGTTGTGAGGTTCAGAGTTTCTTTGGAATCTTCCTTGTTCAGAAAAGCTCCATGAATGCCGCGTAGCATAGAGATTCCCGAAGAAGCAACATTTAAGGACACATTACAGATCTTGAAGGCTGATGGCTCCATATGATGGAGCCGGGTGGCCCTCACTTTTATGGTCTCTGTGCCTTGGACATCCACCAAAGCCATTGATTGAAGCCGCTGGGGGTTGTCTCAGATGATATTCCACATTGCACCTGTGTGGTGACCGGTTGTGTGACTGATTTTTTGGTTTGCATGCATGATGATATTATCATCCCAGGTCTTGCAAGTAGTGGTTCCTTTCCATTGTGACTCATGGATACAAAGGAGCTTACACTAAATATATTCTTTATTTCTTAGATTTTTTTCCCTTTTAAAAGTGGATTTGGTAGAGAATGATGTTTGTATTATTGGATGAAATGTAAAGAAAGGATTTGTTTGTTCATATTATTGTGACCTTTGACTATTTCCTTTCAACACAGATGGAAGCTAACTGATATTGGAAAACCACTTCTTAAAACTTCAGCAAGATTACAAGGTTCAGCTTAGAAACTAGTTATATTTAATGGTGAATAACTTGGGTTCCTGCACTCAATCTTGGTGTATGAAAAAGATAATCTCATTAAACACATAATGACTGTACCTGGACTCTATTAAAAACTACAGTAAAGAAATGAGTTAGTCTGTGGCCCAATGACTTCAGAGAGTTAAAAAAAATGTTCCGAAAAACCTTACAATGATTAATGATGTGTATATGGTTATTAAAATAATGTTATGCTTTTTATTTATTTGAGATGGGAGTTGAGAGGCATATGCATATAAAAGCCTCCTTAACAGTTTTTAAAATCACTTTTTATTTTGAAATACTTAGACTGACAGGAAGTTGCAAAAAGAGTGTAGCATTTCCATGTATGCTCATCCAGCTTCGCCTGTGTTAACACCTCGTGTAGCTGTAGTACGATATCAAAACCAGGGAATTGACACTGGTATATTGCTTTTAACTAGACTACAGACCTTATTCAGTTTATACTGTTTTTATAAACCTGCATTTAGTTTGGGGTATGTGTAGTTAAAAATAGTTAAGTCCGAAGAATTGACATTGACCCCTTTTTCTTTGGCTTCTCTTATCTTGGTGTTGCTGGTAGCCAGTAGACAGTGCCCGTAGGACTGGCCATGTAGAGTGACTGTTATTTTTCTTGTTGTTAGTACTGTGTTCTTACCTCTTTCCCTCAATTTCTCTAGGCAGTTCAATTAACCTCCAGAAGATGGCTGAACCTGCAGGAATACCAGAGCAAGAAACTGATGTCTGACAATGGAGTGAGAGTTCAAAGATTCTTTGTTGCAGACACTGCAAATGAAGCTCTTGAGGCTGCTAAGAAACTAAGTAAGCTAATTCATAATGGGTGAAATATGCTTGCCTGTATCCATGAATTCATAGGTAGTGGTTTCCCACTAGTTAATTTTTTTAGTCATGGATTCTGTTGACAGGGATGGATGCAGGGGAGAACTCTGAATTGCAAAAAAATAGAAGTTCAAGGTCAGGTTTAATCCTAGCATTCTGAGAGGCTGAGGCAGGTGGATTGCTTAAGCTCAGGAATTTGAGACCAGCCTGAGAAAGAGTGAGATCCTGCCTCTACTAAGAGTAGAAAAATTAGCCAGGCATTGTGGTGGGCGCTTATAGTCTCAGCTATTTGGGAAGCTGATGCAGGAGGATCACTTGAGCCTAGGAGTTTGAGGTTGCTGTGAGCTATGATGCACGACACTCTAACAGAGTGTCAAGGTGAGATACTGTCTCAAAACAACAACAACAAAAGAAATTCAGAGTGCCCTCACCTTCAGATTGCCTGGTGCACACATGTGCAAGTGGTAGCAGGATCAGGTCCTATTAACCTGGGAGGAGTTGTAGAGCCACAGGACAGTCCTCAGTGTGATGGTCTGTGTAATTGGGGGAAAAAACCTCCCTTCCTTGACACACTGGAGGTGTCTACTGCCTTTCTGATCCTTCCTGGGTGGGATTGATAGGCACTCCTGTGTACTGGACTCTGTCAGGGTCACTTACTGGCGTCACTTAGAGTAAGTGCCAGAACATCAAACAGCTTCCCCTTTTTTGGCCTCTCTCAGGGCTTATCAGCAAGATTCCTCATAGGATGATCATGTAGGTGTTTTCATCCCGCTTTGTTTGAAAACAAATGTGAACCAGGGAAGTACTGGTCAATGATGTGTGATGGAAGTGGATGGAGGCCTTTAACAGTGATATTCCAGGTGCACATCAGATGATCTGAAAGGGAAATTGTGATCCATGTTAACTAATAAGGGAGATGATAACTGAAAGCAAAAGAGTCCTATTAGAAAAACTTTTATTTTTTAAAAATGAGATAGCAGCATACGGGGCATCACTCCATGGTAATGTCTCTGAGTTTTTAGTGGCCATTTTATCCAGTTCCCTCAGCTGTGGCTAGTGGCTGGGAGAAATGTGGCCTAAGCCCCTGTAGGGGAAGGGAGGCAAGGAAGTCAGCATCCTTCTTTAAGCCTCCTGGAACACAGAGAGACCTCCCTTGTGGTGTCTGGGGGGAGCAAGGGGAAGTGCATGACTTTGAAGTCACATTGACCTTGCTGCATCCTTTTGTCCTCCCACTTACTGGCTCTGCAACTTTGCAGAGGTGCCTTCTTCCTGTGCCTCAGTTTCCTTATCTAGAGACTAAAGCTAATCTTGATGCCCCAGTGCTATTGTGAGTCTTTCCCTACTTACACATCGAGAAATTAGGATCAGGTCCTGCTGTCTGCCTTTCACTGAACACTCCTTCTGGCATCACACAGACACTTTCATTATTTGTTTGCCTTGCCTTTGTCCACTAGAAATGTAATGTGTGGCGATTAAGTATTTTAAAATTTTCTAATAGTCACATTTAAGGGAAGTAGGAGGAAATGGGTGAAATTAACTTTAATAATACATTTTATTTACCCTAATGTATTCCAAAACAGCATCATTTCAACATGTAATCAGAATAAAGAAATTATCAATGGAATATTATATGGTTTTTCTAGTCCTAATCTTCACAAATCTCGTTTGTAATTATATGCCTTCCAGCTCATCTCATTTCAGACTAGTCATGTTTTAAGTGCTTATGCAGCCACATGTGCCTAGTGGCTACCATGTCAGACAGTGTAGATTTATAACATTAAAAGCATAGCATGTGCGTTTTTTGCCTACAATCTTGGAGAACAGTTATTTCTCACTGAAGGTAAAACATTGGATCATCTGCTACTCAGCCTTGTCTAGGCATCTGTAGCAGAGTTTGAGAGTGTAAGATGGAGCCAGGCTCCTTATTTCCTTATTTCAGTTTTCCAGTTGTCCATGATCTTTCAGAGTAAACACTAAAGTACTTCAGCTAGCAATTGTTCTTTTATCTTCTTCTTAAATTTCTCTCAGATGGTTATAGAGATCTTTTCTATGTTATGTGAGTTGAAATGTATATTTATTTGTTTTTGAACAAATATTTATCGAGTGTTGCCCATGTATTAGGCACTGTAGATGCAGTTGTGAAAGAGAGGGGAGTCCTTTTTCTCCATGGAATTTACATTCTAGGAAGAAATTAATTTGTAATTTCAGATGCCGTACATAGAAATTGAGAGCAATTTATATATCAAGAAATGAAAATAGGTTTCATTTTCAAAAGCTATCAAAATTGGTTATTATAGTAAGAAAAAAAACCCAATAAAATTAGACCTAAGCTTGTAAGACAGCTCCTCAATAAGCTGTGATAATAGACTTAGTAAAGGGTAGTATGTATTCCAACCTCTTCTCAAGAAAGGGTAATTTTTGTTTTATACTCTTGTGGTTTGGGGATTGGAAATGAAAGCAAAGAAATAATAAAGTTCAAGTTGGTCTTTGATCTTCATTTTCCTCATTATTTTCTTAAATGCAGAGAAGCCCTAGTATTCCACATCTAAGTTTTCTTTCTAGAGAATTCTGGAAGTCAGATGATTATTCTTCCCACCCTACATAAGCACAGCACAACTGAGAGGAATTATCTTTCAGATTTTCATAAACACATAGATTTACTGAACTAATGGGATTTTTAGTTATGGGTTTGCTTTATGAGTATTTATTTAGCCATTACTTTGTAGTTGGGGATTATCTCCCATGATTTTAAAATAGCATTTGCTTTGGAGGATTTAGCAGTTTGTTTACACACAGGTCTATGGCAAGGGAGAGAAGGAAACAGAAAATAAAGGGAGTTAAAATAAAAGTAAATAATGAAAATAAACTTTTGTAAAAACTAATTTTGGTTCTTGAGGAGTAGTTTCAAGAAATTCAACCTGGGTAAAGGGGTTGAGAATGATAAAGGGATTGAGAAGTATATAAAGGGACTGAGAAAAATCGAAGTGGATAAAGGAGTTGAGAATGACCCATCTGTGTGCTTCTCCCTGCACATACCTGTGGTGGTTCCTTTAAGTGCTGTGTCCAGCAGAGGGACTTTCTGCGATCCTGCCTATAGCTAAACGGGAATTTAGAGAATTAATCCAGCCATCTCATTTGGCAATCTTTCCCTTATTTAGCAAATAGTTTTGGTAAAAGGAGGGTATCTTCTGGTTTCTGTTGAATAGTTATGATCTGCGGGGAAACATAGATTTGGAAGAGGAGATAGTGCCGATTTTAGTTGCTCAGAAGAAAAATAAGTGGAGAGTCAGTACATGTCACTGAGGTCACCTGGAGAAAGCAAAGTGGGAAGGACTTGGCAAAACATAGTGTTTACATTCTTGTCACTACAAGATTGACAAAAAACAAGAGTACAATTGCAATTTTGCCAATAAGATTTGAGGTTAAGATTAAATCTGGATCACATATTCATCTTCCTGATTATCCTGAAAATAGGACCTCTGCCTTATACTGATACATAATGATATAAAATGGGGAAAAATTACATAGAGTGGTATATGTCTAACAAATGGTAAGTGCCATGTATGATTTCATTGTTATTATCATCATCATAATCAGTGGCATTCCAGTTGGTTCTATCCTGTCATGACTCAGAGTTACCGATCAGAGACAGACAAGGAGGAGTATCCTGTCAATTATGTGTTAGGAGAGTTCATATTTTAATTTGAAAGATTTGTAAATGATTGTGGTGTATCTGCTTACCTTTCTAGTTTATTCATATGTGTATTTGTTTTGAAATAAGATGATATTTTATAAAATATTTGAAAATCAATGTTGATAATAGTCACGGCTGTCATCACTAGGGTGATGTGGTATGGATTATATCACCAATCTCTTTTCTTGTGTCTGAACCCACATTCCTAGTTATCTGTTGGCCATCTGTTCTTGGGTATCTCCAGCACTCCTGGCCCAAATGGAATTTGTCATCTCATGGTTGCTCCAAGCCTTCCCTTTCTGTTCTTTCCACTGGTTTACACAGCTGAGACGGCTTTGCCATTTTATTAGGAAGGAAACAGGCAAGATAAGGTTAAAAATTTGCCAAGGGTATAGAACTAAGAATCAACAAAGATGGGGTTTGAACCCAGACATATTAGATTTAATCTCTTCCCCAAGCATTTTCTTATTTGATAACTTGATGATGTTCTTGGGATGTTTTTATGTGTGGGTCAGGATTTTTAAGATGAAAAATAACTATTAATAAAATCAGAAGATTGGATTACAACTAGATGTGGCAGGTTCTAAGGTGCAATTTATAGAAATTGTGTAATCTGCAGATATTTTGTTAATGATTCATTTTGTTTCATCTCTTTGAGCAATAGAACGTTTTGCTGTGTAGCTACGGAAATCTTATTAATTGGAATGTTTATTTAAAATGGGTAATACAAACATTTTTTTTCTAAAACATTGTAATAATAAGATAGTGTGAGTCTCATTTTCTTACATGGAAAATGGATTTATTTTTGATTGAAAGATTAAATTTGGTTTGGATTAAGTTTTTAATATGTGGATAATATTAATTTCTGTAGCAGTTTGTAAGAGCTACCTTTTTTAATCATGCTTTAAGTAAGGAATTGTTTCCTTAGCATTCCAGTTGTCTTAGGAGGTTTATTCAATACATAGTTTTCTCCTCTCATGGATTAAAATTAATGAACACAATCAGTAGATAATTATAGAATACCTACTGTGTGAAGGACTAATAACTTTTGTTACCTTTTTTAGTTCTCTTTAAAAATTAATGAAGGGATCTGTTTTTCATTTAATTGAGAAAATCTACCTTAAAAGAATGTTTGTATGTAAACCTGGATGAAACTTATAGGACCACTACCTTTCAGTTTTTGAAATCTCCACAACTTATTAATTATTCCATTCTTATTGACATGAGACTCTCAACATTTGATTAAGCAAGAAAATTGTATTTCAGAAACTCACAGTTTTATTTTTTGTCAGGAAAGAAAATTGAAATATGAATGGAGAAATTAATCTTCTCTGAGCTAATGACATGCATCCTAAAATGGAGATAAGGAGCTTTTATTGAACTTGGCTAGCTTTATATTGCTTTCAGCTATAACACATTTCTATTCATCAATATGATAAGTTATTCTTTTCATTTTATATAATCACATCCTAAAGCCTGGTAAATTGCTGACACCATTAAGGAATTATATTCTATGTAAAAAGGGAACTACTGCCCATTGACTACTGATTGACATGTGCTATTAATCCTGTAGGCAATTAAATACATTGCAGGCTTCCTTGATTATAGTGGCTTTGTCATGGTGGCATTATGTGGTTAGGGTTTTGCAAAAAGATCTTATATCTTTTGTGTTGAGATGATGGTCATTTTTGTCTTATAATGACAGACAAGGGTAACATTGATTTTTGTGAAGTAGATCTTCATTTTACCAGTGTTATCAGCTGCCCATTATTTTGAATCTGGAGTCAATAATGCAGAGATGCTACTAAAGTAATGGCATCCGTGGTCCATCAGAGTGGATGCGGTGTTTGCTTTCTAGGAACAGCAGCGATGTCCTCACCAGAGGGATAAGTCCTCTGGTGGGATTTGGTTGTGTGCCTGACTGCTGTTATTCTCTTTGGTTCTTTCTCATTTTCAGAGCCTTGGTAAGTATTTGAGCCTCCTAATACCTTTCCTGTAATTTAGTTCATGCTTATTTCAGCTAGTGTTAATTTCTGTTGCTTGCTGCAAGAGATGCAAGTTACTCAATATATGTTATTAAGAAAATTTTCTCTTGTTAATACTCACTTGTAAATGCTCCTTAAAAGAGCACCTGAACTGAAATTAATAGGTTTTTTCCTAACTGTATTTATTAAGAAGATCCTATCCAACAAATTTTAACCTTTAATAAAATTTTCTATTGTATATATTTCTGCAAGGAGATCCCTCTTTTTTAAAATATTCTTTTCTTTTCCTCCTTAAGCTGCAAATAAAACTGGGCTTTTCTTGGTCATCTTTGTGGTTTTTTTTTTGAAGACAGAGCCTCACTCTATGCCCTGGGTAGAGTGCCATGACATCCTAGCTCACAGCAACCTCAAACACTTGGGCTCCAGAGATCCTCTTGCCTTAGCCTCTCCAAGTATCTGGGGCTACAGGCACTCATCACAATTCCAGGCTACTCTTGGTCATCTCTTTAGAACTTCTCTGTGCTAGAGAGTCTTTTTCCTAACTGTCTTACTGTATTCGCTGAGTAGAAGCAGCAGGAGGCTGCACAGAGTGAAGGGTAAGATCAAGGCAGGTTGTGGGCAGGCTGGCCTTATGGAAGTGCAGAGTTTCAGTCGCCTTAGAAACAAATGAGAACAGTGCTTTGAAAGTCATTCCTTTAACTTCAGTTTTGGTAGTACAATGAAACAAGGATTAATTCTTTTTCTTACATTTTAACCAATAACAGAATTAGCAGTGGCATTTAACTTTGGGGGCTTTACCGTGTTAACCTTTGGGGGCTTTACCATGTGCCTGACATTGTGCCAGGCATTTCCTGAGTGTCATCTACTGCAATCTTCATTTAAACCCAGGGGAAAGGCTTTCCTTGTAAGGGCTGGTTCCAAATACCACCAGATCTCTGCATGCCCACAGTTGTGTATCCTCGGTAACTAAGATAATTTCACTTTCTGCCTTTTCAGTAAGTCCTTAATGGAGTTAAGTGTCAACTTCTTTTTTTAATGCTACCTCATTTCAAATGAATAAGGAAGTTAGATTAGTGTGTAGTCTCATTTCCCAGGACTTCCCTGTGAATTTTTTTCCACCAGGATTTTGATTCATTCTGAGTGTGGTTTGCAGGTAGTTTTGAATGTCCAGAAGGTACTCTATAGCAGCGGTTCTCTATTAAAGGGTCGCGGCATGAGGAAGGTTGAGAACCACTGCTGTATAGGATTGTACATGTAGACACCAAACTATTGCAATGTAACTATTGCAAAATCCCTGAATAAATGACATAGGAACTAGCTCCCAATAACCCCTCTGTCTGGTTATATTGGCCCCTTTAAAGATACCCTAATAGACAAATCTCTTCAGATTATCAAAGGAATATGCTCATTATTTTTCATTCTGGAAAATATAGAAAAGTATAAAGAAGTTAAAAAAACCTTCTTCTTTTCCAGTTACCTAGATAGAAAATTTCCTGTGTTAATATTAACATATTTTCTTTCATTTTTCTTATGTAGGTATTCATTCATTCAACAATATTAATTTCTGTGTATATACTTAATTAAGAGAGACTAAATTTATTTATGAATTTTGGAAAATACTATGCATACAGTATTGTTTTTAAAAATTTTATTTGAAAATTCTGCATTATAACATGAGCATTATCCAAATATTAAACATTTTTCTTAAAAATATTATTTTAAGTTTTTATAATCTCTAGATTTTATATTATTTCCTGTTATGATTTTATTTGGATTTTTGGTTTTTCTGTTTTGGCATATTTTGGCATCTGTAACACATAAACTTCTTCATTCTCAGTAGCCTAATGTGATAAGGAGTTATTTCTTATTCACAGAAAAAGTCTTATTTTGGTGTTCTCAGTCTGCCTCAGCGAGCCAGGCTTCTTTCATTATTTCACTCAGCTGTCTTCAACTCATGGCTCCCAAAAATGACCTGAAAAACTGTGCCCATTCTGTGGGTGTTTACACGTGGAGCCTGGCATGAGCCACATCACTTCAGCTAATAATGTATTGGCTAAAATTCACCACATGATCTCAGTTAACTGCAGGGGAGGCTGGCAGATATGGGCAAATATGGTTTTAATCCATGGAAGAAATGGGTTTAGTGATCATGTAACAGTCTCTTCCAAAGAAAGGTTTAGAATCCTGAGAAAATTTATCTTTTTGCTATTATGTTTAAACCACGATTTACTTGACTGTTAACGTTGGGGATAATAATATATACTTCAAGCAATGATTTAGATAAAAAATATAAAAATAGCACATGCCTCATACAAAGGAAACACCAAGGCTTCCTTCCTTTCTTTCTTCCTTTTTTAGACTGACCTACACCAGCGTTTTGAGCCATCATAAAAAGAATTAACAGCTATTAAAAACATCAGCAACAGATACAAAATAAAAATTTTCAGTGATTTTGCAATAAACTTGAGTATTAAGCCATATTAATTGTACAGCTTGTCAGATGACTTGATAATATGTTATTACTTGTATACTGTTGGTGATTTTTCTAGAAAGATGGAGATATAAGAAGTAGTAAGTTGCATAATTTTGAAAGAAAATGAGAATCATGCTTTCTTTACATTGCTACAGGATAAATATTACGTACGGAATTATGCTTTTAAGATGCTACCTTAGTCCCCAAGGTGGTTGTTACAGATATTGGCAGTGTTTAACAGATGTCCATAAATAGTACTAAGACTCTACTTGAGTTTTCTTGGTTACCTACAGAAAAGTGAGGAAATTAATTGAGAAGGTTTAAAAGAATTATGTTGCTTGATCTACCTTAGGATGAAAATTGGATGAGTAAATAAGCTACCTCAATTATGAATTTTTTTACTTTCATTCAATATGGAACAAGCTATGAAATTTTAGAAGTCTGCTATTTCTCTCAAATTAAATGTGAGCCAAGTATTAAAATTTTTTTGTCTTCAGGCTTTTATTTCAATGAATATACCCATCACTTCAGTATGGAGGGAAAGAAAACAGATGGGATGTGGATAACGGGGAAATAACAGTGCTAAAAGTATTTGATATGCAAAAACCAAACTGTTCCCAGAGTCTTCAGGTGTTAGATATGGCACTGAAAAACAATTTTACATAAATATATTTTCTTTATAAATAACCCGTCTGTCCATTAGCATCATAAACACGAGATAATCTAGATGCCTTTGAGACACAGTTGCTCAGAATTCCTTGCTGCTCTTCCTTGTTTAGGGGATTCAGTTTTAACTCACTGTGGCATATGTGGCCAGCTGTGCATGACACAGCCAAAATCTGCCTTCCCCACGTTGTTTCCTCTTGTGCCTGTTCCCCAGTGTGTGGCTCTGTCTTTGTCCATGTTCTTTCTTCGTGGCCTGACTTCTAACACAGTGAAGAGGACTCTGGAGTTGGCCTTGAATTCAAATCCGGCATTTGCCACAGGCTAGCTGTGTGACCCTACGCAAGTTACTTAACCTCTAGAATCCTCAGTTTTCCCATCTGTAAAATGGGCTTAATAATAATACTTCCTAGGGGAGCCAGGAGAGTGAAATGAGGTCATGTGTGCATAAAGTATAGCAGAGTTATATACCCTAAGGTTTTAATAATGGGTAGCTAGCGTCATTATCATTGTTCTTATCCTGCATTTATCATGGCCCAGCTTAACTGCCACTTCTTAGGTGATGATGGACTCTGCAGAAACTGCCTGGGTTGCAAGCATAGCTTTACCCCTTTGTAGCTGTGTTCTAACTTCTCTAGGGCCCTATTTCCTCATCTGTAAAATACAGAGTGTCAGTAGTGTCCACTGTGGGTTTGGTGGGAGACCAAGGTCTTAACACAGTGCCTAGCTTATAGCAGACATCAGTAAATGATATCATGATACTGCTGTGATTTCTGCTGTTTTATTAAATGGTATATTCTGTAATTCAGTGTGCACAGGGTGGGGTGGGGCTGAATTTAAATGTGATATCTGTATTGAGAAGGAGGAAGCACATTCCTTGTGATGTAGTTGTGGGCTAATACTTTCCATATAAAGAAATAAAGTACATGTGTTTCTGTAAAACTGCATAGGCAGTTTCCAGATTCATCTGACATTTAAAACTTTCATAAGGGTCTCTAACCATAAGTGACCATCCCTTTTAGTTTGCTTGGGACAGAGTTGGTCTATTATTCCAAAATAATTGTAAATTTTAGTTCTTTTTACTCTGAAAATTGTCTCCATTGAAACAATAAATGTGGTCACCTTACTCAATGAATAACATTAAGGATGATTCTTTGCTAGCAACTATGTTGAACAGGAAGCCTCTTTTGTAGCAAGGACTGTGATAGCTTTAAATATTGTATTAATTCATCCAGCTTTTAAATGCAGGATGAACAGGAGAAAAAAGGGTCTTCCTGATAGTTAGAGGTGATTGCTGGGGACAGGAACAAATAGGACAACACTCAGTTTATTCCAGGGCCAAGACTATTCTCCTCCATTCTTCTTTGGATGTCTTATACTTTTGAACCATAGTATGGGTTCCATAAGTGGCCACTGAACAGAAAAGTCGATAACAAGGAAGCAGCATGGAGGTTAAGGTTGCCAAGCAGAACTTCTGTAATGTACATACCCAGTGACTTTTCTCTGATGCCATCGGGTCATACATGTCCTTAAGCTTGGTTTAAGAGAGAAGGAAAAACTAAGGAAGCAGTACCCTATGGGACATGAGAAATTGTAAAATTGTGAAGGGAGACATCAGTTTGGTGGCGTTCCCTGCTATCAGCATCCTGGCTGGATTTGGTCCAGGGTTGTCTTCAGGCTGGTCTCTCATCAGTCTGGTACCACAAAACATCCTTGGTGGACATGTGGGAATGGTCAGGGCTGGTATTGACAGGAAAAAATCTGCTTAGATAAAAACAGCTTCACCTTCTATTAGGTTCTTTCTGATCTCCAGAAGGTCACGTTAACAGAAGTCCCTGGTCTGTAGTGGCTCTCTGTTCTATTTACATTGATGAGTCCTACTTTCAGGGATAGGACTTTGGATATGTGCTGATTTCAGTTGAAAGGTGCCCCAAATACAGTCATTTTGGTGCCATTTTTATCACTGCTTCCTCTACTTCTGGAAAACTTTAATATTCTACACTATTAGACAGAAGCTCTCCATCCTTGCTAGAGTGCTTGTGATTGCCATAAGAAAGGTAACTGTAAGGAAATTAAGGGAGGCTCAAACCACCTATGGTTTAAGTAATCTTTTTATCTATGGGCCACTGAGTACCTGAAATGACTCAGGCACTGAAGTTGGTTGGTCACAAGGGTGACTGAGAATGGTTGGTGCTTCTAAGACATTCACTGTGTAGTAGAGAGGCTGGCACATAAACTCACAGGAATACAGTAATGATAAAGGCCTATTCCATTGTAGGTACTGGGTGGTCAGGTCAGGCTTTCTGGAAAAGGTGAACAACGCATGGTTTCTGACACATCCTTAAATCTAATAGATTTAATGAACAGTTTGTTCTGAATGGCAACCTTGGCCTCAGCTTTCTTTTTCTCTCCATGAAAGTGATCTCTCAAAAAATTGACAAGAAATTGGCAATTCTAGCTTGGAACAAGGAAGTGATAACTTTAGTCATTTTACTAGTTGTGTGTAAAACTAGTTCCTTGTGTAAAGGGTAAGAGAGAGGCATGTTGCCTGATGGGCTGCCTTCTCAGATAGATCCTGTGATGGCCCTTCAATGGAAGGGGTGTCTAAAACCTCTCCTTGCCGTGTAGGTTAGGAAACTTGTGGGTACCCACCCTGTGGGTGGTGTTCATCTGACTAAGGAGGTTGGATATTTACCAACCAAACATGCGAGAAATGAGGTGTACAGCCACATGAGAATGGGCACATTGACCAAATGAAATGGTTGTGTCATCACTGTAATGTTCATATCTGCTATCCAGGTGTCTTAGAAGATAAATTCATCTTATTTATCATACATTTTTGTCTCTTTGTGAGGAAAAGAACACATTTCAACAGAATTTTAGGCTTTTATTTACTCATACACTCATCAAATATTTATTGGGAGCATGTTCTAGTGTGGTAGAAAATACAGTGGCTGAGATGTTTTGAAAACTCAGTGTAAGTGTGTCATAAACACTGTTAAGTGTTTTACCTGCTTTATCTTGTTGAATTCTCATTACACCTTTGTGAGACATACCGTCATCTTCATCTCTAGTCCATAGAAAAATCTCCTACAAGGCCCAAAGAGGCCCAGGCTCAATGGAGTGTCTTGGAGTAATAGAAAATAAGTCAAGGTACATTCCTTCTGAGCTCAGGGCCTCTAGCACCCAGAGGCTCCTTCATGAGGTTGCATAGCTTCATTCCCCACTCTAATCCATCTCTCACACCTTCTTTCTCCCGGAAATTCAGTTCAAAACCCCCAAAACTGGGCAGACTGCTGAGGCTGAGCCCTTCCCTTCTGCTTGAGGCCTGGTTGGCATCCTAGGTCTTCCTCTCTTTGGTTGATTTTATTAGTCAAAACTTGCAGGAGTCCTGAGGCCTTCCTGGCCCCTGTCTTGAATACTGCAAGCAGCACCCATTAGCTGAACAAGGAATTGGTCTGTTCTGTTTCACGTTACAAAGGTATTCTCAATATAGAAACACATCTGCTTTCACAGTTCAGTGCTTTTTAACTTCACAGTGGTTGGAGTTTAAAGGGGTCTTTTGTGAACATTGAAGTGCCTAAAGAAGGTGGATCACTGAAACGCTGAAATGTTTCCCTTGACCAGTACTATGGAACTATAACTAATGACAGAAAATGATGCTTTCAGGGCTTCTATTTTAACTTCTGTACCTAAAGGCGTGTAATTTCATACAGGCCATACACATTTTTGTTTAGCTTCCTTTGACTTTAGCAAAGGAGTTTTTTTGATTGGGGTAGAGGTGTTAGAGTCTGTTATTGAGATATTGTTTCAGTTCTGATACAACTAAAAATCTGCTCTAGTGTTCTCTGGTTTTTATAAAATTATGTCCACCAACTTTTTTTTCAGAGACAGAGACTCACTTAATTGCCTTTGGTAGAGTGTTGTGGGGTCATAGCTCACAGGAATCTCAAACTCCAGCTTAAGAGATCCTCTTGCCTCAACCTCTGGAATAGCAGGGACTATAGGCGCCCACCACAATACCTAGCTAGTTTTTCTATTTTAGTAGAGATAAGGTCTCATTCTTGCTGGTAGGCTGGTCTGGAACCTGTGAACTCAGGCAATGCACCAACCTCAGCCTCCTAGAGTGCTAGGATTATAGGCCTGAGCCACTGTGCAGGCCCAGTCAGCTAACTTTTAAAAAATTAAATTATTTTTAACTTTTAATTTAAAATTATATCAATGATCAGTAAAAATCATCTATAGCTTTACTATCTTATTCTATTTTCATTTTCTGTTTTCAATAATAAAAATCTTTTACTTTGTAGACAGGATGGTACCAGGGTAAGGGATTTTTCTGTACCATTCCTTTGATATCTAAGTACTTTATTCAGAAAATATTTTGAATATTTGAGCTTAGTGAGGATACAGAGTATAAGCAAGCATATTAGCAAGACATTGATAGATGGTGAGAAATACTGTGATAGAAATAAGTACTGTAAGTTTCTTGATAAAATCATGGAAGACTTGGAGTAGTCAAGGAGGGCTTCTCTGGGGAAGTAATTTTAAGCTGACATATGAGGATGAGAAGGAACCAGTCATGATAAGAACCAGGATAAAAGTGTTCCAGGCGCAGGTGACAGGTGAGACCAAGATCCTGAACTGGACACAGCTTTATCAATTTGAGAAACAAAGGAGATCAGTGAGACTGAAGTTTAAATAAGGGCAATGTGGCAAGGTTTGATGGAATGGGCAAGAGCCCAGACCATACAAAGCTTTGTGCCACCGTAAGGATTTTAGGTTGTATTCTAAGTGAGATGGGGAGCTACCAGGAGGTTTTGATGAAACCCATGTCAGGTATTGCCTCAAAAAAAAAAAACCTATCCCTGAACTCAGTGAGTCATTTAAGCAAGAATGTTCTTATTGGTGGCTTGAGATGGGCCTTGCTGGGCTTGGCTGCAACATGCAGGTTGGAACCAGGTCTACTCTTGTGCCTCTCATCCTCCTTGGACTCGCGCAGTAAGTGGGGTGCGTTCTTCATAAGGAAATAGCCAGGGTGCAAGAGAGCAAGTCCAATTGCAAGCATGTTCCAAGTCTCTTCTTGCATCACATCTGCAGATTTCCTGTGGGTGAAGCCCCAAGTCAAGTGGCCAGGGCTTCTAGTGGGAGGAACTTCAAGGTCTCATGGCAGAGTGAATGGATCGAGTGAGAGATGATGAATTAGGGCCAGAGATTTATTTGACCACGTTAGTGACCTGATCTTTCTTATATTATGAAAAGTTCACCATAGACTAGAGTGACCATCTGTCCTGGATTCCTCTAGAGTGAAGAATTTCCTGAGACATGGACTTTCAATCTAAAACTGAGACAGTCCCAGGCAAACCAAGGTTAATTGGTTATCCTGTTGTGGACTGTCCTGTGGGGAATTGACTAATGGGGCAGCAGGAGAGGTGGGAATGAGATAGCTGGTGCTTGTGGTTGTCCAAGTGAGAGAAGTTCGTGGTTTGCATGATGAGGTTGCATGGGACGCAGAGAGGGGTGGACATCTTTGGGATGTACTTTGGAGGTAGAACTCAGGGGTCTTGCTGATGTTTGGGATGTGATAGATGAAGAAAGGCATTGAGGATATATGAGACCAATTGACTATACTGTTTGTTGGAGTATGGTGATCTGAATAGCCTGTAGAGTAGAAGAGCAACTTTTAATAATTGCAAGTGTCTGATGATAAACTATTGCTTACAAATATACAGTGTATTATAGACGTACAATGTGGTATTTCTTCAAAATCATGCCTAAGAAATTGGTGAAATAAAGATGGAGATTTTTGTGCATAGACCCAGACCTATAACAATATAAACAAATTATATTATAAAAATGGTTGTTAATAGCAAAGGCAATTTTTCTGATAGTCCTCATTGGCAATCCCAACTCACCATCTACTATGGTGAGCAAGGAAGCCAAAGGATATTGGAAAATGGGTATATTTTCTTCATTTTGGTTTGCCAATGCCTAATCCATCAGGAATTACATTTTATATTAATATTTATATCATGTGTTTCCTAAACAGTATCTTGGGGTGACAGTGTACCTGGTATGGTGGGAAAGTATTTGAATGGGAATCAAAAGACCTGGATTTGAGCTGTGGCTTTGATAGTCAGTATTATTCTAGGGGTTGAGGGTTGCATTTGATTATGTTTAGATATTACCCATTTCTTTTCCCATTTGTCTAGTTAATGTCTTGAACAACAAGAAGGACCTGTTCCCTAGATCATTTTGGGATGTTGTTTGAATTCATACCCATTCACAGGTGGGCAGTGCCACTGAATACTTTTATAGCCTTGAATATATTTGGGCTCAGTTTCTTTCTCTGGGAATAACTATGTAGGGACATTGTGAGGAGACATCATATAAAAGAGATTGTATATGAAGGTACTCTGTAAGGGCTTATCAATGAAATCTTCTTCCTTCTCCATCAGGGCAATGCGTTTCCTGGCCTGGATTCACACCAGCCTCATTTTTGTCATCTGTTGTGCCTTGAGTCCTTGTATGTGGTAGTAGGGAACACGTGTTTGTGGAAGGCATGGCTGGTACAATGTCAGGTTTCTGTCAGTTCTTCATTTTGCCCCTCACCTCTGGCTTTTGCCCCTCACCTCTGGCTGTTGCTGTAAGGCCAGACCTCCTGGGTTCTAAACATTTTTCTTCTTATTTTCTAACATCAGCTCTTGGGCAAGATACTTAACTTCTCTGTGCCTTAGTTTCCTCATATACAAAAAGAACTAATAATATTTCCTGACCAGATAGTTGCTGTGATATAATGTCCTCATTATATTAATTGTAGTAACTCAATCCAATCAGTGTATGGGCATCAGTCAATCACTAACAAATAAAGACTTAATGAATATTAGTTGCTTTATTATTATTGCTGTTGAATATTATTGCATATTATTGCTGTTATTATTTACAGGCAGGTTTCCTGCTGCATTTACTTGATTTATAGACCTGAGAGACAGGGCAGAACTATTTAGTTATGAGGAAAATTAGAAAGTTTATGTCCTGGTGGGTATTTGCTTTTCGGCAACTTGTAATTTTTCTGTATTGACTAGTGTAGCCTTTTTGTTTAATTTCACCTATTGTGAAAAGGCTAAAATGAGTCTTTTTGGATCTCAGTCCATTGTAATCTTATTTTGTTTCCCCTTGTCCTGCAGAATCCAGTTTAAATGCTATTGTATCTTAGCCAGCCGTCCTCTTTACTCTTCTTAAATTTTTATGTTTCTCTTTATTTGTCCTAACATCCTTGTATGCTCTGTTTGCCTTCTTGATTTAGAAAATCTCTGAGGTCATCCTTTCTCTGGATGCGAGGAACAGCTTCTGAACAGACAGTCTGGGAGATCTAAAACAGCCCCAGGAGTATACCTCTTGTTCATTTCATCCCTACAACTGATTAGAGATCAATAAATGCACAGCACTGGTGTATATTATGCACTTCTTTTCCTGGAAAACAGGTCTGTAGTCAATGGACTAAATAGAAGAGGTATTTCTCAGTTGGCCTGTCTCTATAACTATAAATAATTCTGGAAGTTGTGTTTTTTTTTTTTTTTTTAAAGAGCTCTCTCTCACTGTTTAAAATCTTGGGGCAGTCTGGTGTCTTTTCCTTCTGGAAGGATGTGAAACTTTGTATGATGGTGAAGTAATTTAAGGAGAACTTAGCTCTCAAGAAAAAAAAAAGGCAATAAAAAGTCAAACCCAACTAGCTCAAAAGTTTCTCAAAAGTCACAATAGCTTTGCAATTGGCAATGGAAATTGTCATGGTTCTTACTTGCTGAAATACATAGGGAGATATGTGAGAAAGAACATAATAGAAGTATTTTTATATTATTTTTTGTTGGATTTTTATATACTCGTTTGATTTCCACATAACACAGGGATATTGCTAAGACAGGAATTATTCTCTTTCTCAAGGAAGAAAGCGACTCAGTGAGCTTAAAGGACTTGGTTAAGGTCCCACAGTAGGAGATAGTCCCATCCCTAACATTTGTAGGATCAGGATGGGGGGACAAATCGAGGTCCATATACCATATGTTCAAAATATAAAGTTTTATAAATGCATACACACACACACACATAAATGAAGCTGACAACTTACGAAATAGACAACATATCCGAAATGGAATAAAATTTTGACAAACATATCTTCATAATGACCTGTAAGGCCTGGTTGAATTTTATGTCCTGTGTAGTTCAATTCAAGAACATGCAGCATAGGGATCTTAAGATCTTTGGCCAGACTTCTCGGGGAACGTGTGTGGCAAGGGATATATGGGCTCTGGGCAATCTCTTTGGCTTGAAGATTCCTTACTCCTTCTCATAATTAAGTCTGTTTTTGAGGCTGGTGGTGAAGTATTCAAGACACAGTCAGATTCAACTGGATTTTTTGGCTACTTTAATCACATTATTAGTCAGTATAGTGAAAGCTGCAGTTCATTCCTTTATTCAGTATGTATTTATAATTTACAGGTACTTGATGCTAGAAATATAACTGAAGTAAGGCATCTCTTGGGAAGGGCTTTGAATTCTAGCAAGAGGAGACAGAACATGTGTCAGCAGTTGCAAAATACCCTAAAGTTATCAGTGCTATGAAGAATGTACAAGAGGGTAGTGAGCTAATGATAGAAAAGTAGGGCTGATACCAACGTTCAGGGAAGGATTCTCTGTGGAAATGACCTGGTGATGTCAGGTGCTAGAGCTGAACGCTGTCTGAGGATCTCAGGTATCTTCTAAGCAGATGGATCACACGGGCAATGGTCACGAACTTGGTGATGTCAGGGACTAAAGGGTGGCCGTGGAAGCTAGGATGTTGGTCAGAAAGAGGCAGGAGGTGGGATTTAAGAGATGAACAGGGTTTTCGAAATTTTGAACACGGGAGTGATGGTAAAGCTTCCTGCTGAAATTCACTCCTTAATGGTTAAATCCAAGTGGCCTGTCCAAATTTTGGTCATCTTGCCAATATTAAGTGAATTCCCCTGCCGTACAAATCCCTTATCTCTTATAAGAGTTGAATGTCACAGATATATTTTGTGGACATTTTGAAGACTTAAACATTGGTGCTCCTGGCAAGTAATATGAAAAAAATGGTCATATATTTAGCTTTCAAGTTTCATGTCTTTTGCTAAAAATATAGAACCAAGAGAGTTCTGAGCATAAATATAGGCATGCTCTTGGTGTTGGTTATTTCATAACTATTCTTAGGTGCCAAATGTCTTCATCTTTACACGATTTATAGTAATGTAAGTAATGTGTTAGAGACTAACAAATCAAAATCTCATTTCAGATGTGTGACACTAATGTTGTGTTGACTTATTGTTTCATGTGTTAGATTTCTGATAAAATTACTAAAACACCTTCTCGAGAGGAGTAACAGGAAGAAACGGTTGGGGCATCAGATATTTGTCTGTGTGTGCTTTCTTATCAGTAGACAAAATCACTATTAAATGATTCTGATAATAAAATCTTAGTTGTGTTAAATAGCATACTATAGATTCTCACTTTAGAAACACTCAGCAACTTAAAATTTTTTGATAGCAAAAAAAGAAAGGAGTTATAATTAGCATAATTCTTGTTAAGAGAAAACAAAGACCAATTTTGGTTTTTATTTATTATAATGATTCTTTTTTACTATTAAAAATGTTTCCTCAATAGTAACCAGATGTGTAACATAGAAGTAGCTGTGGGGTTATATTCATTTTTATGCATAATATTGGAAATCTTAGACAAGGTTTATTGTGTGTTATGGAAAATGAAATGATCTTTTCCTAGTCTGAACAGCTGTGTAAAACAGAATGATAACATCTTCTCCTGTCTCCAAGTGACCATCTGTTTTTATGGGATTTGACAGGTAATTTATTAATTTTAAGAGGCTTGTTTTAGTGAAATGTTGGCAAATGTGCATTTGGCAGAGTTTTAGGAAAATACCATAAAGCTCTGGGATATTTTAGGGTCTTTCTAAAGGTCCAATAGAATCTTTAAAAATATTTTTTCTCTTATGTTTTGAAATGGCTAAAAATATTTGCCAATGACTGTAGAGACTGGTCTGTAGGGATCAGTATACATCTGACATCATTCATTTTGTTTTGGGCCGAATTTAGTAGTATTAACTGTGAAGTTAAGAAAGAGCTTATTTAATATTTTTTCCTTTCAGTACCATCTTATGTTGTTGACTATAAAAATTAAACATGATATGTAGGTGGTAAATTGCTTTCAAACCCTGTCCTCCTCTATTCCACCTGTCACTGCACTTTCCTAGGGTCCTGCTGGCATCTTCTCAAATCTTGGAAGAGATGTCAGCCCTTTTTCACATTCATTTGTCACTTTGAAGATTTCACCCAATTACCCAGGCTGAATGCAGAATGAAAAGAAACGCCACAGTTGTCATGCTGACTGTAGATGCGACATGGGAATTCTTTAGGATAGGCCTTTACTCCTGTCTTAATTATTTATTTATTCCAGTGTGCTTGGCAAGCCAGTTTGTCCTTTTTCTCCGGGTAGATCTGAAGGCTGGAAACAGTCCTACCTATATACATTTGGCCAGCTTAAAATATTTTTAATACGAGTAATAATGCAGGGTGAATAGTGTCCAATGTCATCAGTTCTGCCTTTCATTCACCAAGTAATGCTAGGAGATGTAATCATTTTTAGCTCAGTTCCCCAATCTGCAAAATGAGGTTTATGACATTTTCTTCCCTAATTTACTGGAATCGCATTAGAAAAATGAATGAATGTGGTGGTAACTGTTGATTGGATGACATTTGCTGAGTGTGGCTTTCCAGAGTTCAAGACTTGATAAATTACTTATGGCTTTAATTATTGTCCACAAATGGCTCTCAGATAGTGATGATGATAGAGAAGGAGGAGAAATGTAGATGTGGTGAAGGAATAACAGTAGTAATAATAACAAAATAGGAGATAGCTTAGCGTAGTGACTAGGCCACAGATCCTGGAGCCAGACTGTCTTGGTTCAAATTCCTTTTATGTAACTTATTATCTGTGTGACCTTGAATAAGTTACTTAAATCTCTAAGCCTGGAAAATGTCAGCTTTGGAATCAGAACTCACACCTCTCTGAGCATGTGTTATAACTACCATACTGTGCTGCTTTCAAAACAAAAGCAACAAACCCCAGAACATGTTCCAGAGCATTCGAAAAGGTCATATAACGGAACATACAAAAAGGAGAAATTGGAGACATCTATCTTCTTTACTTAAAGTACTTTTTAAAATAAAATACCCCATAGGATCATGAACATCAGACCAATTGGAAAGGGAGGATTAATTGGCTGCCTGAGGACTGACATTGGCATATTGGACTGTGCTAAAAAACTTGCTTATTTCTGATCTCTCAAAATCAGTGAATCTCTTTATTATTCATAGGTCTTTTTCTTTTCTTTTTTAATAGAGCACATCATTTGTAGAAAGAGAACTTTGTCCCATTGAAGTCTAGATAGTTTTACGGGCTTATTGAGAAACTGCACAGTGGCTTTCTGAACTTAACTGGTGCTATTCTTTGAACTCTCAGGTTTCCGCCTTGTGAATCTGGTGGATGGGAGATTTGGCTGCGCTATGGGAAGAGCCTCACTGGATCAGCCAAAGCTGTCCTCCTTGGAAGTGACTGAGAGTTAAATGTAGGATGCTCTGTCCTTATTCCAAAAAGAAAACTGTGGCTTAAAAAGTAGAAATAATTGTTTCTTTTGGAGGTACTTTGGCATTTATTTAACTGCATGCCATGGTTTTGATAAAGTGGGGATGATTTGGGGGGCCAGTTTAGGATATAGATTGGTTGGTGTTGGCATTATTTTTTAAATGTTGAGAAAAATCTGTCATGGAAAAATGGAAATAAAGCAGCACTCTTAATGGGCAGGTGAGTATAAGCAGCAGTAGGGGGAAAGCCTTTTCAGCCTGGCCGTGATTTGTACATTTCTGGTGGAGTCAGTATATTCCAGTGGCTAATTGGCATCCGGTGGCAGCTGGAGACAGATGATGGAGCATCCCTGCTCTGAAGAAAGTCCTTGGCCTGCTTTCTAAGCATTACAATGCTCACCTTGTACCAGTTCTTATAGTGTGAGCATTTTTCATTATATTTTCCCTTACTCCATCAAACAGCAAAGAGAGCAATGGGTAGCTCTGAGTGTCCTCTTCATGTTCCTTCCATAGTCAAGACCATGTTGATTTGGAATTAACTTACGAGAGACCTGTGCCATGTGTGGTGACTCACACATGTCAATCTAGCACTCTGGGAGGCCAGGGTAGGAGCATCCCTTGAGCTCAGGGGTTTTGAGACCAGGCTGAGTAAGAGTGAAACCCCATCTCTACTAAATATAGAAACATGAGCTGGGTGTTGTGGTGGGCACCTGTAGTCCCAGCTACTCGGAAGGCTAAGGCAGGGAGATCACTTAAACCCAGGAATTTGAGGTTACTATGAAAAAGGTTACACTGGGCAGCAGAGTGAGACTCTGTCTCAAAAACAAACAAATAAATTAATTAAATTAAAAAGAGAACTGGAGCCAAACCACTGTTAACCTAATTCAAAGGGCTTGGTTGGTTGGTGAGATAAAGGCTCTGAGGCAGTAATGTGCCAGGATGTGTCAAGTGATAATAGGAAGTTTGTATGGCTGGAACAGGCTAAAGAGAAAGAGAGCCAGTAAGCTGTAGGACATGAAATTAAATTAGGGTGTGGGGATACAAATGTATAGGGCTTTGTGTACAAATAGGGGGATGCTGACTTTAAATTTGCATGAAAAGGTAAACCATTTTGCAGTGGTGGTATTTTCTTTTAATCTTTTTATTTCCAACAAGCTTATTGAGTTATTTATACTTTACATATCATAAATTTATCCATTTCAAGAGTATCATTCAGTGATTATTAGTAAATTTACCAGGTTGTGTGACCATCACCATAGTCCAGTTTTATAATATTGTCATCCTCAAGTAAAATTCCTCGTTTTCATTTACTGTTAATCTAATTCTCACTCCTACCCCAGTAAACATTAATCTACTTTCTGCCTCTACAGATTTGTTACTTCTTTAAATGTCATTTCTTTTGTTTAGCTTCTTTCACTTAATATCATCTTTTCAAGTGTCCTTCATATGGTTGAATACATTAGTGTGCTTTGTGTTGTTGAGAAGTGTTCCTTTGGATGAATACAGCACATTTTTCCATTCACCAAAACCTGGTGGACAGTATGTTGTTTTGAATTTTTGATTGTTTTGATTTATGCTGCTGTGATAGATGTGAGTCTGTGTGGAATGTGTTTTTATTTCTCTTGAGCTGTGGTAGGCAGAATGCTGCCCTTTTGCTTACCTGGTTTTGTGCCCATGAATATGTGACATTAGACTGCAAAAGAAATTCTGCAGATAAGACTAACATTCCTATTCAGCTGACCTCAAGATGGGAAGATGATCCTGGATTAGCTGAGTAGACCCAGTAGGATCACGTGAGCCCTTAAAAGAAATAAGAAGAAGGCAAAAGAGGAATTCAGAGAGGCATAGCAGAAGTCAGAGATATTTGAAGCAGGAGAAGGACTCAACGCGCCATTGTTGGTTTCAAGATGATGGGCCATGTGTCAAGGCCTAGAAACCTCAGTCCTACAGCTATAAGGAACTATTCCTCCAACGGTAACTGGTGAGGTGGGAAGCAGACTCTGAGCCCCAAGTAAGAGTTGTAATACCAGGTAACAGCTTGATTTTAGCCTGATGACATCTCTAAGCATACAGTCACATTTACCAGATTTCTGACCTACAGACATTGCAAGAGTGTTGCAATGAGTGTTGTTTCAAGAGCTGTTAAGCTTGTGGTAATTTATTACAACAGTAAAAGAAAACAAATATAGGTAGATTCCTAGTAGAATTGCCGGGTCATATGGTAAATTTCCAGTGTAAGAAGCTTTGCTGTGGTTTTGAGCAGAGGGTGACATGATAATTTGAAATGAACCTCTGGCTGAGCTGGAATTAACTTGTAGTGGGGCCAAGAGTAGAAGCAGGAGATCAGTGAGAAGGCAGGGGAAGTGGAGGTGGTGGCTCTCAACAGGGTGGCTCTGCCTGAGTTGGAATCAGGACAGGGCCATGGGTGACAGAGGTATCTGGAGTAGGTTTGGCCCTCTTCTGGAGATGGCATGGTGAGAGGTGGCTGTAGTGTCCAAGAGCCTTCATGATTGAACCTCTTATGACCACTGGTCAGTCTCAAGTGGAGGCTGAGTCATCAGAGGAGAAGGGAGATGTAGTCATCAGGGGAGAAGGGAATTGATTCAGTGGTAAAAGACAGATACTGTAAGGTATTTTCCCTTTTATCATTGCATATAAATAACTCCATTCCCTACTCTGGGGCAGTGGACAGTCTAGTCACTGAGAATCTTAGTGTGCAATATAATAAAAGGTGCTTGGATGAGAGGAGAATATAATTCCACAGAAATGGGATAGATTTTAATACATTAAAAATGGGAAGTATTGCTATACCACGCACACTGCAAATTTCTCTAGTACGTACTGTTACTTTACTGTTATTTAGTCAGTCCAAAACTTTCAAAGAACAGGCTTAACTTGCTTTGACCTGAGAGTGGGAGTTCTTAAATTAGATTTCTAATTTGGAAGTTGTAAGTTAATACTTAGTTCTCCAAGTTTAGGGGAGCTAATTGATGACTCTTACTTCTTCTTCTTCTTAAATGCATGTCTGATGGTTAACTGTGTTGTCAGGAGTCATGCTTAACAGACTGAATCCTGTAATCTTCCTTAAATGCCTTTAGGTCTGTGTATACAATTATTCTTCCCTACCTTTAGACTTTAATGCTCACCTCTCCTTTTTAGGCTAATACTCCAAGAAAGTTCTTGGACCATCTATGTTTGATGTAGGCACCCCTTTGAGATGCTGTCGCCACCATCACTTTATACATCACACATTGTTCTGTCTTTGTCCACTTCTCATCTGTCTCCCTAATTCTGAGCTCCAAAAGTTCAAGGCTCACTATTCACCACTGCATGCCTGGTACAAAAAACTTACAACAGGAAAATGCTCAGTAAACATTGACTGAATTAAAACAAAGAATCACAGCTATCACTCCTCTTTTAAAAAATACTGAATGTTTAATCTCATAGAGAAAGTCTCCAGAGAAACTCAGTTGCCATTGCCAGACCTTCTAATCCTTTTGACAAACAAGTGTGGCAGAAGAGAATGTGCATGTTAACTACAAACGTGTATGTGACACAGCTGGTCACCAAGACTGTTTCCAACATAAGAAAAAAAGCTGTGTACTATGCACTTTTGGTCTTCTGCCTTCTTAACTTTGCTGCATTTTTTGCAATTTGCTCTAGAGAAAAGACTACCATGGGAAAGTCTGGAGAAAGTGTTAGCCAGATAGGTTACATGCGTTTGTAAAACATCAGCACCTAGAGATATATGTGTGAGAAATGTGTTTGCTAGAAAAGTGAGTCCATATCCAAGCATTTATAAGTACTGTTCAGAGGAAGTTAGCATGGTTTAGTGTGCAAGGTACCAGTGAGGCAGGGGAAAACTTTGATTTCAGGAACATGGACTCAACTAAATATAGGGGGTCATATTTTCAGAAGGTCTTGCCCAGGCTTCCCCTTCACACATCTGTATGTCCCAGCAAACAATTCAATTTTATTTGACATTTATTGGGTTACACTTGACATTTCCAAGTGCAGTAGGCACTTTTTTCTTCCTGACAACTGAGTTGTGAATTATGATTGACACTTTATAATGTTCAGCTCAACTGTGTTCAAAACTAACCAATGGTTTCAGAAGATGAACCAGTTCCAAATTTTGTGACCCATGGAAAACATTCTCAACCTGGAAGTGGAGATAATAGTTAATCAAGGGATGATCTCTGTTGTTAGGCTAGGACCTCAGGCTTTATTTCTGGACTCAGCTTTGGCCAGCCTGTGTAAGTTTCTCAGAGTGTCCTGAGAGGCGCTTAGGAAACATTGGGTGAAAGAATATATGTAGCCACTTTGAAGATGACTTTCATTATTTTTATCTTGTTAGCATTTTTTTACTCAATTTAAAAAAAAAGCTTGTTACAAATGTTTTTTAAAAAGTGAGATATGAAAAAGATCAACTGGAATTATTCTATCCAGAGATAGCCATTGTTGTCAGATTGATGTATGACTTTCCAAATTTACTATGGATGTAACAGTGCATCTACACTGCTGCAAAGTTGGCTGTTTCACCTTTGATTTTCAAGTCTTGTGGAGTTATGCTGGCTGACACCTGTGACTTAAATATTTCGTAATATTTCTGTTTCTTTATGTCAGAATAGTAAGCGCCCCTTTACCTCATAATTCAGTGTCACGTGTCCTTCTGTTAATGTTTCTTTAAAAAAAAACATAATTTCAGAAGATAACATAATAATCTATTTGACAATTGACATGAACTGTATTTTCCATTACCCTGTTTAAATTTGATTTTCTAGCACCGTCCTGAATTGTTTGAAAGCCTTGGGGTCCGACACAGGGCAGTGTCTTGGAGTATCCTGTGCTCCCAGAACAGTCTTTGCTATCAGGTAGGCAGAGAAGCTGAGCCAGAGAGCCCCCTTTGGAAGTTCCCTGGTTTGTGATTTAGTGGCAGAAAGCTTATTAAGATATGTGTGGAACTTACTAAAGTTTGTCTGGAATTTCCCCCCCTGATTTTATATTGTGAGGGATATGAGTGATAAGGTGTCTTTTTTTTTATTTACGATGAATAATAAAACCTATGGTTCTCAGGATCAGGGTATCAGGCTTTGGTTACTCTGTTAGTCTCATCCAATTTCAGGTTTCATTTCAGAAAAAACAAAGCCATATGAGTACTTGGCATTAATTAGGTCTAGAGAACTTATTTCTCACTTAAATTAGTGCCACTTGACATTCTAAATTCTTCTACTCTTACTCTTGTAATTGCCTCATTTTGCCATGATTTATAAATTGTGAACTTTGACCCTTTAACTTACTGAAAACTTAATTG
Source organism: Otolemur garnettii (assembly GCF_000181295.1). NCBI lineage: Eukaryota > Metazoa > Chordata > Mammalia > Primates > Galagidae > Otolemur > Otolemur garnettii. The sequence continues at coordinate 19,639,791 of NW_003852410.1, forward strand.
TAAAAGGATCTATCAGTGTGAAGGAAAATTTTTGTTTGTGAGTGAAACAATTTTATTTTCAGCTTTATCTTAATTATAATTTCTGATATTATATAAATAATACTGAAATTTCTAATCCCTTTCTGAGGAAATTTTTGGATTTCATGATAAAAGTTTAGCCATTGGAAAAATGTTATAAAATCCTAGAAAATATATTGTATATAATCCAGTTGATGCCAGGCCACGTACGTGCTCCTGGGCCTTCTTAGAGAGCCTCCCCTACATTGCAAGCCTGGGCAGGGCATCCTTTGTTTTTTTCCTGAGGCACAAGTTTAGCAGTACTGACTCCTTGAGTCTCAAGCTGTTTCCACCAATTTTTTACCTAGTGAGAGAAAGGAGACAAAAAACCCTGTAGATAAATTCCTTGCCCTGCTGTTCTTCCCCATTTTCTCCCTATTCCTCCATCAGGGATTATTCCCAGACACAATGGTTCTTATGGCCTCTCTGGAGATACCTCATCTCTTATAACGAAGCAAACTTCTACTATCTCTGGTGATGCCTTGGTCACCTAGGCAACATGTCACTTTGTATATCTTTTCTTCTTCCCTGTCCTTACTACCCCATCCTGGCTTTCCTGAGATTCCACTGTCATGTAAAGCATTGGTATATGATTTGTTACACATTGTTTATATGCTTTGGTTTTTTAGGTAAGCTGATCCAAGACATTTTGAAAATATAAATTCTCACCTTTATTTTGTCTGAATACTTACTAGATTAATAATTTCAGCAGATGCAAACTTACTTTTGATTAGATACCACAATTTACTTACTTCTTCGATACAGAGATAGCCTCTTAAATTGGCTAGATAAGAATAAGAGTTTTATGGAGGGAAGGACCCCGCAGGCCTGGCTTTGGGATGGACAGCTTTCAAGAGAGCAGGCTGCCAGGAAGAAAACTGGATGGCGGCAAGAGACCTTTGTGGTTCTATTGTGTTTAAAAGTACAACTAACCCAACACCCAGCATGTAGAATTTATTAAATGAATGTTCAAGAAAAAAAAAAAAGATGGAGAGAATGTGGATATATTAAAATACAATATACATTACTATGTGCTTTTTATAATATTAAATTTATGCTGTTTATTTGTTTGAGGAACTTACAACCAGTCATCTTAACCAAAGGTAGACATGTGATTTTGCAGTGGTGGGAATTAAAAAATGTTATCTGATGACCAAATCAGAGAAGGGAGGATACAAAATAAGCCTTGGTCTTCCACCCTTATCCCTTCTCAGTAAACTTTCGTCATCTGGTTAGTGATGGTTTTTGAAGTACAGATTTGACACTTTCCTCTTAGCTTCTTTAAGATGAAGACCTAAAGAAGGCATCCTTCCCTGTGGATTTCGGCCTTTAGGTCTTTGGGTAAATGGAGATTAGATTTCATTGTTTATTTAGCAAGATAAAATTGAATGAGAAAGTATGTATATACTATTTGGCATAATGATGGTCTAGGTAAGAATGTGGATGCCCCTTTGTTGTGGAGCTGTACCTGGCCATCTGGAGATAGATGATGTGGATATACGTAACTTAAGCATGACTTTTAACTTCTCAGGAAGTACTATTTGTTCATTTCATGCTCAGCATTGGGTCTTTTATGACTCTTCTTTAGTTTTCTGATATTAATTTATGAGTCTTCTTTAGTTTTCTGATATTAATTTATGATTCTTTTCTCAATAGCTTAGTTTTATGACAAAATGAACTTTTAACTGTCCTAGGTGAGCTCAAGTCTTTACTTATGCCTTTTAGTTATGTCAGGTCAACCTACAGAGTTGTTTACACCAGCTGGTTAATCCATTTTGACTTTTTAGAAAATTTTACATTACTGTTTTGTTATTGATAGTGAATGTTTATTTGCGGATTTGGTTAACGATTCTCAGGGAGAATTAGCAATGTTCAAGTTGTAAGTCAAGTGAACCTGTAGTATTTTCTGCCTTCCTAACTTGTGTGCTTTTCCCCTCCATCCCAGTTGGTTTGAGATAATTTTATTTAGTTGGCAGAGTGGAAGTAACTCTCAGCTGAAATTCTCGAAATCAACAGTTGGGAGAAATGTGGCACTCAGTAAGTTTTTCTTTGGGAAGGTTTCTATTTTCTTTAAGATAATCTTCATCTTACACAGCAGAGAAATTTTCTCAAGCAGAGGGTGTTCTTGACATTTCCCCAAACTGTTGCAGATCCTCAAGATTGCTCTGGGGATTTAAATATGTTTATCTAAATTCATCTATTTGCTATTTAAAGAGGAAAATGTTTCAACACATTTGTGAATGGGAAATACTTCTGAAAACTCTGTTCAATTCTGGATCAGGAAAATTTCCCAAGTCTGTCATCCTCCCTGCCCATTAAAAAGTGTGCAGATTATTTGCTGGACCACATGAAATATTTTTGTGTTTTGCTTTATATAAACCATAGCTTGGCATACTTTGTCTCTTCCTCTAAAGAGAGTCTCTAAGCTGTAAAGGAACAAGAAAGATCCCTGCAGCCTCCTTGAAGATAAGACTTGCAGTTTCCTGAGGAGACATGTTTACCTCCGTTCATTCTTTGCTACTTTGTTGATTGGTGTATAATTCTTACTTAAGCTCCCAGTAGTTGTCATGTCCATATATGCTCTGCTGTTGAAACAGCAAGGAAACACATCTTTTCTAATACATCCAGTTGTATGGAAAGCCAGGGTACAAAGGACGGAACTGTCAGTGGAGGTAGAGTCCCAGTCAAGCCCTCTCTGTGGATGAACCTACATTTCAAGTAAGTGCCCATCCAGTTGCTCTACATCTGCCCTTCAGAGATCCAGAGAACAGCCTCTCAGAATCCACTAGATAGTTTGCTTTCTGTCATTCATTTTCTTCAAATTTGTGTTGATAAAATTGAGGTCTTTTTAATTCTTCAGTTCAAGGTTAGTAGCCTGAATTTGATAATTTCCCAAGAATGCATGCTTTATACTTTGATGCCGTCTCATGGATTTCCTGGCTGGTTTTCTTTCTTTCTTTTTTAATATATATTATTTTTTAAATAACTTTATAGAGATGAGGTTTACATATCATTAAATTTGCCCATTTCAAATATATAGTTCAATGATTTTAAATAAATTTATTGAATTATACAACTGTCACCATAAATTAGGTGTTAGGACATTTTCACTCCCACTCCCATAAGATCCCTAATGCCTATTTGATGTTAATTCCCATTCTCACCCACAGCCTCAGGTAACCCCTAATTTTACTTCTGTCTCTAAATTTGCCCTTTCTGGATGTTTCATATTGATAGTATCATGTGATATGATTTTTTTTTAAATGTGTCTGGCTTCTTTCTCTTAGCATAGTGTTTTTAGTTTTATCTGTGGCTTAGCATATGTTGGAGTACTTTCCTTTTATGGCTGAGTAGTATTCCATGGTATGGACATGCCACATTTGGTCTAACGTATTCATCAGTTGGTGAACATTGAGATTGTTTCTACTTTTGGTCTTTTATTAATAATGTACTGTGATTATCCATGTAAGATTTTTTGTGGACATATGCTTTCATTTCTCTCAGGTATATACCTAGGATTAGAATATACCTGGGTCATATTTTAACTCTGTTTAACTTTTTGGGAAACTGCCAAACTGTTTTCTAAAGTACCTATAACCATTTTATAATACATTTCATATCAGTAATGTGTAATGGTTCCTATTTTATCACATCTTCACCAACTTTTGTTTTCTGTTTAATTATAGCTATTCTAGTAGGATGATACCTCTTTGTGGTTTTAATCTGTCTTTTCCTACTGACAAATGGTATTGAGCATCTTTTTATATACTTATTAGCTATTATCACTCTTAGGTGAATTGTCTTTTGCACATTTTTTGACTGAGCTTTTTCTCATTATTAAGTTGTAAGAGTTATTTATAAGTTCTGGAGTGTTGGTGCCTGCTGTGGGCACCCCATCTCAGGGCAAATAAAACCAGCCGGGACACGGATTGAAGGTACGAGCCTGCAAGAGGTGGGCTTCACATAAGTGCAGCGAGAGCCCTGAGCAACCCCTGTCATGGCCTTTTATTGAAGCATTATACAACAGGTGTAAGGGCCTATGTACTGAGCTACGTGCTTAATGACCACTAAGTGGCTCTTCTCTTTTCCCAGCGTAGGGACATGAGTGTCCCTGGGCTGTGGGCCCCAGATGGGCTCCTCACAGGGCCACCCAACAGTCTGGAGGCCGGGGAGCCAACACCGGGTTTAAGAGACACTTCTCCAGATGCAGGGTTAATAGAGGACTTGCCTATAGAAGACAAAGCTATGGAGCAACTGGCAGAAGGATTGCTTTCTCATTATTTGCCAGATCTGCAGAGATTGAAACAAGCTCTCCAAGAACTCACACAGAACCAAGTTGTATTATTAGACACACTGGAACAAGAAATTTCAGAGATTGAAACAAGCTCTCCGAGAACTCACACAGAACCAAGTTGTATTATTAGACACACTGGAACAAGAAATTTCAGAGATTGAAACAAGCTCTCCAAGAACTCACACAGAACCAAGTTGTATTATTAGACACATTGGAACAAAATTTAAAGAATGTCATTCTATGTTGGATATTAACGCTTTCTTCACAGAAGCTGAATATTATCATGCCAAATTGTTGAATATAAGAAAAGAGATGCTAATGCTTCATGAAAAAAACATCAAAGTTAAAAAAAAGAGCCCTTCAACTGCAGCAGAAGAGGCAGAAAGAAGAGTTGGAAAGGGAGCAGCAACGAGAGAAGGAATTTGAACAAGAAAAGCAGTTAACTGCCAGACCAGCTAAAAGGACATGAAAAGTTGTATTTGTGTGTTTTCTTCTCCATTCAATATTTGGATTAAGACAACTTAAATGTGTAGACTAAAGTTGAGGTAGTGCCTTATACCATGATTATGGTTTCTCCATATCTTCATTTGAGACATTCAAAAGCCTTCTTTCTAACCAGCATGCTCCATGTCACTTGGTTTTGATATTTGATATTTTAAAATTCATTATTATTTGGCCTCATTTATAATCTACAAAACAGTTTGTTACAAGTCTAGTGTTTTAAAATTAGTATAATTTTTTAGCTTCTTAATCAATGTAGATTTCAGTTTCCATTTCTGATTTTGTGAAATAACTTGCCTTTCTGGCAAAACAATGCTGAATTTTGGTAATTTGTCTTCTCATTGCTTAGTTAAGAAATGCCAACTATATAATCACGTATGCCCCTGGAAAAGAGGTAGGGTAAGCCTTTGTAAAAAGTGCATGCACGGGATGTTATAGCTCTTCAGACATGATTTATGTAAAGTAAGATGCCAGGTAGATTCTACTAACCATATTCTCTCTCTGTTTAGTGTTATTGCTACTTCTGTACCTTTTGGGTTCAAAGTATTATAGATTACATCTATTCCTAAAGTTTGATAAGCTCACTCAAATGAGCTTATATATTTATAATACTTAGCAAGAGTCATCACACACTGAGATACAGCTTCTGTGCTTTTAAAAAGTTCATAAAGTGGAATGATATGTATCCACTACCCACTTAAAGATAGGAATGGGGAAAATTAGTAAATAGCTTCACAAAAGAGACAGCATAAGATCCTTAGTGTTTTCTAGAATTTTTTCCTGATGTTTTATGTAGGAACTTAATTATGTGAAGAAAATAGTATGAAGTTTCATTGTTTAAAATCGAGAACATATTATTCACTGTTTTAGTATTGTTCAATATCCAACTGGTCTCCTATTACGTAGGGGCTGTACAGAACCTATGAAGGTGTATGATGAGAATATGTATCTTTTATAACTTGTATTACATTTTTGGCAAGCTGGAATCACTACCTCTGATCACATATCAGGTTAATGGTAGAGAAAACATTAGATTTGAGTGGTAAGAGCTAGAAGATTTAAATAGTTTGTTCAAAAGAGCATTTTCATTCTTTAATGAATGAATTATGATGTCACAATTCACTTACTTTGACCTTATATTTAAGAATTTAAATATATTTTATTTGAAAAGGCTAGGTGTTGCCCTCAAACACTTGCTGAAACTGCCCAAGGCGTGATATATTCGGGCTTCCAGGACAGTGGTCATGTAAATTGCTGAATGTACTCATTTACACTCTGAGAAAGGCAAGTGTTGTTTCTCAAAGTGGTTTTAGACCAACTGCAATAGTTGTTTAAAAGCTGGTTTCTGAACTTACTCTAAATTTACTGAAGCATACCTGGATTTTTTGTTTGTTTTTCTTTATTTTTAAAGTTTCCCACAGTGATTCCCACAGAATCAGTGATTCTGATGTACCTTAAAAGTTGAGAACCATAGGTTTAACAGTTTAAGTCAGGTTTTCCCACACTAAACTGCATAGTAATATCACCTGGGAACTTAAAACAAAAATTCAGACATTCTGGATTTGTGGTCATTAGATAAGATGTGGAGCCCATGTATTTTTTAAGGAACTCCCCAGATAATCTCCATATAAGGGCACCCTTGTATAGACTATCTAAAAATTTATATTTATAAGCAATAAAATAGCTTAAAAGCTACCCAATAACTTGGGATTAATCTTAGGAAATAAATTCTGAACTGCTTTTTTGTTTGTTTGTTTGTTTATTTTCATTTTATTAAATCATAGTTGTGTACATTAATACTATCATGGGGTAGTGTGTGTTATTACCATATACAATTTGAAATACTTTGATCCAATTGGCCAACATAGCCTTCATATCATTCTCATAGTTGTTGTGTTAAGACATTTATATTCCACGTTTAGAAAGACTCACATGTACCCTTATAGGATAAATCATAGTCATGATCCCAGCAATCACCCTCCCTCCACTCATCCTCCCCACAAACCTACTCTCCCTCTCCCCTTTCCCCGTCTTCTTGGGCTAAAATTGGGTTATAGCTTTCTTATGATAGCTAAAAATTAGTTTCATAATAGGGTTGAGTACGTTGGATACTTTTTCTTCCATTCTTGAGATACTTTGCTAAGAAGAATATTTTCCAGCTCTATCCATGTAAACATGGAGGTAAAGTCTCCATCTTTCTTAATGGCTGCATAGTATTCCATGGTGTACATACACCACAATTTATTGATCCATTCATGGGTAGATGGGTACTTGGGCTTCTTCCATGACTTAGCAATTAAGAATTGGGCTGCAATAAACATTCTGGTACAAATATCTGTATTATAGTGTGTTTTTTTGGTCTTCTCGATATATACCTAGCAGAAGAATTATAGGATCAAATGGCAGATCAATTTTTAGTTCTCTAAGTGTTCTCCAGATGACTTTCCAAAATGGATGTATTAGTTTGCAATCCTACCAGCAGTGTAGAAATGTTCCCTTTTCTCAACAACCATGCCAGCATCTGTGATTTTGTGATATGGACTAATATTACTGGTGTTAGATGATATCTCAAAGTAGTTTTGATTTGCATTTCTCTGATGATGAAGGATGGTGAACATTTTTTCATATATCTGTAGGCCATGCATCTGTCTTCTTCAGAGAAATTTCTCTTCAAGTCCCTTGCCCACCCTAAGAGGGGATCACTTGTTCTCTTCTTGCTAATACATTTGAGTTGTCTGTGGATTCAGGTTATTAAACTTTTGTCGGATACATAACCAGGAAATATCTTTTCCCATTCTGAGGGTTGTCTACTTGCTTTTCTTACTGTGTCCTTGGCTGTGCAGAAACTTTTTAATTTGAGGAGGTTCCAGTAGTGTATTTTTGATATTGCTTCAATTGCCCAGGGGGGTCTTCCTCATAAAATATTCGCCCAGGCTACTTTCTTCAAGAGTTTTCCCTATACTTTCTTCTAGTATTTTTATAGTTTCATGTCTTAAATTTAAATCTTTAATCCAGTGAGAGTCTATCTTAGTTAGTGGTGACAGGTGTGGATCCAATTTCAGTCTTCTGCAGTTCGCCAGCCAATTCATCCAGCACCATTTGTTAAATAGGGAATCTTTTCTCCACTCAGTGTTTTTAATTGGCTTGTCAAAGATCATATAGCATAAGTAGCTGGGTTCATCTCTTGGTTCTCTATTCTGTTCCATACATCTACCTCTCTGTTTTTGTGCTAGTACCATGCTGTCTCGATCACTATGAATTTATAGTATAGTCTGATGTCTAGTAGGAAGATTCCTCCTGCTTTGTTTTTGTTGCTGAGTAATGTCTTGGCTATTCAAGGTTTTTTCTGACTCCATATAAAACGAAGTATTATTTTTTTCGAGATTTTTAAAATATGACAATGGAACTTTAATTGGGATTGAATTAGGTAGTATAGACATTTTAACAATGTTAATTCTTCCCAGCCATGAGCATGGTATGTTTTTCCATTTGTTAATATTTTCAGCTATTTCTTTTCTCAGAGTTTCATAGTTCTCTTTATAGAGATCTTTCACGTCCTTTGTTAGGTAAACTCCCAAGTATTTTGACACTACTGTGAATGGAATAGAGTTCTTGACTATTTTTTTCAGCTTAACTATTGTTGATGTATATAAAGGCTACTGACTTATGGGTGTTGATTTTGTAACCTGAGATGCTGCTGTATTCCTTGATCACTTCTAAGAGTTTTGCTGTAGAGTCCCTGGTATTTTCCAGGTATACAATCATGTCATCTGCGAAAGGTGAAATTTGATCTCTTCTGATCCTATGTGAATATCCTTGATTGCCTTTTCTTCCCTAATTGCGATGGCTAAAACTTCCATTACAATGTTAAAGAGCAATGGAGACAATGGGCAACCTTGCCTGGTTCCTGATCTGAGTGAAAATGATTTCAATTTAGTTCCATTCAATACAATATTGGCTGTGGGTTTGCTGTAGATGGCCTCTATCAATTTGAGAAAAGTCCCTTCTATGTCTATTTTCTTAAGTGTTTTAATCATGAATGGATGCTGGATATTTTCAAAAGCTTTTTCTGCATCAATTGAGAGAATCATATGTCTTTGTTTTTTAATTTGTTAGTCTGGTGAATTATATTTATAGATTTATGTATATTGAACCATCCTTGAGATCCTGGGATAAAACTCGCTTGGTCGTGGTGTAGAATTTGTTTGATGTGTTGCTGGATTCTGTTGGTTAGGATCTTGTTGAATATTTTCTCATCCGTCTTCATTAGTGATATTGGTCTGTAATTTTCTTTTCTTGTTGGGTCTTTTCCTGGTTTGGGTATCAAGGTGATGTTTGCTTCATAGAATGTGTTGGGTAGTATTCAGTCTTTTTCTGTATTTTGGAAAAGGTTAAGTAGTATAGGTATTAGTTCCTCTTTAAAAGTTTGGTAGAATTCTGATGTGAAGCCATCTGGTCTTGGGCTTTTCTTTTTAGGAAGATTTTGTATAGTTGCTGCTATTTCAGAGCTTGATATAGGCCTGTTCAACATTTCCACTTGGTTCTGACTCTTAGACGAAGGCATGCTTCCAAGTATTGGTTGATTGCCTTCAGATTTTCATATTTCTGAGAGTAAAGTTTCTTGTAGTATTCATGAAGGATTTTTTGAATTTCTGAGGGGTCTGTTATAGTTTCATCTTTACCATTTCTCATTGATGAAATTAGAGATTTAACTTTTTTTTTCTTGGTTAGGTTTATCAATTTTATTGACTTTTTCAAAAAACCAACTCTTTGATTTGTTAATCTGTTGTATAATCCTTTTGTTTTCAATTTCATTTAATTCTGCTCTAATTTTGGTTATTTCTTTTCTTCTGCTGGGTTTTGGATTGGACTGTTCTTCTTTTTCCAGTTGCTTGAGGTGTCCCATTAAGTTGTTAACTTCCTCTCTTTCCATTTTCTTGAGGAAGGCTTGCAGTGCAATAAATTTCCCTCTTAGAACTGCCTTTGCAGTATCCCATAGGTTCTGATAACTCGTCTCTTCATTATTGTTTTGTTCCAAAAATTTGGTAATTTCCTTCTTGATCTCGTGTCTGACCCAACTATCTTTGAGCATAAGGTTATTTATTTTCCACATTTTTGTTTGGGTCTGAGGATTACTGTTGTTACTGAGTTCAACTTTTATTCCATGGTGGTCTGAGAAGATGCATGGAATAATTTCTATTCCTTTAAATTTGCTGAGGTTAGACTTGTGACCTAAGATGTGGTCAATTTTTGAGTATGTTCCGTGGGCTGATGAATAAAATGTGTACTCAGTTTTATTAGGGTGAAATGTTCTGTAGATGTCTGTTAAATCCAAATGCTAAATGGTTAAGTTTAAATCCAAAATTTCTTTGCTAAGCTTCTTGTTGGAGAATCTATCCAGCCCTGCCAAAGGAGTATTAAAATCTCTGACTATGATGGAGCTGGGAGTAATCAGGTTGCTCATGTCTGTTAGAGTGTCTCTTATAAATTGAGGTGCATTCTGGTTGGGTGCATAAATATTGATAATTGAAGTCTCATCATATTGAGTATTACCCTCAACAAATATAAAGGAACCATCCTTATCCTTGCTTACTTTTGTTGGTTGAAAGCCTATTGTATCTGCAAATAAAATTGCAACACCTGCTTTTTTCTGCTTTCCATTTGCCTGGAATATAGATGACCATCCCATCACCATGAGTCTATGCTTGTCTTTCAAAGTAAGGTGAGATTCTTGTATGCAGCAGATATCTGTCCTGAGTTTTTGTATCCAGTTGGCAAACCTGTGTCTTTTTAGAGGGCAATTTAAGCCATTCACATTGATTGAGAATATTGATAAGCCTGGTATACTTTTGAGTATCGAGTTTTTTGAAAGTCTAGTAGACATCTTTAATCCTTTTGCCACTGTGGAGATTAGAATTTGATCAAAATTTTCTGAGTGGGTTTATTCATGTGGTGGATGATTGCTCTAATCATTATGGCGGATAGGTCTGATAATATCTTGGAGGGCTGGTTTAGTTATGGCAAATTTCTTCAACGTGTGAATGTCATTAAAGTATTTAATTTCTCCATCATAAATGAAACTCAGTTTAGCTGGATACAGGATTCTGGATTGAAAGTTATTTTGTTTTAGGAGATTAAAGGTTGATGACTACCCTCTTGTAGCCTGAAAGGTTTCAGCAGAGAGATCTGCAGTCATTCTAATATTCTTCCCCTTGTAGGTTAAGGTTTTCTTGTGTCTAGCTGCTTTCAGAATTTTCTTTTTCATGTTAACTTTAGTGAAGTTGATTATGATATGCCTGGGGGATGTCTTGTTTGGGTTGAGTTGTGGTGGGGTTCTGAAACTGTCTGCTATCTGAATTTTAGAATCTCTTGACATGTCTGGAAAGTTCTCTTTCGTAATTTCATGAAGAAGAGCCTCAGTGTTTTGTAAAGCTACTTCGTTACCTTTAGGGAGGTATTCCTATAAGGCAAATACTAGTTTTCTTCAAATTATCCCAGAGCTCTCTGAGCGAGTGATCTGTTTTTGCTCTCCATTTGTCTTCATTTTTGCGTGCTTTGGCACATTCAAAATCTTTGTCTTCAGTGTCAGAGATCCTTTCTTCTGCCTGCTCCATTCTCTGACCAAGGGATTCAACCATGCTTTTCAGATCTTTGAGGGCTGCGACCTCTTGCTTCAGTGTGTCATAGTCTTTGGTCATTTTATCTTTGAAATCATTAAATTCTTTTTTTTTTTTTTTGAGACAGAGCCTCAAGCTGTCCCCCTGGGCAGAGTGCCGTGGCATCACAGCTCACAGCAACCTCCAACTCCTGGGCTCAAGTGAGTCTCCTGCCTCCACCTCCCAAGCAGCTGGGACCACAGGCGCCCGCTACAACGCCTGGCTATTTTTTGGTTGCAGCCGTCATTGTTGCCTGGCGGGTCCGGGCTGGATTCGACCCCGCCACCTTAGGTGTACGTGGCTGGTGCCTTAGCCGGTTGAGCTACAGGTGCCAAGCTGAAATCATTGAATTCTTGAGGCAGCTTTTGAATAATTTGAAATTCTAGTTCCCTCCTTTCCTCCATTCTGTTGATCTTATTCGCTATCCAGATTCTGAACTCGATTTCTGACAGCCATCTGTTTATGGAAGGGATCTTCAATTGCATCTGCCCCATCCTTCCTGGAGAGGGGGTTGATCTATTCTGGTTGTGCTGGTTACCAGAGATTTTCCGCTGATTCTGGCACATGCTGAATTTACACCTTTCAAAGACTGTCCTTAAAGCCATTCTGCCAGTGGTTTCTTCTGATAGTCTAGAGAGACAGGGTGTGTCTACCTGGAAAAGCCTCAGGAGTGTAAGGCTTATTGTTCCCCCTGCTGCAGTTGTTGCTCTTTGCCTTGGGTTAACACCGCTCCAGGGTCATTCCCTCTCAACTGGCCGTCCTCTCGCAGTTCTCAGACCGGGCCTGGAATGCCAGAGTCCTTGGGGGGCAGGGGAGCAACCTGCAGACAGCCGCACAGAGGATGTGCTGGCTGGCTGGATCAGTCCTCCATACATGCTGCCAGGGAGCCCCCAAGGAGTAGGGGCTAGCAACCGATGGTCAGCTGTGCTGGGCATGCGCTGGCTGGGTGGATCAGTCCTCAATGCGTGACACCAGGGAGCCCCCAGCAAGCCCCCAGGGAGTGGGGACAGTAGCCGGGCAGGTGGCTGGGCATGGGACGCTCTGGCTGGCGGGATTCAGTCCTGGGTGCATACCAGTAGCAAGCCCCTAGGGACCAGGGACAGCAGCTCAGCAGGCAGCCAGGCGCAGGGCATGCTGGCTGGTGGGATCAGTCTGCCCTGAGCATGCGTGGTTCAAGCAGTTCTCCCAGTGTATGACTGGGATAGGGCTTGGTCCTGCGGGGGGGGGGGGACGTTGCTCTTGGGTCTCCTCTCACTGACTCTCCAGGCAAGGGGGGAAGGGTGGACTGGAACTTCAAAATGGCAGTGCGAATGCCAGTTCCACTTTTCTGCTTGGGAGATGGTGTTCGGGGTCTCAGCAGGGTCCCTCCAGGGGAGTAGACCCCACTGTCAGTAGCTCTCACTTGTGGTGTGAGATAATAGGTCCTCAGTTTATTGGTTGCCTTTAGGAGACTCAGAGGAGCTGCTAAAGAGAAAACAAAGTAAAAGCACAACTTTCTTGGGGGAGGGGACGGACACTTTTCCTTAGGGCTGTATTATGTACCTGTAGATTGCTTTCTAGGAGTCGCCACTTGCCTCAGCAGAGGTGTCCTGCCAGTATCACTCTTGTCTCTTTGCTGGGCTCCCAGTCTTCGACTTTGGTGGGTGTTTTTTGGACTTTATCCTTCCCTCTGAACGAGAGCTTCTGTTGGAAACTGGTACCTGTCGGCCATCTTGCCCCTCACGGTCCTCAGCTGCTTTTGATATAGTCATATTTAAGACTTTACCCTAGCAGACAAGAAATAGATGCAGAATTCAGGTTAGTTAATTGAACTTTTAGGACCCATATTAAAATAAATGTATATTGAATGAACAGCAATGCATGTATACTTTTAGAATTATATTTAGTTTTGAAGACTTTTAAAAAATGTCTTCAAATGAATATATATTAGCAACTACTATTTTGAGGTCAGTTGTGAATTGGAAGTGCTGCTATCTTGGTAATTAAAATCTAAAACTTTAGCTGTATTTTAGTAACATAAAAATATATCTTACTGATTAAACCTAAATGGAACCCTGACAATTAGTCTTAACTGTATTTTTGCACAAAATAGTGAATTGGTATTTGGGAAGCTTCTGGTTTTTTGACTAAAAAAAATTGCCTTTGTTTTTAAACTACATCACATGTGCACTGCACTGAAATAATGGGAGTTTATTTTCTCTTTATTTTGCAGTAAGTTTCATGTAAACATACAGATGTTGAATGTAATATATAGATTGTGTCAGCAGTGAGTTTTTGGTTGGGTACAGTTTATATCACTTTGTACACCCATACACATTTGTTTCATTTTAAGCTTGTACAATGAGAACTACTTTTTACATATTTAAAATAAAGGTCTCTGAATTATCTGGAAAAAAAAAAAAGACCACTAAGTGTTCCTTCCCCAACTCCCAGCCTATTGCACCACAAATGTCCAAAGTATAATACCTGCTTGCTAAGGAGCTACTGATGTTATCTCATTAACACACGCAGTTGCTTGAGGGCTTGTCTCCAAGCTACAAAACATGTCCATGCTAGCTAGATTGTCTCCCTCCCAGTGCCTCCCACAAGAACCGATGGCGGCTTCTACAAGCCTGGTGCTTGGTCTCCTGCACTAAAGACATGTCTTTTATTGGATATGTATTTTGCAAATATTTTATCCCACTTTGTTGCTTGTCATTTCATTTTTCTGATGGTGCTATTTGAAGTGTAAAAGTTCCGAATTGTATCATAGTCCAACTTAGCAATTTTTCCTTTCTTGGACTTTTGATGTCTTATCTAAGAAAATATTTTTTACCTAATTCAGGTCTTAAAGATTTTCTCCTACATTTTCTTCTCAAAGTTTCTATTTTACCTCTTCAGTTTGTGAGCTATTTGGGATCCATTTTTGTGTATGGTGTGAGGTAAGAATCTAAGTTAAACTTTTTGCAATTCTTCCAGCACCATTTTTTGAACAGACTACTGGAGCAGCTTTCCATACTAAGTCAGAGATGAGAGATAAGAAGGCATGGAAGGGGATTTTGCACTGGTTGGTTGCTGGCTTTGAGAGTGGAAGATGGGGGGAGGGGCACCAGTCCAGGGATGTGGGTGGCCTCAGCTATGGAACAACCCTCAATTGAGTTAGCAGGGAAACAGGGATCTTAGTACTACACTCCCAGGAACTGAATTCTGTTAGTCACCTACATGAATTAGGACACAGATTCTCCCTCAAGCCTCCAGAAAGGAGCACAGCCCTTCCAAAACTGACCTTTAGAAGTCTAAGATGATACATCTGGGTTTAGTTGCTAAATTTGTGGAAATTTGTTATGGCAGCAATCAAATCTAATGTAAGTTAGTACCACACTAACATAGTAACTGTTAACTTTATAAGTTTTGAAATTAGGAAGTGGAAAGTCTTCCAGCTTTCTTCTCCTTTTTCAAGATCATCTCAGTAGTTCTGGGTATTTTGCATTCCCCTAAACATTGTAGGATCTGTTTATCAATTTTTGTAGATAAACATGCTGGAATTTTGATTAAAGTTGGTGTTCCTGCTGTTGGTTAATTTTAGGAATTTGCCATCTTAACCGTAATGAGACTTCCAGTTTATGGACATGAAATGTTGGTTTATCTAGATCTTCTTCCGTTTCTACCAACAATATGTTGTAGTTTTTAAGTGTGTAAATCTTTCATTTCTTTTGTTAAATTTATCTCTAAGTATTTTATTATTTTTCATGCCATTATGAATGGAATTATGCTCATATAATTTCATTTGGAGATTCTTAATTTCTTACATGTATAGAGAAATATAATTGATTTATGTATCTTTGATCTTCCTGTGTCCTTGCTTTTCTTATTTATTCATGTTAATAGTTTTTAAAATTGGTTCCTTAACATTTTCTACATACAGGATTACATAGTCTGCAAACAGATAAGTTTACTTTTTTTGAACCCCCCAGTCTGAGTGTCTTTTCTTTCTCCACCTTGCCTGCTTTCGCTGGCTTGAACCCCCAGTACTATGTTAAGCAAAATTGGTAAGAGAATACTTCCTTACCTGTCTTCTGTTTTAAGGGAGAAGCATTAATTCTTTTCCTCTAAGTACGGCATTTGTTGTATTCCTGGCTATTTTTACCTGGAGTTTGTGGTGTGTAAGATGAAGAACAGCTTTCTCCTGGGAAGAATCTAACCTGGTCTTACATTCTGTGTCTCATCATTCATTAAAACTGGAAGGGTGTATTTTTCTTTGTTCAAAGTATAGCTGTAAACCAAGTTTTTTTTCTCTTATTGATACATAATATTCTACATATTTATCGGGTACCTGTGAGTGTTTTTTTTTATGCAGAGACTGCAGTGATCGAGTCTCAGGGCATATGAGGTATCCATCACCTTGAGTATTTATCATTTTTATCTGTTGGTTGGTAACATCTCAGGTCCTCTTTTCTAGCTGCTTTGCAATATACGATACATTGTTGCTAACTGTAGTCACCCTAGTTGGCTATGGAATATTAGAACTTATTTTTTCTATCTTGCTATATATAAAGTAGGATGACACATAGATGGGGCAGAGCTTGGGAGTCTGCATGAAGATCTTTTCCCTGCAGAGTCACAGTACATTGCCCTTCTGGCATTGGTGTGTGTTGACACATCAGAGTATTACCAGCCAGGGAAGCTCGTCCCACTCTCAGTATCGGGGTTTTTCTTGGTGCTCCACCATGCAGGCATGGTGGAGTGATGGGTTGCTTCTGTGTGTGGTTGATCTCAACCTCTGGTACCCAAAGCCCTCACCTATCATCACATGGTTGGTTGTTCTGGGTGTACCTAGCCCCAAAATTGAGATTGTTAGGTATAGTTGACCCCACCGTAGTAGTTTTTGCCCTAAACAAAGCCATTTTCATCAGGTTACTTCCCAGAAGTTTAGAGTGAAAGCCAGAGTATTCTTTGGGCAAGACCAAGTACCTTTCTACACGATCCTGGAGGAAAGGAGCAAATGAGTATTTGCAGTGAAGTGTCGCGGATATTCCCTTAGCCAGTGGCAATTCAGGGGTAGTGTAAGTGGCAGGTATATTAGTCAGCCAGAGCTGCTATAACAAAATGCTACAGGCTTCTGAAAGCTAGATGTCCAAGATCAAGGTGTTGGTTTCATTCCGAGGCCTTTCTACTTGACTTCTTTCTCACTGTGGTTCCCTTCGTGCCGTGTCCTCTTCCAGCCTTTCTTCTGTGCACCTGTGTCCCTGGTGTCACTTCCTCTTCGTGTAAGGACATCAGTCATACTGGGTTAGGTCCCTCCCTAATGGGCTGACTGTAACTCAACACCTTTTTAAACATTCTGACTATGGTTACATGCTGAGGTACTGGGGTTTGAGGTTTCAGTATATGAGTCTGGGAGGTATGCAGTTCAGCCCATAGCATACTATCTTCCAGCTTCCCTAAGTTCATATCCCTCTGGCATGCAAAATACCATACACTCACTGAGTTCCAAACAGCTTCCAAAATCTTAATCCGTTCTAGCACCAACTGTGGTGCAAAATCTCAGCTACATTAGCCATGGGTGAAACTCTAGGTATAATAATACCCTGAGGCATAATTCCCCTCCGGCTGTGAACTTTATCTGCTTCCAAAAAAAGTGGGCAGGCCTGGGATAGATGTACTCAGATGTAAAAGAAGAAATAGGAAGGAAGAAAAAGATCATAGATTCCAAGCAAATCCAAAGTCTAGCAGGACGAATTCCAAATCCTCTTTGTTTCTGTGATGTGCTGTCTTCTAGGCCCACTAAGACCAAAGTCCAGTTTTCTGGGCTGGCTTGGGCATCAGCTGCAGCCCGAAGCAGGCTCTGAGTGGTAGCTTCACCTCTAAGGCTCCTGGAGAGAGTAGAAATGATTAGAAAGGGAAATAATAAATTCTGCTTGATCAGTCTTTCTAGATGGGGAGATATGTATCTACACAGATAATTGTAACAAACTACTAAATATTAAATTCCATGAGTGCCATAAAGATTATGTTCTAAGAATTTAGCAGTTTTAGTCTGGAATATCCTCAGGGATGTTTTGAGATATTTTGCTGGCTTGTATCTTGTAAGAAATTATTGAGTTAATGAATCACAAAATGAGAGAGTTAATATATTTGCTTTGGTAAACTTGAGACTTTCAGGATTCCAGGGAGGGTAGAACTGGATCATAATTGAAAAGCTCAACAATCTGATCATCTTTTTCTAAACATGTTTCTAATATGGTCTTAACTATAATAATTTCAGCTCTGTTTTAGGAATTATTTCATAGATAGCTCTAAATTTGTAATTTGTTCTTACTACTACTTACTATTTATTTTTTTAATTATTTTTATTTTTTAACTTTTTTTTTTTTTTCTTTTTGGCCAAGGCTGGGTTTGAACCCACCACCTCTGGCATATGGGACCAGTGCCCTACTCCTTTGAGCCACAGGTGCTGCCCCCAGTATTTAATTTTTTTAAAAGCTTGCTGCTCTAGGAAAAATGAGGCGAGATGATTTTAATGATTCAAAGTTTGTGTTCAGAAAAATACTTGTGCTTTTCTTTTAAAAGGAAGACACTTAAATTTTCCCTAAGACCAGGGTGGAAGGCATTCATTTTCTCATATTTTCTCTCTCATTTATCTCTTTCTATGATACTGTGAAATCTCAGGCTTACATAAGATCAAAGAATCATATTACTTTTTAGTCTTTTATTTATTTTTCGTCCTTTCCTTACTTTGCTACTTTGAAATCTATTTGATGCTTTCCCTTCAGAGTCATAGCCAGCGGGGTCTTGCCATGTGGCCCCAAACCATGCCCCTCACTCTGTTTTGTTTGCTGGATCATTTTGGATTCTCCTTATTCTGTTGCCTTTTGTGTAATATGAATACCCTTTTCTTTAGCACATTTATGCCCAACAATGAATTTTTCTTAAATTTAACACCAGTTCTTTGGCTGTCCTGGGCTCTCACACACAACAAAAGTCATTGCAGACAGGTCTCCATGGTGTCCTTGCTTTTACATTTGGTGGAGTTTAATTTGTGCAACTGTTCTTGAGAGAACTGATGAACACGTATCTTTATCCTTTGCTGAGGCAGCTGATAGGATTGTCATCTTCTTTTCTTTTCCCTCTTTCTCTTTTCAGAGTTAAGTACAATTCAATTAACTTTTCAGAGCTTTGGTTTTGAAAATATTTCACAAGAACAAAAACATGAATTTCTTTGTACATAAATAAAGAAGAGAATTTATGCTAGGGAATGAAGAGTCTTTTACTAAAAAATTGTCCCTCCTCTTTGGTTAACTAGGACAAAAATAAGTTTCGGGTTCTTTAAGCACAACAAGGATCAAAAGACAAAACTGATAGTCTAAACAGGGCAAAGTCTGACATTTTAATTAGGCTCTGTTTCTCTGGTGGACTTTTGCCATTTTCCAAATGAAATAAATTAGATATTGGAAGTATAGTTCTGCTGTATTAAAATATAGTCACCTTATTTTTACAAATATTTTAAAATATTCCCCCTTCTAAAGAATGTTAAACATATTACATTTATGATGTATAAAAACAGCAGAAATCCATAATTATAAAGGTAATTATTAATCTTTAATATCCTAGCTAATTATATCTTTGAAGGTTTATTTTATTCGTGATAGAAAGAAACATAGTGGCTCATCTTCTGGATATGTGTTTCTAATGAATAAAATGTAATTCAAAAAACAAAAGTTGGATGGCACCTGTGGCTCAAAGGAGTAGGGCGCCAGACCCATATACCATAGGTGGAGGGTTCAAACCCAGCCCTGGCCAAAAAAAAAACTGCAAAAAGAAAAAAAAAAGTCCATCACTGGAAGATAGTAGAAGAATTGTTACTTTGCTAAATCTACCATAAAATCTGTTGAGAAAATAAATTTTTTGCTTAGGAAAAAAGCATATATTATTTTTAGAATGTCTATATTAACTATCACAGTCGAATGAGTTGGAACTCTTTAAGTTGCAAGTATTTTTCTGCATGCAAACGTGTATGTGACTATTTTCATGTATTTTTATTTCATAAAATTGAGATTGAATACAGTTGTATGCTACCTTTTACATTAATATGGCATCTGAGAATTTTTCAATGTTAAATATTTCTCAAATGTCATTGCAATGATTATATCAAAGTTTATTATTTGGCAAATTTAACTTATTTAACAATTTTCCTCCTGTAATATTTTTGGATTGATTTCCTTACTCTCAATTTAAAACCTGAGAAGTAAAGAGATAATTTCATAAGGTCAAAGACAAATTAGAATGTTCACTATGTTCAGAGAACCGAAAAGTTCATCAAAAGGCTCATCAGTTGCCAGATGCCTGAGTATCTTACTGCAAGTGCTTATCCTTGAATGCAGAATCTTAAGTGGACAGCTGTGTGATTCCTTTCACTTTGCTGTGCTCTCTCTGATAAATTCTAGAGTAAAGTACATCTCAGTAAATCAAAGAAGAGGAAGGAATGATTTTTAGATATGGTAGGCAGCTGAGATGGACCAGAATTTTCCCTGCTTAAATTGGAAATGGACCATTTCCAATTTAAGCAGGAAACCTTGGAGTATTTTGAGTGACGGCTGCCCTGTAACGTTCAGTCCATCCTTTGTCACACATGCATTCAGCAGAACCATGTGGAGAGAGGCTGCAGGGTGCCAGGTACTGGGGGGGAGGGTGCTGGTGGTAAATCATAAATGAGACATGGTTCCTACGCTTGAGGAGCTCACAGCTTGAAGAGGGTGACAGATAACTAGTATATTGTGATAAATCTAATGGTGGAAATGTGGATTTTTGTGGGAAGGAGGGAGGTTATAGACTTTACCCAGAGAGTCAGGAAGGCTTCTCAGGGGCAGTGACTGTTCTCATACTGACGGATTATCAAGAGTATTTACCTGTAGTCAGTGTTCAGTGACCAGTGAGATGTGTTGCTTTTTTTTTAAGTATGGCATATTGTATTTTAATAGCTGTTATTGGATTACACAGTTGGGGTAAGTCTAAAATCACAAAATAACTGGTTTTCACAGGGATCGTCCCCAGAAAAAAGAAAAAACTACATTGTATTCAGTAGAATTATTACTAACTCTTCATAAATCAGGAGCTATATAGAGTATGACTAAGTCAAATGGTTTTACAGAATTATTTCTGGGGTGACTTTCCCCCAGTAGACATATGTATCCCCCAATAGAGTCTAGGACCTTATTGGTTTTATTTGCTTTCATTTTCCCCACACCTACCAGGGTATAAATGTATTTATGCCAAAATTCTACTTGTGGTAAGATTTGATTGATTCTGTTAGGTAGCAGAGTTACGCACCGCAGTTTGAAAACCTAATATATATTTTATTGTTTAAAAAAAAAAGAAGAAAAGAAGAGATACCAAAAAAGTGGAAGGAATAGAAATAGTATTAGAATACAAGGCATATTTTATTTTGACTAAAAAGGAAAAATGTTGCTGTAAGAGTCCAAATGGGCAGGATATCCTTATGTCCATTACTTTTTAAAAAACTTATGATACCTTTCTACTGCAATGCGAGGATTTCAAGATCTAAGGATTCTGTATAGATTCTAAAGTACAGATGAGGTGGGGGAGGTGAGGAGCAGTGGCTCACATCTGTAATCCTAGCACTCTGGGAGACCGAGATGGGTGGATTGCTTGAGCTTAGGAGTTTGAGACCAGCCTGAGCAACAGCAAGACCCCCAGCTCTACTAAAAATAGAAAAAAAAAAAAATAGCCGGACAGCCAGGCATTGTGATAGGCTCCTGTAGTCCCAGCTACTTGGGAGGTTGCGGCAAGAGGATTTCTTGAGCCTAGGAGTTTGAGGTTACAGTGAGCTATGACACCACAGCACTCTACCTACAGCAACAGAGTGTGACTCTTTCTCAAAAAATAGAAATAAAAAAATGGAAAAGTATAGAAGATTAAGGCAGGGATGCATAGTATCCATAGGAGAGGATTTCATTTAGTAACTGTTGCCCATTATGATGAATATAGGGATTAAAATTATAGCATATGGTTTCTACCCTGTTTCACTAATGTAGTATGCTATATTAGCATATTTCATTTCTTATTTTGGACTACTTTTCAGGTTGCTGACAATCAAAATAAATATGAAATAAAGATTGAAGTGAGTACTAGCACAAAAGGAAAAAATGCTAACAAGCCCTGTAAGTCAGCTCAATAAAGTGTGTGAGCTGGGATCCAGTGCTTTGGAGATGTTTCCAAGGGGAAGCTGTCCAAAGCACGGAGACTGTTTACTTCTGATGCTGGCAGCCTACTCTGTTTACCAAAGAAAAGAGTGAGTTAGATTACTCAAATTACATTGCTATTGCAGATACACTTCATTTTTCAAGAAGGAAGCATTATAATCTTTGAAATTTTTTTTCTCTTTATTCTCTCCCACATTTATTTCTTCACCAATGTTAATTAATTGGCAAAGGAGATATTTAGGGACACCTAATACTTTTCTTCTTTTCCAGTGTCTGCTAACAGTTCAAATGTAGGCCCTTTAAGAATTTTGATGAGTCCTGATCAGCTTAAAATGCACACTGTACATTGTGTTCTGTTCCTTGCCGTTTTTTTTGCTGAACAATATGTGTACCTTAGAGATCAGTGTATAGAGAATGTCTTCATTCTTTTCATACCGTTCACAGAATTCCAGTTTATGGATGCATTATGTTTACTTAAACATTGTAGCTGGTTTCACTTCCCCCACTGTTCTTAGTTTTTATCTTGAGCTGGCTGAGGACCTGATACCCAGGGACTGAGGAACAATAGAGCATTTAACAGATGGAGGGGCTTCTTCCCAATCAGTACAAAGCCCGGGATCTCCTTAGGATCCCATACTATTCTTCATTGTTCCTAGCAATTACAGTTCTGAAAAAATGATTCTTTAAAGCAATGATTTCTCTCTCTGGCTTTAGAGAACCCAAGGTATTTTTAGTCATTTCTTTTTTGTGGCTTTGGGAAATTTTCAGAGAATAAATTTAGCAAATTCAGTATGCGTATTATGTATTATTAATAAACTATAATAAAAATATATCAATTAAAAATAATAACTAAGTCTGGGTGTGGTGGCTCATGCCTGAATCCCTAGTACTTTCAGAGGCTAAGGCTGGAGGATGGCTTGAACCCAAGTGTTTGAGGGTATAGTGAGCTACAAGGAGGCCACCACACTCTAGCCTGCCAACATAGCAAGACCCTGTCTCTAAATCAGTCAGTCAGTCAGTCACTCAATATTATATACATTATAATTCTTAAGTTATAGTAAACATATAATCAACATATAATGTTATAGTAAACATATAATCACAAAGTATAGATTATATAGTTATGCATTTTAGAGATTATAGTATTAAAATATATATACTTTTCATCTTTATGTACATACTTATATTTCACTAAGATCTGTAAGACATTTTAGCCTTAATAATGATAACAATATTAATAGCAGTAATAATAGGAATCACTGCTTCCTGAGCACTTAACCATAGGCAGTGTATAAAAATCAAGTTATTTTAGTTTTTCAGCAAGGTGACAGAAATTGGCTTTTGCTCATGGAAGAAGAAACTGATGTTGAAAAAGTTTATGTGAGCTGCCTGGCTCTTGACCATTAACCGCCAAAATGCACTTTTATTACATAAAGTTTGGGGAATATGTTGCCAGAAAGAATGTAATTTGGGAACTTGGCTCTTAAGGTGCATTGAATGGGCAAGCATGATAGAATATCACCACGACTGAAGATCACTTAAGGAAGGGTTTACAGTGAAAATTCTCATGCTCTACTGGCCTACCTTGTGGGAGATGGCATGATGAGCCAGGTGATGGCTTTGAATATCTGCAGTTGCTCCTCATCCTCTCACTGACCTGTTCCCGTTCTAGGGGCAAAAATGCAAAAGGAGAGGGTCAGGGTGGCAAGAGGGATTGAAACCTCGGTGGGAACTGGCTGTTGGACTGGCCAAGCCTCTGATCTGAAGACCTCATGGATGACCGACCCATGAGTAGGGGAGAAATATTTTCAAATAATATATTTAAAAAACTCTCTACTGTAATGCAACCTAGCAACCACTAGATTTATTTGTAAGGGCTCTTCCCATAAGTATGTGTCACGTCTGTGCTTGTCTATAATTGTAAACAAATAGTGACAGGAGTACAGAAACCTAGGATACTCATGCTAATAATCAGAACCATTCAATTTCACCTATTCAAATAGGCGTCGTGGAAAAGTGAAAACTTTCCAAGAATTTCTTTAGGCATTTTCATGGAGGGGAGGGGCATAGCATGCGGAAAAAGGAGAAGCCAAGGGGGAATGATTAATTGGATGTTGAGAGGGGACTTGCTTGACCAAACATTTGTTTTTCCAAATATTTATTTGCACTGCATTTGGAGATATTCTTTTACTTTTCTAGCTAATTTTTGTTTGAATGGTTCTTTAGCAAAGTAGATAGGTTGCTGCAGTTGCTAAGCTTTGTGTTATTGTTTTGCCAGACAAGAGAGTATTGTTTTTTATAATGTTTAGGGACTTTTTATATTTACTTAGCATGAAATGCCACAAATAATGTCATCTTAATGTTGGCAATGTTTAGTTGAAAATGAATGCAGGAAAGCAAATGACATGAGAAAATCCACTTCACTTTCTTGGAGTACATAAGTGCCTACCAGCATGGGTTTATATAACTATAGTGTTTAGTGGCCATTAACCCTTTACTACAAAAAAAGTAGCACAGTGATTATTACAATACTTTGGCTCAGTGAAGTTTGTAGGAGTTACTAAAACAAAATGCAAGTAAGGGCCAGGTGCAGTGGCTCACACCTGTGATCCTAACACTCTGGGAGGTTGAGGCAGGTGGATTGCCTTGAGCTCACAGGTTTAAGACCAGCCTAAGCCAGAGCAAGACCCCCATCTCTGAAAATAGCACTGTGAAGGGTGCCTGTAGTCCCAGCTAGTTGGGAGGTTGAGGCAAGAGAATCTCTTGAGCCCAAGAGTTTGAGGTTGCTGTGAGCTATGATGTCACTGCAGTCTATAGAAGGTGATAAAACTGAGACTCTGTCTCAAAAACAACAACAACAACAACAAAGAACAAGTAGTCCTGGGAATAAGATAAACCTAATATACTACATGATTATGAAGATTATTTTGTCATTGCAAAAGAAAATGTTAGCTATCAAAGAGGATTTTTTATGTTGTCTAAGCATCTGGTCGTGTCACAAACCTAACACTGTAGACAAGCAAAGCATACAACCTGCTTAGTTTGTGTTTGTTGTGCTGTTTCTGTATTAACTTTGGGAGTGTGAGTCGGGGGGATAGGGCAGGGAGGGGAGTTTGTCTGTTTTGATTGATTGCTGCCACCTAAGACATCTTGAGGCCAGGCAGAAACTCCCCTGCTATAGTGATTTATAACTTTAAGGATGAGGAGAGTTTGCCATTTCTGGGATATGAAAGGGGAGACCTCGTGTGATGATGTGTGTATGCCGGAGTTCCTAGGAGGAAGCTCTAGAAAATCACCCAAGGTTTCCTGTGCTCCCAAAGGCTTGGGGTTAGGGTGTGGTGGGGAGAGCCGTGTGGGCATTGCACACTTACCTGCACGCCGATACCTGTTCCTTAGGCTTTACTTGCTTTATCTAATTGAGCCCTCACTGTAATGCTTGATCACCTTACTGGTTGTTCAGGAGACAAAATCCAGCTTAGAGAAGTCTCTTTCCCGAACCAGTGAATGGTGAAGTCAGGCCTTGAACCCACATCTCATGTTCTTTACTTGTGCCACATGGACTGGACTTGTTTCCTATAGCTGCCATACCCAAGTACCATGAACACTGGGCATTTATTCTCTCATGGTTCTGAAGACTGGAAGTCCCAGATCGGAGTGTTGGTATGGTTGGTCCTTCCTGAGGGCCATGAGGAAGAATCTGTTCCATGCCTCTTTTCAAACTTCTGGTAGTTTTTTGGCAATCTTTGACCTTCCTTGGCATGTAGAAGCATTGCCCTGATCTGTGCCTTCTTCCTTTTCACATGACTTTTCTTGAGGTGTGTCTGTGTCCACATTTCTCCTTTTCATAAAGACACTGTCTCATATTGGATTAAGGCCCATCCTAATAACCTCATCATCATGACCTACATCATCAATGACCAAATAGGATCACATTCTGACTTATTCTCTATTAGAACCTCAACAATTTGAATTTTGAGAAGGGGCAGTTCAACTCTAAATGTGAATTCAGTTTTACTTTCTCTTGTGGTATATGTTTACACACACATAGAAACACACACTTTTTAAAAAATATTTCATTTTTTAAGAGCAGTTTTAAGTTCACAGGGAAATAAAAGGAAGGGACAGAGTTCCCATGTATCTCCTATCCCTACATATGCCTGGTCACCCCATTATCAGCATGCTCCAGGAGAATGGTGCATTTGTTTCAATCTGTGAACTTCCATTGATACATAAGATCACATAGTTCACACTAGGTTTACTCTTGGTATTGTACATTTTTGGGTTTGGACAGATATATAATGGGACATGTGTACATTTACATAATACCTTATAGCAATATGCAGTGTTCAGTGTCATAAAAAACTTGTATGCCATTGTAATTTTTATTGCTGAAAGTTTTGATGTTGATGTCTCAGAATTGTACCTATGATAATTATTTTTTATAACAAAAAGACTTGCAGATGGTTTTCTCATTCATACTGGAATCTGAAGACACCTGTGGCCTCTTAGGCCTCCCTTCATAGTTTTTTCTGCCCCTCTTGCCCATGCATATTGGCCTTAGAATGGATCCATCCTAAAATATGAAATAATGGAGATTTAGTCATGTTTTCAGCCAAGCAGTTAAGGTATTCTCTAGAGTAGACCTACATTGTGATATTATTTGTTCCCACATAAATACTTGACAGATTTAGACTCAAGAATTGTAAAAGACAAATAAATCAAGGATTTTTATTTTCTGTCACGCTTCTTATCTTGAACAGTGTTTCCGTGTGTTTGATTTTATTTTTAAACCTTCCAGCTGATAAATCTGCCCAAAGAGAACCCTTGGGATTTGATGAAATTTTACCCTATAATACATGTGCACAGATCATCCTTCTAGTTAACACAATGGCCTGAGTTTGCAGAGAGAGTAATCCTTCCCCTGAGTTTGTAGAGAGAGTAATCCCTCCCCAGCTTAAAGCAACTACATCTAGACCTCCAGAAACATCACCTGCTTTTAGTGGGGCTACTTATTTTTCTTCTTGCCTTGCACAGATTGCCCTGGTGTTTCAGACATTGCTTTTTGGAAATGGGTCAGTAGGAAAGTTCTGTTACTAGAAATCATCCTTTCTGAAGGAAACAAACTATTCTTTTCAACTCAGCTCACTGATATGAAATAGAAACCCCAGCACTTTCTCATAGCTGCTGTAAGACATTACACCAGATCGGTAACGGTGAGGAATCAGATGTACTAAAAGCCAGGTGGGACCACAGTCCACAGCCAAGCCAGAGGCAAGAATATTCATACCACAAATGTGGAGAGTGGGGCATCTTCTTTCTAGAGAGCTACAGATGCTGTGAAAATTTCAATTTTCTTTGTGGCATTTAGACCGTATGATTTTTTTTTTTAGTGTCAAAGAATAGAAAATTAGTTTTAATTGTTACTTATGAGGCACCATATGGCTACTCTATAATTTTGGCTTCCCGTGGAGCTGCATGTGCATATGGAAAATGAAATTAATTGGAAATCACACCCTGAAATCTATTATTAAGTTAATATAGCTAACAGCTTGTGGGGTGTCCTCACACTCAGCATGATGTAATTGCACATAATAATAAGTAACTATAAACTCATATAACAGACAAGCCAGAATAAACAGAGGTCAAAGGGACAGGTTTTGGAAAGCAAGAGCATTAATAATAAATGTTGCAGCAGACATTTCAGTTCTTGCAGTCTGCAAGCTCAGGGTGGAGAAAAGAAGTTTAATCATATTCAGATGAATTAATCAGCAGTCTTGTGAATTTCACAGTCAGGGGACTGATTTTTATTTTGCAAACTAGTGTTATGCAGGCTAAGGTCACTCTTGGTAGAATTAGTGGCAACTGTTTGTCAGAGGTGCCCAAACGTAGCATCAAAATCTACTGTGGAATTCTTTTTTTTGTTTTTTAATTAAATCATAGCAGTGTACATTAATACTATTATGGGGTACAGTGTAGTGTTTCTGTATACAATTTGAAGTACTTTCATCCAACTAGTTAACATAGCCTTCATGTCTTTTTCTTAGTTATTGTGTTAAGACATTTATATTCTACCTTTAGAGAGATTCACATCTACTCTTATAGGATGAACCATAAGCGTGATCCCACTAATCACCCTCCCGCTTTTACTCCCCTCCTTCTCCCCATATTCCTGGGCTAAAATTGGGATATAGCTTTCCTATGAAAGCTATAAATTAGTGTCACAGTAGGGCTGAGTACATTGGATACTTTTTCTTCCATTCTTGGGATACTTTGCTAAGAAGAATATTTTCCACTTCCATCCATGTAAACATGAAGGAGGTAAAGTCTCCATCTTTCTTAATGGCTGCATAATATTCCATGTTGTACGTATACCACAATTTATTGATCCATTTGTGGATCAATGGGCTCTTGAACTTCTTCCATGACCTAGCAATTGTGAATAGGGCTGCAGTGAACATTCTGATACAAATATCTTTATTGTAGTGTGATTTTTGGTCTTCTGGATATATACCAGAAATATATAGGTCTTCTGGATATATACCAGAGGAAATATAGGATCAAATGGCAGGTCTATTTTTAGTTCTTTACGTGTTCTCCAGATGTATTTCCAAAAGGAACGTATTAGTTTGCAATCCCACCAGCAGTGTAGAAGTGTTCTCTTTTCTC
>NW_003852410.1:19670176-19702251 GCF_000181295.1 Otolemur garnettii
GAATAAAGTTTTTTGTAATAGTCATTAAGGATTTTTTGAATTTTTGAGGGATCAATTATTTTGTCTTTACCATTTCTGATTGATGAGATTAGAGTTTTCACTCTTTTTTTCTTGGTTAGGTTGGCCAAAGGTTTATCTATCTTATTGACCTTTTCAAAAAATCAACTTTTTGATCTATTGATCTGTTCCTTTGTTTTCAATTTCATTTAGTTCTCTAATTTTGGTCATTTCTTTTCTTCTGCTGGGTTTTGGGTGGCAGTGTTCTTCCTTTTCCAGTTGTTGAGATGTCCCATTAGGTTAGGTTAACTTCCTTTCTTTCTGTTTTCTTGAGGAAGGCTTGCAGTGCTATAAATTTCCCTCTTATGAATGCCATAAGTATCCCAGAGGTTCTGGTAACTGGTATCTTCATTATCATTTTGTTCCAAAAATTTGGTAATTTCCTTCTTGATCTAGTCTCTGGCCCACCTATCATTCAGCATAAGGTTATTTAGCTTCCATGTTTTTTGTATGAGTCTGCAAATTCCTGTTGTTACTGAGATCAATTTTTATTCCATGATGGTCTGAGAAGATGCAAGGAATAATTTCTATTCTTTTAAATTTGCTGAGGTTAGACTCGTGACCTAAAATGTGTTTGATTTTGGAGTATGTTCCATGGGCCGATGAGAAAACTGTATATTCAGTTTTGTTAGGATGAAATCTTCTGTAGATGTCCGTTAAATCCAAATGCTGAATGGTTAAGTTTAAATCTAAAATTTCTTTGCTAATCTTCTTGTTGGAGGATCTATCCAACACTGCCAAAGGAGTATTAAAATTTCCAACTATGATGGAGCTGGGAGAAATCAAGTTGTTCATGTCAATTAGAGTGTCTCTTATAAATTGGGGTGCGTTCTGGTTGGGTGCATAAATACTGATGATAGAAATCTCATCATATTGAGTATTACCCTTAACATTGTGACTGTGAATAAAATTGCAACACCTGCTTTTTTCTGCTTTCCATTTGTCTGGAATATAGACGACCATCCCTTCACCCTGAGTCTATATTTATCTTTTAAAGTAAGATGTGATTCTTGAATACAGCAGATATCTGGCCTGAGTTTTTGTATCCAGTCAGCCAACCTGTGCCTCTTTAGAGGGCAGTTTAAACCATTCACATTGATTGAGAATATTGATAAACCTGGTATCATTTTGAGTATCGAGTTTTTTGAAAGTCCAGTAGACATCTTTAATCCTTTTGCCAGTGTGGAAGTTGGAATTTGATCAAAATTTTCTGTGTGAGTTTACTTATGTGGTGGAGGATTGCTCTAGTCTTTATGGAGGATAGGTCTGAGAATATCTTGGAGGGCTGGTTTAGTTATAGCCAATTTCTTCAACGTGTGAATGTCGTTAAAATATTTAATTTCTCCATCATAAATGAAACTCAGTTTAGCTGGATACAGGATCCTGGGTTAAAAGTTCTTTTATTTTAGGAGGTTAAAAGTCGATGAGCACCCTCTTGTAGTCTGAAAGGTTTCAGCAGAGAGATCTGCAGTCATTCTAATATTCTTCCCCTTGTAGGTTATGCTTACATCTAGCTGCTTTCAGAATTTTCTCTTTAATATTAACTTTAGTGAAGTTAATTATGATATGCCTGGGGGATGTGTTATTTGGGTTGAGTCATGCTGGGATTCTGAAACTGTCTGCTATCTGAATTTCAGAATCTCTTGGCATGTCTGGAAATTTCTCTTTCATAATTTCATGAAGTAGAGCCTCTGTGCTTTGTGTAGGCACTTCTTCACCTTCCGGGATTCCTATAAAACGAATATTAGTTTTCTTCAAATTATCTCTCAGAGCTCTTTGAGAGAGTGGTCTGTTTTTGCTCTCTATTTCTCTTCATCCTTCTGTGCTTGGGCATGTTTAGAAGCTTTATCTTCAAAGTCAGAGATCCTTTTTCTGTCTGCTGTATTCTGTTACCGAAGGATTTTACCATATTTTTCAGATCTTTGAGGGCTGCAACCCCTTGCCTCAGTGTTTCAAAATCTTTGGTCATTTTATCTTTGAAATTGTTGAATTCTTGAGACATCTTTTGAATAATTCCTTGAAATTCTAATTCACTCCTTTCTTCCATTCTGTTAATCTTATTTGCTATCCAGATTCTCAGATCGATTTCTGACATCTCAGCCATCTGTTTATGGATGGGATCTTCAATTGCATCGGTCCCATCCTTCCTTGGGGAAGTTGATCTACTCTGGTTATTCAGATTACCAGAGTTTTTCCACTGATTTCACCCCATGCTGAATTCATACTGTGTGGAGACCGTAGCAGAACTGTTCAGTCAGTGTGTGCCATTGGAGAAGATTCCAACTTCCTCTGATTGCCCAGAGAGGCAGAGCATGTCTGTCTGGAAGAGCCTCAGGAGTGTGAGCCTTGTTGTTCCCACTGCTGTGGCTTCTGCTCTTCACCTCAGGGTACCACTGGTTTAGTATGGTTCCCTCTCAACTGACCATCCTCTCGTAGTTCTGGTGCGGCTGGCCAGGATGCTGGGAGCTTACAGCTCTGGCAGTTCTTGACCCACCCTGTGTGGGTGCTCAGAGCGGGGAACTCCTCTGCCACCTGCAGGATGTGCATGGCTCTTTGAAGGTATTCTAGGCCCACCAAGAGCTGGGGACTCCTCTGCCTCCACCCATGGTTCATGTGCAGCTCTAGCAAGCAGTTCTGGGCCCGCCAGGCACGGTTTCCTGGAGCGGGGAACTCCTCCGCTGCCACCTGCGGGACTCGTGCAGCTCTAGCAAACAGTTGTGGGGCCTCCCGTACAGGTGCCTGGAATGGAGGACTCCTCCACCACTGCCTGTGGAATGTACACAGGTCTAGCAGGTCTACGGCTGCAGTACCAGGACTGGGTGCTTGGTCTCCCAAGGGTGGGGGATGCTGCTCTTGTGCCTCCCCTCACTGTCTCTGTAGACAAGGGGGGAAGGGTGGATTGGAAATTCAAAATGGCAGTGAAAATGTTTGTTTGGTTTTTCTGCCAGGCAAGAGAGTGTTTAGAATCTCAGCAGGGTCCCTCTAGGGGAGCAGACCCCTTCATGTAGTTCTCACACATGGGGTGAGGTAATAGGTCCTCAGTTCACCACTCACCTGTAGAAAACTTACAGGAGCAGACGAAGAGAAAACAAAGAGAAAACCACAACTTTCTTGGGGGAGAGGACGGACACTTTTCCTTTGAGATAAATTATGTACCTGTAAATTGCTTTCTTGGAGTCTCAACTTGCCTCAGCAGAGATGTCCTGCAGATATTGCTCTTTTCTCTTGGCTGGGCTCCCAATCTTCAACTTTATTGGGTATTTTCTGGACATTATCCTTCCTTCTGGATGGGCGCTCTGTCAGAGGCTGACGCCTGTTGGCCATCTTGCCCCTCCCCTGTACTGTGGAATTCTTAAACACTAATCTAAGTCCTAGGATTTGGACTTACTACTTGTAAATTTCCTTTTTTTTTTTTTTTTTTTTTAGACAGAGTCTTACTATGTCACCCTCTGTAGAGTGTTGTGGCATCACAGCTGACAGCAACCTCAAACTCTTGGGCTTGGCCTCCACCTTCCAAGTAGCTGGGACTACAGGTGCCCACCACAACACCGGGTTATTTTTTTGTTGCTGTTGTCATTGCAGCTGTGCTTTATCTGGCCCGGGCCGGGTTTGAACCCCACAGCCTGGGTGTATGTGGCTGGTGCCCTACCCACTGAGCTACCGGCACTGCCTAGATTTCTCAGTTATTAAGATGCACTGATTGTGCATATGGCTCAGCCATGGACCATGAAAACCATAGATTTAAGTGATGTATCACACTTGCCTCTGTATATTATTTAAATGATAAAGTCCATAGCTAGTGTGTGTTTAGTTTACATAATTTGTTTCCTAAACTTTTAATAGAATACAATGAGTTAAAATAAAAATGTAAAGTAAGGTCTTTATTTATATTTGGTAAGCCCAGATAGAGTGAACAAATAATGTGATGTCATCTGTATTTTTTATGAAGTTTATTAGTTTATGGGTCTATCTCCTTAAAAGAACATTGGCAGTTTTGTTCAACTGGTGGTCAAGATGTGGTAGGAATTCAATAAATGTTTTTGGACTATAAATTTGAATATGAAAAAAGACAAAATTAACTCCTGGATGTTCTTTTTTTTTTTTTCCCCTTTTAAAATTATTTTTCTAAAGGTGTATCACACTCTGAGACCCCACCCATCTCCCTCTTTCCTCTCTGCTTTTCCTTTCCCCAATCCCCCCTCTCTCTCTCTCTCTGCTCTCCCCTTCCCCCACCACCTACCATGTAATTAATTGTCATTAATTGTCCTCATATCAAAATTGAATATATAGGATTCATTCTTCTTCATTATTGTGATACTTTACTAAGAATAATGTGTTCCACTTACATCCAGGTTAATACAAAGGCTGTAAGTCTCAATTTTTTTAATGGCTGAATAGTATTCCATGGTGTTACCATTACATATACTACAGCTATCATACCAACCCATATCCATTCCTGGGTTGGGGGGCATTTAGGCTGTTTCCACATTTTGGTGATTGTAAATTGAGCTGCGATAAACAGTCTAGTGCAAGTGTCCTTATGATAAAAGGATTTTTTTTTTTTCCTTCTGAGTAGATGCCCAGTAATGGGATTGCAGGATTAAATGGGAGGTGTAGCTTGAGTTCTTTGAGGTTTCTCCATACTTCCTTCCAAAAAGGTTTTATTAGTTTGCAGTCCCACCAGCAGTGTAAAAGTGTTCCTTTCTCTCCACATCCACACCAGCATCTGCAGTTTTGAAATTTTGTGATGTGGGCCATTCTTGCTGGGGTTAGATGATATCTCAGGGTGGTTTTGATTTGCATTCTGTAATAATTAGGGATGATGAGCTTTTTTCATATGTTTCCTAGCCATTTGTCTGTCTTTTTTAGAGAAGTTTCTATTTATCTCTCTTCCCCATTGATATATGGGATTGTTGGCTTTTTTCATGTGGATTAATTTGAATTCTCTATAGATCCTAGTTATCAAGCTTTTGTCTGATTAAAAATATGCAAATATCCTTTCCCATTGTGTAGGTTGTCTATTTGCTTTGGTTCTTGTCTCCTTAGCTGTACAGAAGCTTTTCAGTTTTATTAAGTTTATTTGTTTATTTTTGTTGTTGTTGCAGTTGCCACGGCAGTCTTCTTCATGAAGTCTTTCCCCAGACCGATATCTTCCAGTGTTTTCCCTATGCTTTCTTTGAGAATTTTTATTATTTCATGCCTTAAATTTAAGTCCTTTATCCATCTTGAATCAATTTTCATGAATGCAGAAAGGTGTGGGTCCAGTGTCTATCTTTTACATGTGGATATCCAGTTCTCCCAGCACCATTTATGGAATAGGGAGTCTTTCCCCCAGTGTATGTTCTTGTTTGGTGTAACGAAGATTAAGTGGTTGTAAGATGTTAGTTTGATTTCCTGGTTTTCTATTTGATTCTAAATGTCTATGTCTTCATTTTTGTGCCAGTACCATGGTGTCTTGACCACTATGACTGTGTAGTATAGCCTAAAATCTGATATGCTGGTGCCCCCAGCTTTATTTTTATTACTAAGAACTGCATTAGCTATGTGGGTTTTATTCTGGTTCCTTAAAAAACAGAATTTTTTCAAGTCTTGAAAGTATGATGTTGGTATTTTAATAGGGATGACATTGAATCTGTAGATTGCTTTGGGAAGTATAGCCATTTTAACAATGTTGATTCTTCCCAGTCATGAGCATGGTATTTCTTCCATTTGTTAATATCCTCTGCTATTTCCTTTCTTAGGGTTTCATAATTTTCTTTATAGAGGTCCTTCATTTCTTTTGTTTGGTATATTCTTAGGTATTTCATTTTCTTTGAAGCTATGGTCAAGGGAGTTGTGTCCTTATTTAGCCTCTCACCTTGGTTGTTATTGGTATATATAAAGAATTCTGACTTGTGGACATGGATTTTATATCCTGAGACAGTACTATATATATTTTTTTTTGTTGTTGTTGTTACAGTTTTGGCCTGGGCCAGGCTTGAGCCCACCACCCTCTGCATATGGAGCTGATGCCCTACTCCCTTAGCTGTAGGCGCTGCCCCATTACTGTATTTTTTGATGACTTCCAGGAATCTTGTGTTTGAGTCTTTGGGGTTCTCTAAGTATAAAATCATATCGTCAGCAAAGAGGGAGAGTTTGACCTCCTCTGCTCTCATTTGGATGCCCTTTATTTCCTTGTCTTGCCTAATTATATTGGCTAGAACTTCCAGCACTATATTGAATAGTAATGGTGACAGAGGACAACCTTGTCTGGTTCCACTTCTAAGAGGAAAAGCTTTCAGTTTTACTCCATTCAGTAAAATATTAGCTGTGGGTTTGTCATAGATACCTTCAGTCGGTTTAAGAAATATGCCACCTATGCCTATACTCTTCAGTGTTCTAATTAGAAAAGGCTGCTGGATTTTTATCGAATGCTTTTTCTGCATCTATTGAGAGGATTATATGGTCTTTGTTTTTGCTTCTGTTGATATAGTGAATAATGTTTATGGACTTGGCATATGTTAAATCAGCCTTGGCATCCCTGGGATGAAACCTACTTGATCATGATATATAACTTTTTTGATGATAAGCTGTAATGTATTGGCTAGGATTTTGTTGAGAATTTTTGCATCTATATTCATTAGTGAAATTGGTCTTTTCATTAAAAGCATCAGGATACACTCTCTATTTCTCGTAAATTGATGTGTTATAAATTGTTATACAATTTGTGGTGCTAGTATTAAAATGTCCAACCTGACTGTTAATTTAAGGTTACTGAGGACAGAATTTGCATGGATCTGATGCTAGGAAGGAGACCCTTCCCAGCCCTTATTTCTCTTCCAGTGGGGAAAAGATGTTACCATAAAAGTCGTATCTGTCGGAATCATTTCTAGAATTCTAGTTGAGATTCTCATTGACCATACTTTTGGGATAAACACCAGTCCAGTTAGGTCATTGTGCTAGTGGTGGATCATTTTTGTGCATGGTATAAAGGTGGCCTAAGGCTGCATCTCTGAAACCTACTCTCATTTCTCTTTTTTCTCCTTTATAATTTACATTATTTCATGCATGTAATACCCACATTGCCTGGGTATTACATTTGTTTTCCAATATTCATAAGTGTGTTACCTACTTCCATTCTTCTGTTCCTGCTCACTTTCTACCTCAGGGAAGAATTGTGTTGTGAAGCTCATAAGTGCTACACAGATAACTATGATGTTGAAAAAACATTGTTATAAAGCCTGAAAACATGTTGCCTTTGGTAACTCTGACTGGTTTGTACATAAGGCAGGGATCTCATTGATGGATCGATGGGAAGGAGGCTTTATGGCCAACAACTGAAGCAGAGACATTGGGAAAATGGATGGTGTCCACAGAGCTGAATAGAGCCAAGAAAGATCTGCAGACTGAGTTAGGATGATCTGTGGCCTGGCCAGTAGAGACCAGCAGTATTCTCTCAGTATCAGGGCTCCACCTTTTTCTTGCACAATAGAGCCCTGTTTTTTTTTTTTTTTTTTTTTTTTAATTTAGTAGTCTATTTTGAAATAATTCCAAATTTAGGGAAAAGTGCCAAGTGTAATACAAAAAACTCCCATATTATTTTATCCTGATTCCTCAACTGTTAACATTGGAGAACAAGCTACAAGCATGACGGCTCATCACTCCTAAATGTGGTGTGTGTTTCCTCTCATGTAAGGATGCTTTCTTCCATCATCAGCATTCACCCCTTCAAATCAGGAAGCAAATATTGCTGCCCCCTACCCTGTAGTTCACAAAGCCCACTGAAATGTCATTAGTTGTCCTGACAGTGTTTTTCTTTTCTGAACAGGATCCAAGTCAGAAACACGTTACACTTAGTTATCATGGCGATTGAGCCTCCTCTACTCTGGGACATTTCCTGTCTTTCTAGTGCTTGAGAGTCCAATTCTTTCTTTTGTAGAATATCTCTCCACCTCGACCCATTCAGTGTTTCCGTATGACCAGATTCAGGTCCCACACTCTTGGTGAAAATAACTTAGAAATGATGGTCAGCTATTCATAAGTGGTCCCATCAGAAAGTACCTATCTCCCCACTGATCACATTGGTACACCATGTTTCTGAACCTTGGATTTGACACTTTCTCTTTGTAATTGACGAGGATTTTGTGGGGAGAGGTTGGAAAGTTTGGGCAGAAGAAAACAGCATAGTTGGAAGATGGGTCACATTGACTAGTTACAATAAATAGAGGAGATATCTATTTATGACCATAAACAGCATAGTTGGGAGATTCAGGTCCCACACTCTTGGTGAAAATGACTTAGAAATGATGGTGAGCTGTTCATAGATGGTCCCATGGGGAACAATCTATTGTGTACCTGCTATGTCTCTGTGAGGCAGCCCCTGACATCCCTTAAGTACCTGTTACTTGAACTCTAACTGACGTTTGCCAGCATCTTCATCTTACTTCTCCTTCTTCCCCCAGCAATCCTTGTCCTCAGCTATAAGGGGGTCTCTCAGGTTTTCACTGAGTATGGGGCTGCCTGGAATAAAGACTATATTTCCCAACTTGTGACTTAATTGTAGCTAGTGGTAGCCAGTTTGACCATGAAATGGAAGCTAGATGTCAGGGGTCTGTGATGATTATGGAATAGTGATACTAGCCCAGAATAATTCACCTTGGGACTTTATTTAAAGTTTTCAAATTATTATTTTAAATGTTTGATCCTTCAACAGCTGAACTCGATTTTAACTAACACTACTGCTGCTAGATAAGAAGGAAATGAAAATAATTCTGAATTCAGTCAGACAGCGAAGACATTCATAAAGGAGGCTAGTACCAAATTTATTGGAGATTACAGTGAAGGTACCAAATTCAATCTCCCTAAATCTAGTGTCAAAGTTTACAGAAGTTTAAAAGGATTACAGTGGAGAGTAGGCAACACAACAATATACTTCTAGTAAGTGAAATTAATAGCTGCACCCTTATAGAGGTGGCTGACTTCTGTCTACTAAAATGAGATGGAATTTGGCAGAAATAGGAGGTGGGATATCCTGAGTGAACCCAGGGAGGCAGTCTTCAAGATCACTTTCTATGGAGATTCCCATTTGTCTTGGCAACTGTAAGAAATAGTTCCAATCTGTATCAAGAGCACAGAAGAAAAATCACTCCTATCCTGGCTGAGAGGTCTGCTCCAGCGCCTTACAGAGCTGACCTCATTTACAACATGGGATTTCAAAGTACTGTAGAACCTTTTGCCTACATTGACCATCTTGTTAAGCTTACCCAGTTTCCATAGACTAGATATGTACCGCATGTGGGTATCAGTAATAGGCCTAGTTCCTTACATTAACTACCTCTCCTTGTTGGCCAGTTTGTTACTGTCTCTTGGATGGTCAACTTACAGAGGTGCTATTGTATTTCTTTAGTGCTTATGTTACTTTTAGCCCCAGGAAGATTTAGAGCTTAGTAAACAGATGATGAAATTTCTGAAACCCATGATGATGAATGCTTTTCAGATATTAATGGTCTGCATACAATTTTTAGTTGATGTATTTGTACCGTTTAAGAGACTTTGGCATATTGATGTAACTAACAAAGTGGACATTGATTCTACTTTGTTTAGTTGGGTAATTGACATTATCTTATAATTTTTATGTTGAAAGATGAAATTTTTGACAAAGATTATGAATAGCATTGCTTTTAAAAGTTCACTGAATCTTTTATTTATTTTAATTTGTTAGGAAATTACTGGAGCAATTTAGTACTCAGATGATTTGTCTTGCTAGGTCAGACAATTTAAGTGCTTCAGAAAAGAAAATGGGTATATTGAATTTATAAATGTAAATTTATAAACCTTATACAATGGCAAGGTTATGGATTGTCAGCCTTCAGTATGTGAGTTGCTGTCCTGGGCAGCAAGATAGCATTCATATCTGCCTCTGGGTCAGGATGGGAAGTGTCATAGAAAAATCCTGGGCTGGAGTCCTCAGCCCTCAACAAGTAACTTACTATCTTTTGAACTGTAGGGTTTTCAGCAATAAATTCGGGACAATAATTTCTGAATCATGTGGTTATTGGGAGGGTTAGAACTCATAGACGTAGAGCACTCAGTATATTGCTTGTCACTTAGCAGGAGCTCAGACAACAGTGACATTTGTTAGAAGATAATGAGGCTGATGAATTAGGTTAGAAACTGGGGCCAAAACAGAGTAGTTCCCATTTGCCAGTCACTTGTTATGTTGCCAGTCATTATACAAAGTCCTTACAAAGATTGTGTCTCCGAATTTTCCCAGTAACCCACGAGATCTTTCCTATATTATTCTGTCCGTTTTACAGAGGAAGTAACTGTGGTCCAGAGAGGTTAAGTGACTTTTCCAGTTTTACACTGCTAAGTAGAAAGAGTTGAACTAGAATATAATCCACAAAATTTAATGCTGGATATTGGACTCTAGGCCACATTCTTATACTGCTATGTTACAGAAATCCACATCTGCAGTAACAGTGCCGCAAACAAGATGAGATTGTCTAGCATCACCTTTGCTTTGCAGAATTGCTCTCTGACTTTAATATCCCATCAATTCAGACTAGTGTCTTTTGTAACATTCATAATGAAAGTACTGGGCAAATACACCAACGGAGTCAGCTTTGCTTTATTACAAGTTGATTGGGTATATCAGATTACAAAAACGTTTGGTTCCATAGACAATAAAATGAATTGTTCTTGAAGCTGTTCACACTTATGAGCTACCCGATGGGTATACCCTGTCCTTTATAGCTCAAAACGACAGGTTTTTGTTGTTGTTATTATTGGGTGATGGCATTTTCTGCATTTTAGTTGGCAGCTGGTTACTCTAGACCAGTGGTTCTCAACCTTCCTAATGCTGTGGCCCTTTATACAGTTCCTGTGGGTCACAACCCACAGGTTGAGAATTGCTGCTCTAGAAGCCATTACTGGTCATATTTGAAACTGAATGGCATGCTTTCTCCCTGACCACTTCCCGCACCACCCAGCTTCTTTTGCTTCCCATACCTGAATAGTGAGAGTAATGGGCAGTCATGCTTAGGTAGTAAGGGCATCATTTCAACTCTGGCTGGATCCTGTGCTCTGGATTTTACAGCTGCGTGAACTTGGGCAAGTGACCTTATTTCTCTAAATTTCCAGGCCTCTAGGAATAGTATCTCCCACATAAGACTGATATGAAGATAAATGAGGCGAGGTTTATAAAGT
This sequence comes from Otolemur garnettii, assembly GCF_000181295.1. Lineage (NCBI taxonomy): Eukaryota > Metazoa > Chordata > Mammalia > Primates > Galagidae > Otolemur > Otolemur garnettii. Next base: position 19,681,421 of record NW_003852410.1, read on the forward strand.
GCTTTTGATTAGTTCTTGGTGTATAGTCAGTACCGAATATGTAGTGTCTTCAAGACACATAACAAGCGCCCCAACTGTCATAGTAATCACAGTGGCAACAGTAGTAATGGCACTAAAGGACAGATAGCCACACGGGCTAACTCTGCTGTACACAACATCAGCAAAGCCTCAGCATCTAGCTTGCTTCCCAGCTCACTTGCCCCCACAACCCCCAGCACAGGATGCTGCAGAGCTGAAGTGGTCCCAGTGTCATGTTATCCTCTGTTGTCACAAACCTCTGCCTGCTAATGAGGCCCAAAGATGAGCAGCTCCAGATGGAGTCAAGTAATGGGTTTTCTGCCAGAAAATGTGGTAGGTTTCCAAGGCCATTGGAGCTCAGTGACAGCTGTGGATATTAAACAGAGACTAGCAAAAAATAAGGAAAGATGCAAGCCTTGGAACTAAACAAACTATATAAACATAAATAAACTGTGGGACACATTGTGGCAGGAGAATCCTGTCTGGGAGCCCGAGATACTCATTTTAGATACAAAAGCATTATTCCATCTGAGAGATGGCAGGGCAGTGCTAAATGTCCGTAGAATTTGTGCTGCTCTTCAAGACATCTAAGTCTCTTAAACGTGATGCAAACCTTGTATGTTTTCATCAACCATGAGCACGTTTTATATATCATTTTGAATAATTAGAAAAATATAAGACAAGTGTTTTAACACTTGCAAAAGTCAGTAATAGATTTATTATTTATTACAAAATTCTTTTGCCCCATGGACAGCATATTTATCCTTATCATCATCATCAACCCTTTACATAAGTAAAAGCCAGTGTAAATATCAACCAATCATTGTGTTTTGTGTTTTTCATGCATTTTCTGTCCTCAGTTAGAACATATAGCAATTCTGAAAGGTAAGCAGTATTTGTATCAGCTTCATTTTCTAGATGAGAAAATTGAGGCTGTTTCTTTGGCTGAAGTTACTTCACTGCCTGGTAAGGGACAAAGCCTGAGTTCTAATCCAAGGCTCTCTGACCCCATGGCCCATGATTTTATCCATTGCCACTGTAGTCATCTCTCTAATATGTTTTTTTCTTTAGGATGGACTTTAGAGGATTGGCAAATCTGTGTACACAGAAAGGAGATACTTGGACATTCCATGTGTACATTGTAGAACATCCGTGTTGGGAGCTCTTCAAGAAGTTAAGTCATCCCTTTATGTTACAGGGAGATGACATTGTGGCCTGAGTCTCATGGGAATGAATCTGCATGGTATCCACATGGTCTAGATCAGCTCATTCTAGCAAGCACAGGTGGCTCTAGGCCCAAGGGACTCTAAAGTTCCTTTGAACTAGCTAGCTTTGAACCAGGGGATTAGGATTAACTGCTGAATTGAGAAGTGGCAGCCTTTTATCCTTGTTCCTCCATTTGGGGTCATACTTCCCATGAAATAAAAGAAGATATTAAGCCCAGTATAGCTAAATAGTATTTTCTATGTACATTTAAGGCAACTGACTTAACCTAATATATAAGTAAGCTCACTAAAAATATAATTGCATTTTCCCCCTATTTGCAGACATAAATTTTCTTGTAGCAAATTTGCAAAAAAGAAGAAGAAAATGAACCATAACAACCTTCTTCTATCACTTATCAGATTATTTAGGATATTTCATTTCAGATCTATCCTCAGTATACATATGATATATGATATGTGTATGTTTATATATGCCATAGAATCTTCATAGTTGACCACCTCTTTAAATTGACCCAATTTCCAGGACAGGATATGTACCATATGTATACATGTATCAGTACAGTAGGCCTAGTTCCTTATGTTGACCACTGGAACTAAACAAACTATATAAACTCAGGTGTATGCTGAGTCCTGTGGGTTGTCAACTTACAGAGGTTCTACTATATATTTAATGGTACATATTTTGGACTGTAGCAAGTTTTCCCTCCTCTTAGCAATATGCTTGGTATTCTTCCTACCAGGTCGAAGAAATATCTTTTATTTGAATCTGAAAATAGTTTTTCTCTGATTACAGTCATGGCAAAGAATAGAAGTTATATCTAAACAATGAACAAGGAGGTAAAAATCACTCAGACACCTATTGCCTATAGATAACCTCTGTTGATGGGGGTTTTATATCATTTCCAACTATTTTTAGGCATTTATATCTATATTTTATAAAGTTTGCAAAAATGTATGATATGTTTTGGCTTTTATCTTCTAAATATTTTCTGGTGGTTTTCTTTCAAAAACCCTGCAAGCTTATCAGAAGTCTGGAGTCCCATGATGTTAAGCTTCATGCAGGTGACAGTGACATTTACAGCAGAGAAAAGCTTTTAGTTAAAGATAGTCATTTTCATCACTCCATCACTTAAGCATCAGACTAAAGCTCCAAGCTTTATCTGGGCTTTTCTGAAGATTGCAAGTATTTCTAGGAAAATTCAGTCCTTTGTTCAAAATGGAATAGCCATATAAAAATACCTGGGCAGGTGTGGCACAAAGGAACGCTTGTGTGCAGCTATTATTGGTAGTTTCCATTGAATTTACAAAACAATACTGGTATAAAAATTTATGTTTAAAACAATTAGTTTTTTCCATTTAAAAGTGTTATATATGCTGGGCGCAGTAGCTCAGGCCTGTAATCCTAGCACTCTGGGAGGTTGAGGTGGGCGGATTGCCTGAGCTCAGGAGTTCAAGACCAGACTGAGCAAGAGTGAATTCTCATCTCTACTAAAAACAGAAAAACTAGCCAGGCATTGTGGCAGGTACCTGTAGTACTAGCTACTTGGGAAGCTGTGTCCAAGAGATTAAGGTTGCTGTGAGGGTTGCTGTAAGGTTGCTATAATGATGCCATGATACTCTACACAGGGCCACAGAATAAGACATTGTCTCAAAAAAGTAGTGTTACATATGTTCATGGTTTAAAAAAAAATTCCTTTAGAACTGAGTATTTTGCTTATCCTTTACTTTGATTTTGGAATGTTTCTAGCAGGATTCTGATTGGGAGTCGGTGGTGGGGGAAGCTGATTCCTTTTTTACATTAGCCTTGAAGAATTGCATACCTATTGGGTGCCTATTTATACACCAGACATTGGACATTGAACTTTGTGCTAAGGTATAGGAACTTAATATTTTGTCATGTTTAGTTTTAGTAAAAATTCAAGAAGAGACCAAAGATTTCTATTGCCAAAATATTTTAGATACTTTGTCCTGCAGATACTTTTGTAATATGTTCTTAGAAGCAAAGTATTTCTTGATTTGGAATGGAGTTCTACAGGGACATGCATTTGTCCAAACTTACTGCATGGTACCCATCAACATCAGATTTGTGTATTTTACTATATTTAAATTTTACCTCTCCCCAAAAAGGAACTGTAAATAAATATTAAAGGGTTGTTTGTGAGATACATACTAAAGAACTTAAGGGTGATTGTACTGATATATGCAACATGACACGCATAAAAATTAAGACAAGCTGTGGTGGATGGAGAGATGTGATTCAAACAAGTGTAGCAAAATGTGAACAGTTAGGGAATCTAGGTTGTAAGTATATGGATGTTTATTATGCTAGCCATTCATATTTTCTTTTTCCTTTTTTGTGTGAGTCAGAGTCTCACTTTGTCACCCCCAGTATAGTATCGTGGAGTCACAGCTCACAGCAGCCTCCAACTCTTGGGTTCAAGTGATTCTCTTGCCTCAGTCTCCCAAGTATTTGTACTACAGGTGCCTGCTACAACACCTGGCTATTTTTAGAGATTGGGTCTCACTCTTCCTTAGGCTGGTCTCAAACCTGTGAGCTCAGGGCAATCCACCTGCCTCGGCATCCTAGAGTGCTGGGATTACAGGCGTGAGCCACTGCACCCAGTTGCCATTCAGCTTGTCTATTTGGTAGGAGACTTTAGTAATAAAAAAGTTGGGGAAAGAAACCAGTAATGAGGCTCTATGCAAGAGGCTTAAAGCACAGCCTCTAGAATAGTGGTTCTCAACCTTCCTAATGCCCCAGCCCTTTAATACAGTTCCTGTGGGTCGCAACCCACAGGTTGAGAACTGCTGCTCAAGAATTATCTTTCTGGCTTAAAAATTCCAAGGCTGCTTCTTATTAACTGTGTGATTCCAAGAAATCACTTAACTTCATTGTGTTATTTGTTAGAAATGATAATACACTTAGCACAAATCTTATTTCCCAGTAAGGTCCTAAAAAACACTGTGATTATGATTTCATAATCCTGAAGGGTGACCATGTGCTGAGGGCCTACTATGTGCCTGGTACTCTTATTTGTTCATTTTTAGGAGATCAAAGCAATCCCATTCCACATCAAGCTGTGTGTGCCCTTCAGTACAAACTTCCATACCAGAAGAGGTGTGAGAGGCGTGATTAGCAGAACTAGAGAGTGGCTTCATTAAGCTTGACAGAGCTCCCCCTCCCTCCCCAGCTTTGCAGATCCCCCTTGTGTGGCATATCCTTTGAAATTGAAGGGCCTTCAGAGGAGAGGTGGCATCTGCTCTGTTAGACTTGGTAGCATTCCCAAGTCAGTGTTAATTTAGTTGATTCATAAAAATTGCTAGGACATTTCCTTTTCTGGAGTTATTCTGTTTTTCGCTTTTTGGACAGGTGTCCTGGGAAATTAATCTAGTGTAATGAGATCCACCCCCTCCCCATAGTCAAATCATGTTTATGAATTATGACAGATGGTTCTACTTGCTGGGAGGCAAAGAAAAAGGGTCGGGAACCTGGAGGGGATGGAACTAGGTCTAAGGACACCGGGACTGGGGGACAAAGGAGAATATTTCGGGCAGTTCTATGGATGTGCTACTTATTTCTGGGTGTCCATGCTGCTGGAAACTAAGCTGGAAGACAGAGTAAAAAAGTATGGCATTGAGTATCTTAGTTAGTTTGGGCTTCTATAATAAAATACTATGGACTGGATAGCTTATAAAAACAAATTTATTTCTCACAGTTTTGCATCCTGGGAAGTGCAAGATCAAGGCAGATTCAGTGAATGGTGGGGGATCACCCTGATTCATACAGGGAGGGCGCCTTCCTGCAGTGCCATCACCTAGTGGAAGGGATGAGGGGTCCTTCTCGGCCCCTTTATAAGGGCACTAATTCCATGCATGAGGACTTGCTCCTGTGACCTAAGCACCTTCCCAAAGCCCTACCTACTAGTACCATCACCTGGAGGGTTTGGATTTCAATGCATGGATTTGGGGGGGGGTAATAAACATTCATATCTTAAGAGAGAGTGTGGGAGTATAAAACAAATGTTAGCCACACTAGCGAGCTATCTGTGGGTAGGAGGTATAGACTTACATGCTAACTTTCCAGCCATGGTTATGAAATATGAATCTTGACTGTAAATTTCTTATATGGCTGGAATTTCAAAGGATATCCTCATCTGGGACTGCCTGGATCATCAAGTATGAAATAGGACTTGGTTTTTTGGCCACTCTAATATTGTTGGAGAACTACTTAAAAGCTGCCAGGATTTTCTTTTCAGTTTTCCCAGATATGGATGCTAGCTCTTGAGTATTTTCCTGTGTTGTCTTGGGTGTTACAATTCCAAACTGAACTCAAAAAAATTTCATTATTCTTTTACTCCAAGAAGTAAAAGTTATACCAGCTTGTTAAATCCCTCATTTCCCATTTATAACACTTGGCCTGGCTTCCTCCAGCCTGAATTCTAGCTCACACCAGGCAGTGAAAAATAAGACGCAGAAAGTCCCACAAGGGACTTGAATGCTCAAATATAATTAGAAAAGTTGTTTTGAAAATAATCCAAGAAAGTAAGGTTTTGTGGCTTCTGAGGTTAAGTATAGCAGGTGAGTGCTCTAATTCCTGGGAACTTAACACGTACAAGTCCTTGTTTGGGTGTGGTTGTGATAGAGATGGGGCATGGAATTTGAAGTCAATGCTGATCTCTTTGGCTGTTGACAGTGAAATTAGTTATCTCAAATAAAGTTGAATTAAATAACTTGGAAGCATTATAGAGAAGCAAGTACAAAAAGGAGGAAGAATTAAGAGGGAGGAATGAAGGAAACCAAAGTAAATGACATAATTAGAAAAGGAAATAACAACATTTTCTCTGGTCTTCACAGCCCTTGTAAGCCAAGTACAGACTCTACCCAGTCCCTTGATACTGCATGGTTTCATTCTCCACAGTATAACCCAAAGTCCCTTCAGTGTTTAACATTCAAACAATAGACTTAGATTTCAGGCACAATGAAGGGATCAAGACAGGCAATAAAAGACCAAGACATTGCAATTTAAAACTCAGTGCAATTTGAAAGCAACATAACAAATTATGCTACACCTGAGAAGATGTGTATATCATGGGAAAGTGGTTCTGAGTTCTTTCACATCTATCAGGGTAGGTTGTTCCTGGCTTTTACTTAACACTAAAGCATGTCATCAACCACTTTATAAACTTCAAAATGAAAAATAAGTTCTTTTTTATGGCAAGCTGTTGTTCTATCTCTGGCATTTGGAATTATAGCAGATTTAAAGTCTGGAATATGTGTTTATTTGCAGAATGGGTGGTGTGAATGTATACTTTATTATTGCTGCTACTAAACAATGGTTAGTTGTAATCTTACTGATCCTCTGTAGAACTTTCATTGGTCCTCCCTTGAGAGTTAACTTACCTGACTGGGGGTTGTTTTAAGACTACCACAATAACTGGAAAAACCCCAAAGACTCAACTACAAAGCTCTTAGATGTGACCAAGAAATATAGTAATGCTTTGGGATAAAAAATCAATGTCTACAAATATACCTTCATACATGCCAATAATAGTCAAACTGAAAATCAAAGTAAAGACACAGTACCCTTTACAGTACCTCCAAAGAAAATACCTGGGAACGTATCTAACAAAGGTTGTAAAGGATCTCTATAGAGAGAACTTAGGGTTTCATAAAACCCTAAGAAAAGAAATAGCAGAAGACATTAATGGAAGAACATACCATGCTCATGTCTGGGAAAAATCAACATTGTTAAAATGTCCATACTACCCAAAGCAATCTATAGATTTAATGGAATCCCCAACAAAGCACCAATGTCATACTTTGAAAGAACTTGAAAAAATAGTACTTTGTTTTATATGGAACCAGAATCATAGCTGTGTACAATAATGTAATCATGGGGTACAGTGTGCTGGTTTTCTATACAATTTGAAATATTTTCATCAAACTGGTTAACCACCTTCACAGCATTTTGTTAGTTATTATGTTAAGACATTTATATTCTACACTTAGTAAATTTCACATGTATCCTTGTAAGATGCACCGTAGGTGTGGTCCCACCAATTAACCTCTCTTCACCCATCCTCCCTCCTACCCTCCTCTCCCCTCCCTCTCTCCTTTCCCTTTCTTCTTGGGCTGTAATTGGGTTATAGCTTTCATAGTGGGGCTGAGTACATTGGAAACTTTTTCTTCCATTCTTGAGATACTTTGCTAAGAAAACTGAAGGCTTCACGTTTCCATACTTTAGGTTACACTACAAGTGTATAGTGATTAAAACAGCATGGTACTGGCACAAAAATAGACATATAGATCTATGGAATAGAAAAGAACCAGGAGTTGAACTCAGCCACATATTGCCATCTGATCTTTGATATACCTAACAATAGCATACACTGGGGAAAAGAATTCCTATTTTTTTTTGAGACAGAGTGTCACTCTCCACCCTTGGTAGAGTACCATGGCGTCAAAGCTCATAGCAACCTCAAACTCTTGGGTTTAAGTGATTCCCTTGCCTCAGCCTACGAAGTTGCTGGGACTACTAGTGCCTGCTGCAACGCCTGACTACTTTTTTGTTGCAGTTGTCATTGTTGTTTAGCAGGCCCAGGCTGGTGTGTGTGGCTGGCGCCCTAACCGCTGAGCTACAGGTGCTGAGCCAAAGAATTCCTATTTAATAAGTGGTGCTGGGAGAACTGTTAGCCCCATGTAGATGACTAAAGTTGGACCTGCACATCTCAACAGTGACAAAAATTGACTCTCACTGGGTAAAAGATTTAAAGTTTAAGAACTGAAATGATAAAAATTCTAGAAGAGAACGTGGGAAAAACTCATGACAAAAGTGGCCAGGGAAGGAGTTTATGAAGAAGACCCGCATGCCAATTGCAGCCACACCAAAACTAAATAAATGCAATTCCATCAACCCCAAAGGGTTCTGCTTAGCTAATGGCATCACAACTAGAGCAAACAAGACAGCCTTCAGAACAAAAGAAGATATTTACATGCTATAAATCTGACAAAGGACAGGTGACTATAATCTATAGAGAACTCAAATTAATCGATAAGAAAAGAGCGAACAGCCCCATTTATAAGTGGGCAAGAGATCTGAACAGAAACTTCTCTGAAGAAGATAGATGAATGGCCAAGAAACACATGAAAAAATGCTCCTTATCCCTAATCATAAGAGAAATGCAAATCAAAACCTCTCTGAGATATCACCTAACTCCAGTGAGAGTAGCCCACATCACAAAGCCCCAAATCTGCAGGTGCTATTATGGCTATTATGAATGTAGAGAGAAGGAACACTTTTGCACTACTGGTGGGATTGCAAACTAATATAACCTCTGTGGAAAGTGGTATGGAGAATTCTTAAAAGACTAAAGTGGACCTTCCATTTGATCGCACAATCCCGTTACTAGGTATCTTCCCAGAAGAAAAAAAAAATCATCTTACCACTAGGACATTTGCACTAGAATGTTTTTGCAGCTCAATTTACTATTGCCAAGATGTAAACTCAATCCAAATTCCCATCAGCTGATGAATGGATTAACAAACTGTGACATATGTATACCATGGAGTACCAATGGAGTACTACTCATAAGAAAAGATGAAGACTACATCTTTTGTGTTTACCTGGATGGAGTTGAAGAACATTCTTCTTAGTAAAGTATCACAAAATGGAAAAAAATTATCCAATGTACTTAATGTTAATATGAAACCAATATATAAACAACTACAAATCCACACAAAAGAAAAACACAAGTATAGTCTAGTGGGGGTGGGGGTGGAGTGAGGGTGATTGAGATCTCACCAAATGTGAGGGTGTTCAGCACACCCCATGGGCGAAGGGCTCAACTACAACTTGAGCTTTATTTCAGAAATAAATACAGTGTAACCTAAACATTTGTACCTTCATATCAATCTGAAATTTTAAAAGAAGACCACCATGATAAAATTGTTGAAGATCTTAAAAGCATTTAAAGTTTCTCAAATATCAAAGATGATCAATGATTTATTTATATGCTATTCTAAAATATAGGGAAATACACTTTAATGTGTAGAAGTTTTCTAAAGATACGAAGTAACAAATCTAAGTGATTTGTAGTGCTAGATCTTGGCATGCTTTATTGGTTTATTTGAAGTAATGCTACAGTGATTTCTAATTTAAGTCAGTAACTAATAAAACCAAACAAATATAAATAGAAAAGCAAACTAGCCCTTCTTAGTTGTTTATCCATCCCTTTATTCCCCAGCTCTATCTGCTTGGAAAACTCTTCTTCATGACATGGGTCAAATACTCTTCTTCTCTTTATAGCTCTTCTCTCCTCTATCCTGCCCAGTTGGACTTGACACTCCTTCCCCCTCCTGCCTTACTTTGTTCCTGACATTTTATTATAGATGAATTTTTTGGTAATTATTTATATGTATGTATGTATTTCCTCCCGTAGGTTTTAACTTTCTGAAAGGCTGTGACCATAACTTACTTTTTCTTTTAAATCTTTGAATTTTCATAGAACGGGGGCTCAGTGGATGTTTCTAAAGGGCAGAACATTTTCCTGCCACTCTCGATTTTCTTGAATGACACTTTAGGTGGTCAAGTTACAGGATATGAAGTGTGTGTCCCGAAGATGTCTTCTAGAGCCCTCCTCAAATATAGGTATCCCCTACCTTATGTAGTGAAAGGGTAATGGCTGAAAAAAGAAAGAAACATTCAAATAGTTGAAAAAAAATCACTATGGATAACTGCTAAATTATTCTCACATTTTAAAAACTCTTTTTAAAATTTATTTTTGACAACCTAAAATAATTCAAAAAGTTTAATCAATACTGAAAAGATAGAATGCATCGCCTGTAATGCCAATCTCTACGCCCTCAAGATAACCTCCATCAGTTGTTTGGTTATTATTCGTTTAGATTTTATTATGACTATGAAACTATTTACAAATGTGACTATTTTATTTTTTAAAATAGTAATTATTAAGGTCTACGAAAAGTTTACTTTGCCATAAAGATACACTTAATCATTGTTAATGACTATATCGCATTTTATTATTTTACTGTGTGGATGTATAAAATTTATCCTTTCAATAATGCCCAAATATTGATGGATGCTTAGATTGTTTCCAGTGTTTCCCCACTTTAATTACATTACAATGAAAAATCTTTCTGTAGTTGATTTTCATAGAAGCAAGATTGTTGTATCAAAGCGTCTTCTGCAAACATTGAGCAGATGGACCTCCTAATTGTCTTAGAACATTTCAGGTACTTTTTAACTGTCATGAGTTTTTCAGCATCATGGAACAGGTGCCCAGCCCTATTCTTTGATTTGCCCTGGGCTCAGAAGTCTGTCAGAGTCTGAAATCAGTCTGCATTGGGAAATCATGATTTCCCAGTGGGCCTATCTGGAGAATGAATCCCTCCAAAAAGCAGAACTGGTTAGAGAGGTGAAGGGTTCCTGAGGGATGATGTTTCTGAGTGAGAAGAAGGAGATGGCAGGACAGCAGAGGCTGGAGCTCTGCAGGCACAGAAGTCTCAGGTGTAGTCTGAGGTGGCACCTCAATGAGCCAGAGGCTTCATGGACAGTGTGCATCCTCTAGACATACAGTTCATTCTCTAAAGGAAAAAGCTGTGTCCCTAGGGGCTCAGCCACTCTGCTTTAAGATTCCCTGTGAAAGGATGCATTCAGGAGAAGCTGAAGAATCTCTTTCATTTGTAGACAGGGAGAAACCTAGAGAAAACTGACAGTAGTGTAGTCAAGGAACCCTGGACAGGGAATGCTGGCAGTCAGGGGTCAGCAGAGCAGAGACTGTAGACAATAGTTGGGAATATGACAACTATTGACATATAGTTGCAATATATTGCAACATATTGCAATATAGACAATAGTTGCATATGAGAACACCTCTCACTAGTGCTAGTGGAGGGTCAGATAGAGTGATTGATTTAATTAAGAACAAATAGGGAAATAGGGAAAAGATAAGATTTCTAATCGAGAAGATATGAGATCTCAGAATATTAGTAGAATTGCTATAAGGGGGAAGAAACATCTTTAAATATGGGTGTAGCTGGACAATGCATGTATTACATATATTTTAAATTTCATGGTCATTCTAGTTGACCCTGAAAATACAAATTTCCTGAGTTTCTCAGCAACAGTTTAGAAGAGTGCACGTACTCCCATAATACATGTATTCCCATAGTGTATAGCTGTTGCTATGTGGTTTGTTTGTTTGGTTCTTTGTTTTGAGACAGAGTCTCACTGTGTTGCCTTCAGTAGGGTGCTGTGGCATCAGAGCTCACAACAACCTCAAACTCTTGGGCTTAAGTAATTCTCTTGCCTCAGCCTCCCAAGTAGCTGGGGCTACAGGTACCCACCACCATGTCCAGCTATTTTTTTTGTTGTAGTTGTCCTTGCTGTTTAGCAGGCTCTGGCTGGGTTTGAACCCACCAGCCCCATTGTATGTGGTCTGTGCCCTAACCACTGAGTTGTGGGCGCTGAGCCCTGTTGCTACTTTTTAACCCTCTCTCGTTCATCACTAGTTAAGATCAGCAAGAAAATCTCCTTTTATATCTCTATTATCAGGGAGCATCCAGCTAAAGGATCCATATTACTTGGCTGAGAATGAGTTCTCGGGCCACTCAGAAAAATTTCAGAACTTTTTGTTGTGAAATCTGTACCTGTTATGGGCTCTGCCATCAAATGTCTCTTATCATCATGTGCAGTGATTTATGTACTGTGTCACCTTGATTGTACTGGAACTACTCTTCCCAGAATTTTCTTCCTTGTGTGATTTTGGATTTGAGGTGGCCACTTCCACTCCTGATGGGAGGCAAAGGGGAGCCAGTTTGTGCAGAGATCACATGAGAGAAGGAGCAAGGTGGGGTGGGGTGCCAGGCTCTTTTTAACAACCAGCTCTGTGCTGAAAACTAGTAAGAATAAGACGTCACTTCCCCTTCCTCTGGAAGGGCATTGATCTATTCTTGACGGATCCACCCCCTGATACGTTAGGCCCCACCTCTAGTATCGGGGATCAAATTTCAACCCAAGGTGAGTAAGGACAAACATTCAAGCTCCCCCACAGCTCCTCCTTTGCACCCCCACATCTACGTCTAGAGGTGCTGTTTTCTCTGCTTGGCTGGTTGGAGTTCTTGTGATCCTTTAACCCTCTCAGCTTCTCCTGTAATTTTGTAAGCTTTGGTTTCTGTAATAAATCCCTTTTCCATAACTCATAGTGGTTCTGTTTCTCTTATTAAACGCAGACTGACTTACATCTTTGGTTTAGAAATCAGAGGGAAAGCTGATTGTTTATAGATTGTTTTCCTTCTTCCTTCTCTTCAAACATACCACAACTTAGAGTAGAAATGCTTTTGATGTTCATAAGTGCTTTTCATCCACCGTGATGGTTCCCAGGATCTGTTAAAGTTACAAATGTTAGACAGGTTATTTTTACTACCAAAGTAAAGTCCATCCTGTAATCTATATAAAACACAGGAGAGATTTCTTCTGGAAGTTTCTTCTCCTGAAGAAATTTGTTTTCTTTTTAAGAGTTGTCATTTTTTCCATGTGGTTTCATTTGCAAAAGGTTTGTTTAATGCTGTATATTTGCAATCTTATAATGCTAGAAATTCTTTAATTAGCAATAGGTGCTTGGATAAGGCCACATGGGTATTTTTTTGCCACCCATGTTAGAAGATTCTGTCCTGAAGCTTTCTTGTAGAATTACATCTTTTAATCTAGTTGACAAATGTAAGATTGGCTTGCTGGTATTAAACTACATGAAAAGAGCAAGATAATATCTTTTACTGTGAAGTAAGAATAAGATATTACAACTGAATTGGGCCTTTCTGGAGGTAATTTTTATATAGCTTTAAAAATTTTATCACCAACATAGTGTGTATTAATGGTTATGAAAGCAATAAGTAAGATCAGTGACAAGATCAGAAGAATAGGCTAATTTATCATTATAGACTTTAATGAGCCATGTAATGTAGTAATAAATATGTAATAATTTAAAAGAGGATAGCAATGTGAAAAACAATGATTTAATAAACTTTAATAAAAACTGTTATAGAGACTAAAATTCAAATTACTCCTTGAAAACATGTTTTGTGTTGAGATATTATCTTTTTTTTTTTTATTGAATGGTAACTGAGATATTATCTTTTTTATAATCAATAAATTGTTCAAAGTGGCATTATCATACCCCCTACAGTATCTGAATAAAGGAACTATTTTGGATAGTGTGGAACTAATTGGATATCATATTCAATAGGAAATTTTAGATTTACAACTTACATAAAAGCCTGATCAGTAAGGGATTTATGAATGTGAAATAATACCTCCCTGGACAGCTTTCAATTTGTATCACAGAAAACTCTGTCTTAGAGATGGTCCTATTTCTGTCTTTTATTTATATTTGAAAATCGGTCTTGGGTGGCACCTGTGGCTCAGTGGGTAGGGCACCAGCCCCATATACTGAGGGTGGAGGGTTCAAACCTGGCCCTCGCCAAACTACAACAACAAAAATAAATAAATAAAATTCTAAAAGAAAAAAAATCGGTCTTTTAGATATGTGTAATTTAAATCTCTGCTGGGCAGTAGTCTGGTAGGGAGCAAAATATCTGTAATCTAATTCAGTCAAATGACGTGACCAGTAGTGAAATGGTTTATACCAATGTCTTATATGTTTGAAATTTTTTGACCCAGAGATTATGAGCCTAAGTCAAACAGGTTGGAAGTTGAAATAATTGTTTCAGTCTCAAAGATGCCATTGGGCATCAGTAAAGGAGTTCTCACAGTATCATCTTATTCCCAGTGAACTTGTTACAACTTGAGGAAATGTGTGTCAGTCTATCAGAAATATTAAAGAGGGGTTGGTAACTCTAGTATTAAGTTTGGTAACTTAATACTCTAGTATTAAGGGGTTGGTAACTCTAGTATTAAGTTTGAGTTTTGGAGTCAGGAAAACACAGAAGTGAGCTCGTTTGCTCTGGGAAATTGCCACTTGGCCTCTTAAGTTATCTCCCTGTGATTCTGTGTTCTTTACAAAGTTCCATCTTTCCGTAATATTTTTGGACCTTTCACTTGTCTTCTCTTCTCCTCCCCTTCTCCTTGCCTCCTGATAAAAAATAAATCTGAAATGCTAAACTACATTTTAACTGTCTCAATTAGGAATTTCTATCAAACCTCATGAAATGCCATCACCATGGCTAGAAACTACACAATATAATTGTGCTGAAAACTGGATATCCCAATTTTGGTCCAGTCAGTGAACCATAGAAACCATAATTTCTGCTCAAGAAGTTCAATACTATTGACTCAAAATAGCTGGTAATGGTGCCATTATCAGTATATGTAGTGCTGCATTTTGCATTTAATTTAGTAGAGTGTTATATTTTGGAAAAGAGGAATGCTGAATAAAAACCAGATTGGTAATGCAAATATTTATCACTTAGTGGTTTTGAAAAGATAGTTGAAAATAACTTGTTCGTATCATGAGATTAGCATTTTCAGACATTTACTGTGGTCCCCATTATGGTTCTGAACTGTGTCTCATGAACATTATTTTGTAGAAATATATTTTCAGAATGTCATTTCTTAAAAAATGCAGTGAACTACTTTTACAAAGTTTGCCTGATTAAAAATGTTTTTTATTCCATTTAGGTTGTGCTTTCCTTATTAAATTGGGTTTTTTTTCTCCTTTAGATTTATTAATGCTTCCAAGAATGTTTCTTATTGAGCCTATGACTTTTGGATGGGACTATGAAATTGGTGTAAAACTGTATTATAAGGCTGTTGATAAAGAATGAGAGGAGAACATTTGCAAAAGCATTGTTTAATTCAGCTGATAAAGTAAATAAGACCATGGAGTGGGGTTTTGATTAGGCTTACCAAATGCCTCTAAATATTGTTCTCTTATATGGCATGGTATTTGAGAGTCTCATGTATTTATAAGTTTATCAAATATGTTTTACAGTTTTTTCAAATAATATATATATATAAATTATAATAATCTGATTCCTATCAAACTGAGTGGAAGCCTAGCCACGAGTACTGTTCATTATCAGAAGCCCATCAGGAAAGGAACAAAACATAGTGAATAAGTTTTGCATATTTAAACTATTGCATATAAGAGTAGCAGCTAAGAGCAAGGAGGTTGGAGTCATATAGATCTGAATTAATCCAACTCAGAGTCCAAAGAGTAGGACTTTTTAATATTCTCTCTCTCTCTAACTGGATTTCATATATGGGATATCATTTTGTAATTCTGTTTGGGAGCAGGGTTAGGAGGTAATGTAAAAGAAAAACTTAAAACAGAAATTTGTGTGAGTTTCTGTAGAAATCAGATCTTTAAATAAAATGGAAAGTTATATTAAGTAAGTGTGAATCCCCTTGGTAAATGTGGAATGAAGAGAGTAGTGTTGAGTAGGATTTGGCCATTTTAGTTAATTTTTGGTTACCTTGGGCAAATACTCATTGAATTAAATTACTTTGTGAGAATTTCCCTTAAGATGAGAAAAACTGGCTTTACTTTGGACTGCTGACCTGCTATACTGAGTACTTGAGATCTAATCAGAAAAGATGATTTTAGTGAACTCATTTGTGGCTTGGGGTATAAACTGCAGAAGCTGTTCTTAGACTGGATATTTTTTTACTGTTTGCCCCAGTGTTTGGCTTCACAGTTTCCAAAGTAGGGCCTTGGGCTGCCACCAGAGTGGCATGGAGTTTCCTTGAGGAGAGGTCAAATAGCAACATGTGTAATTGATAACGCTTCATCGAAGATACAACCGTTTCTGTGTCTTGATGGTTAGTGACTAAAGCTGATCTAATCAAGCCTCTGTAGTGTCTATTAACAGCGCACAATTAGGTATTCTGTCTGGCTTTGGCTTTCACATTTTGCTGCTGGAAAGCTTGGAGAGGAAAGCATCTCTTTCTTCTGGATCTCAAGGATATGAAAAATGATGATGGCCATGGAATGTTGGTTATGTCTTTAGAATAATTTAAAGTGATCACAATTAACAATTTGAGGAGATGGCAAAAAGTGTTTTTTACACTAATGGTCTTCAGAAGACAAATAGGAAGTATCTTCCTATATATTACTCTTTAAAAAAAATTTCTGAAAATAATTAAAATAATAATAGCTATCATATTTTCACTTAAAAAAATGTGCCAGGTGCTTTACTACTGTATCTCATTTATTCTTCACATCATCATAGCAGTATGGATTCCTTCAATGTCAACACATTACAGAAGGACATGCTGTTTTTACCTTTCTGAACCTAACTCTCTTCTTTCTACAAAGAAAGTATTAAGCAGGGTAGGAGATTTTAACCAGGTCTGTATAATTCCAGCATCCTTGCTCTTACTGCTATTTTTACATGCTTAAATATGAAATCAATTCCTTTACTGATGAGTTTCTGGTAATTAGCTTGTCTTCTGTTCAGCTTGATGGGAACCAGTTTACTAGTAGAAGACAGAAGATATTAGGATGGTTCATATCTAGGGCAGAATGCATTGTCAGAGCATATAAATTTCTAAGGAGGAACTGTGTTTGCTTCTGAGAGAAGGTAAGCCCCAGCAAATATAGGAGAAAGGAAAACCAATCAGTGAAGATGGTGAATGAGCTTTAATGAGGTACATCAGCTGGGTGACTGTCTGACCCAGTGCCTTTGTATTGTAAAATTCTCCTGTAGCTTACTCTTAATGATAAAACTTTCTGTTTGAACCTTTACCTATTTGCCTATAAGTCGCAATAATGATGACAGTAATAACTAAAATTGCTAACACTTTTGGAACCATGGGGGGTGGCAGATACCAACAGATGTTCTTTATTTTTTTTTAAACTGTCTCTGAAATGATCCCTTTGATTCTATATAAAGTAATAGACTATCTGACTGAGGCAATAGTCTTTAATCGTATATGAGTTTTCTGACTCTGGGATAAAAAAGTCATATGTATCTTCTCATTTAATTTTCAAAACAACCCTCATCATCCTTTCACAGTTGAATAAACTGAGTCTCAGAGACATGAAGCAGTTTGCCTAATGTCACACAGCTGGTTGAGGGATGAAGGCTGGATTGAAACCTGGGTCTGTGGATTCTAAACTTGGTGTGCTGAACCAGAAAACCATCCTAACCTTATAGGAGTAGGTTGCCTGATTCGGTTCTCTGATTTTAAGCAAAGATGACTTGCAAACAGAGGGTATCAGCTGTGGCTGACAGATATGTACTGTTTAGTTTATTAAACCTATCAGATTTGTAGGCTGTCTTTTGGGGAGGGTTTGAGAGGGGAGCTCCCCTGTTTGCTAGAGGCCCTTGTATCTCTGGGCTATTTTACACCACCTTCCTGCAAGGCACATAAAGATATTGCATTTGTAAGGTCTAAAAAGTCAAGATTAGACAGTTCTCTCTTTCCTTGAGTGTTCTGAGACAGTGGTCCCCAACCTTTTTGGCATTAGATTCTGAAAAGGAACATGCAACCTAGATCCCTTGCACGCGCAGTTTACGGTGGGTTTTGCACTTTCATGAAAATCTAATGGTGCCGCTGGCTGATGTGACAGGAGGTGGAGCTCAGCAGTAATGTAGAAGACAGTGAGCAGCTGGCAGTGCAGAGGTAACCTCCCTGCCCACTGCCCACCTGCTGTGCAGTGGGTTCCAGCAGTACTGTCCCCAGGCTATTGGGATTGGTGACTGCAATGCTGAGAAGCAAAGATTCCCACAACCACTTAACTCCCAGAATGTTTTGTTATCTTGCCAATATTTTAAAATATTGCTTGCTTCTAGTTTTAATCCATTTCCTCCTCCCTTGACCAACCCTATCAATATATAGAAAAAGTACTCAGAAAACTGTGGTTTTGAAGAATACAGTTATTAAATACAACTTTAGTGCCCTGTCTTTCAACCTTTTCCCCAGTGTCTGACACGTAGTTAGCTCCTCTCGCTGACAGACTGGTGCCTCTGCTACATGGTAGTGTCACTACAGAGCAAAATTAATACATCCATCCAGTATTTATTAGCATCTTCTGGAATACTTACAAGAGTAAGGAGATGGTTGAGTATTAGCTGATTAAACAGGTAGGAAGCGTTTGAATGTGCTGGGTAAACAAGCTTTGGTTTAGGCATGTCGATATTTTTTGAAGTTCTTTTTTTTTAAATTTCAGATTAATATGAAGGTACAAGTGATTAGGTTGTATTGTTAACATTTGTTAGGTAAAGTTCAAGTTGTAATTGAACCCGTCTCCCAGAGGGCTGTACTGTATACCCTTACATTGTGCCTGTTAGGTAAGAATTTACCAATACCCCCTCCTCTCTTTTCCCTCCTCTCTGTCCTCGCCCTCCTCTCCCTTTCCCCCACCCCCAGTTGAATTGAATTGTGTTTTTTTTCTCATGTGGGCCTGTAGTTGTGTAGTTTTCCATTTTTGTGATACTTTACTAAGAAGAATGTTCTTCAGCTCCATCCAGGTAAATACAAAAGATGTAAAGTCTCCATCTTTTGTCCCATAGTTTATTAATCCATTCATGGGTTGATGAACACTTGGGTTGATTCCACATCTTAACGATTATAAATTGAACTGTGATAAACATTGTAGTACAAATGTCTTTATGGTAAAACAATTTTTTTTTTCTTCTGGGTAGATACTTAGTAATGGGATTGTGGGATCAAATTGAAGCTTTAATTTTAGCTGTTTGAGGAGTCTCCATACTTGTTTCCATATTTCAGACCAGCAATGTAAGAATGTTCCCTTCTCTCCACATGCGCGCACACCAGCATCTGCAGCTTAGGGACTTGGCTTCGTGATGTGGGCTATTCTCCCTGGGGTTAAGCCGAGTCTCACAGTGTTTTTAATTTGCCTTTTTCTGATGACTAGGGGTGATGAGCATTTTTTCATGTGTTTTTCAACCATTCCTCTGTCTTCTTTTTGAAATTCTTTTTTGCTTTTATTTTCAAAGTTAGTTTACCTGTCAATTGTCATTATTGTTTTCCTTAATGCAAAAGAAAAAGAGAAAAAGAAAGGAATTTAAAATTAACTACCAACTCTGGATATTTCTTTTTTCAGATGCAAAAGAAATCGTTTTAAAAGCCCAGATCTTAGCTGGAGGAAGAGGAAAAGGTGTCTTCAATAGTGGTTTGAAAGGAGGTGTTCATTTAACAAAAGAGTAAGTCTGGGGATTTTAATTCCTTGGCTTTGGGCCGAGAAGTTAGGAAGATCTTGCTTATGATTGAAGGGCACATAGAGCAGTGTGGTTGTATTAGGGCAGGAACAGACCATAATAGCTAGAGGAAGCTGAAATTACAGGTAGAGGGCGCTGGCGATGAGCTTCCTTTCGCTCCCACAGAAGGATTTTTCTTCACTAATTGGTAGAAACTCGACAGTCCTTCTATCCTAGCCAATCAATGATTCATCATAAATGTTAGAAATGATAACACTTGCAAGTAAAATGCTACTTCTGTAATGTCACTTCCCTATTCAAGAGCCTACAGCGGTTCCCCGCTCTCAGTGTTACCAGTTGTACCTCCCGTCTGATAGAACAAGCCTTCCTTTGTCTGAGCCAGTTACTGGAGGAAGATGGTCCGGCCGCCCATCACTGTCAGCCAGTATGCACATACAGGGATAGGTCCACCAAGCTTTATTTGTTGAAAGGCTTGGATTCTGGAGAACAGTGAGGGTAGCCTCTCCAAGACTGTTCTGTTCCTCCATTTCCAAAAAATCACAGTTTTATACATGAAAGTCCTGAGTAAATCTTTAAGATTGACATGATTTTTACTTTGAACTTTCATGTATGAAAATGAGGCAGAACAACAGCCCAAAAAGTTAATCTCCTAAATCAGTCCTCTTAAACTACCCAAAATAGGCATC
The DNA here is from genome assembly GCF_000181295.1 of Otolemur garnettii. Lineage (NCBI taxonomy): Eukaryota > Metazoa > Chordata > Mammalia > Primates > Galagidae > Otolemur > Otolemur garnettii. Next base: position 19,701,513 of record NW_003852410.1, read on the forward strand.
TTTAAGGTGGGAGGGAGCCAAATTTCCAGGGTCAAGGTCACTAAGGACCTAACTGACCGTACCAGCTGTGTCAGGTTGGCCCTAGCCTGACTGACGCCATGTTGTTTTCTCCACGTGCACTCTCCAGCCTGTCTTTTCAACTTCACCTCTCACATTTCCCAGGCACTGAACACTTTCCTTCCTGTTCCTGTCACATAGCCTATCTTTACTTACTTTATCCTTTCCCTCTTCCTCATCCCTCCCATTGTTCAATACTTCCCAAGTGGTCCACTCTCAAGTCTCTCTTCAACTCATATCTAGCTCTTGTTTTCATTTCACCATTATCTCTTTACTATGACTAAAACTTACTTGGGGATACAGGGTCACAAAGGTCAGCAAGCACCCTTTGTTCCTTCATTCATTTTCTTTTGCTCTTGCTGAGCCTCTAGCCCAGTGTGAGGCACACATGAGCAGTAAGACGCCGGGGTTCCTGGGGGTTGAGGAGAACCTTAGGTAATGCTCTCATGAGGATACATGACTCTGCTTTAAAATGATTTTCAACAGACACTGATTTTCTGTGCTTTTCTTCTCTCTCTTCTAGTCCCAAAGTCGTGGGACAGCTGGCCAAACAGATGATTGGATATAATCTAGCCACAAAGCAAACTCCAAAAGAAGGTGTGAAAGTTAACAAGGTAATGTGGATGCTTTTGGTCATTTTCTATGTATGTGTTAAAAAAAAAAAAAAAAAAAGCAAACTGTC
>NW_003852410.1:19716766-19763507 GCF_000181295.1 Otolemur garnettii
GGTCCAGTTTTTAGGGGGTCTCTCCCATGGAATAGAGTGGGAGGCAGTTTGAACTCTGCTCGCTTGTTTGCATGGAGTAAACTGCGCTTGCCCTTGTTGTGGGGGAGGGGCCTCCCGTCTGCTTGGTGGTGGATTTTGTACCTTTTGGTTGTAGTTTCAGGGTCGCAGCTCGCCTCAGGAAGGTTGAAGTGCACTCTTCAATCTTCTCTCTTGTCTCTGCTCCAAAGCATCAGCTAATTTGCTAAGGTTCTGTCCTTTCAGCCTCCTTCTGGACGGGAGCTTCTGTAAAAAGCTGGCTGCAGTTCGCCATCTTCAGTTTGACAGATTCTAATGAAACATTAGTCTTGGCAATGTGCCATTCATTTTGTACACCTCATATAATCTGTTTAGAGAGTGGTATATCTTTGAGGAGAAATAAAAAGGGTTTTATAATACTCATTTATTACCATTAGTATTAAGTAAAAATGGCCAGGGGCAAGTGACCAAAGCAACAACTTTTCCTTTCAGAACATAGATATGTTCTGTTTAAAGCTGAAGGGGCTTGCAGGGATGGCCCTGTCATTAGGGAGGGACATTCCCTGACCCACATAATTCCCTCCTTCCCCCACAACATTAGCTGTTGTGATGGTTTTTCTAAGTGTCCCTATTCCTTATTTTGAAATTACTGTCATTTTGAGCCACTTGTATTGCAGGAGGTATATTGCATTAGTGAGGTCAGTTGGGACACCCAAGTATGTATAGCACATATACTCATGTGTACGTGCACACACACCTACACACAGAAAATAAAGCCCAGAAGAAAGGGGCCTATCTCTGTAATGAAATAGTGAGTAGCAGAGCTGAGGCTAGAACCTAACTCTCCCTTCTGCCAATTTGTTCACCTTTTGCTGTACCCCCTCATGTATTGAGGCACCAGAGCCAGCCACCTGGTTTGCCGGACCCAGTGCAACACAAAGAGGTAAGGACCCTTGTTCAAATTTCAAGACAGCTATAGCAGAACAGGAAATCAAGAGTGGCATCTGTCTGGGCATGTGGCTCTCTGCCATTACAAACACCACAGAACCAGCCCCAGGAAACACCCTTGGTTAGAAAGCCCTCTAGCAGTGAATTAGGGCCCGTATTTTGGGGAAGTGGTGTCGCAGATTAATGGTCTCTACCAGTGGACCATGCTGGGAGACATTAAGGCAATACATTCTTTGTACTTTTCTGGGGGAGTTTTGTGGAAAATTCTTGCCACGACCTAAAAAAATTACCAGCTAGTTCTTCGTGTGTCATTAGAAGATTTATCCTAGCCCAGAAAAGGACACTGAACTAGAGGGAGATTGGAGCACTGACGGGTCATTAGCTCCATCAGGTTGAAAACACAAATCTTCCTAAATGTTAAGGGAGCAAAGAAACAAAACAGGTTATGGTTATTTCCCTTTCCTCTTGCCTCTCAGGTAGGTGCAAGAACTGTTAAAAGCTCAGAATGGTTTTATTTTGTTTATTTGTTCCTGTGTAGCATAGAATACAACTTTTATTTCCATTTTAAAAATGGTTTTGAGCCTTTACTGTGTAACTTACTCAATATTTGTCCACATAGGACATGATTAATATATTTACTAGCAGGAACTCACGGTTTTATGTGGACATGTTTATATTCTTGATTTTTTAAGGACTGTGCATTTTTTGACTTATGGAATATTGGACATCTTTCCACATCATTATGTATGGTTTCATCTCTTCTTTTTTGATGGTGACATAATGTTCCAGGGAATGAGTATGCCATGATGAGTATTAAGTCAGTCCCCCACTGATGGACGTTAGTCGTGTATGTTTTCAACACAGTGTGGTAATGACTGTTTTGAATATTTTGATACCTGGGAAAGGCTTTAGGTATCATGATGGCTGTGTCTTTCATTTTCAAGGTAGGCAAACAGAGAGTGTCCATAGTGGGTCTCAGCAGAAAATAACAGCTTGATCTAGGTTTTCTGTTTTCTAGGATATTTGATGTCCAAATAGTCATTGAATCTTTAGGGGTTGTAGAAGATCAGGAACTAAGCTCGTGTCAGAGATCAAAGTTATCATTTGGCATTTACCATGCAGCTTGGTAGACCAAGGATAAACAAACTTTCAGTGACACACAAGGGTCAGAAGGGTGAGAACTTGCATAGATTTATGTATTTAGGAGGTACGTACTGGGCTTCCTTTGCTGCTGGGTTCTGGGATATAGAATGAAGTTTTCAGCTAGTTGTTTTTCTTTCTTTTTAATATTATTTTTAATGGTGTTCCAGCGTTTAGTAGCTTATGCTTCACTTTCAAATGGGTATAATAATAACCTGCAAGATAGAGTAAATAAATCAATGCACATCTGGGTGTTTAACCTAGTAAACACTTGATGCCCATTGCTTAGTTCACTCAGGCTGCTATAGCAGAATACCATTGTCTAGGTTGCTTATGAAAGCAGACATTTATTTCTTACACTTCTGGAGGCTAGGAAGTCCGAGACCAGAGCTCCAGCAGATTCAATTTCTGGTGAACACCTGCTTTCTGATTCATAGAGGGCCAAGTTTTTGTTATGACCTCACATCGTGGAAAGGCTGAAGTTTCTCTTTTATAAGGACACAAATCCCATTCATAGATTCACCCTCAGGATCTAATCGCCTTCCACAGGCCCCACCTCCAAATATTATATTGGGTATTGGGTTTCAACATGTGAATTCGATGGGGGGACACAAACATTTACTATAGCTACATAATCAGCTTTAAAACTGAATAAACTGAGTCTTCTCACTTTTTGATTTTTTTTTTTTCTTTTTGGTAATTTTTGGCCGGGGTTGGGTTTGAACCTGCCACCTCCATCATATGGGGCCAGCACCCTACTCCTTTGAGCTATAGCACCACCCTAATTTTTTTGTTTTTACTTTTCTTTTTTTTTTTTTTTTCTTCTTTTTTTCTTTCTTTATTGTTGGGAGTTCTTTGAAGGTACAAGAAACCAGGTTATACTGATTACATTTGTTAGGTAAAGTTCCTCTTAAAATTGCGTCTTGCCCCCAAAAGGTGTGGCACACACCAAGACCACACCCCTTCCCTCCTTCTCTTTGTCTGCTCTTCCTTTCCCCCACCCCTCCCTCCTCCTTTCTTTCTCTGCTTTCCCCTTGCCCCACCCCCACCATGTCATTAATTGTCATTATTGGCCTCATATCAAAATTGAATACATACAATTCATGCTTCTCCATTCTTGTGATACTTTACTAAGTATCCACTTCCATCCAGGTTAATACAAAGGCTGTAAAGTCTCCATTTTTATTAATGGCTGAATAGTATTCCATGGTGTACATATACCACAACTTGTTAATCCATTCCTGGGTTGGTGGGCATTTAGGCTGTTTCCACATTTTGGCAATTATAAATTGAGCTGCGATAAACAGTCTAGTGCAAGTCTCCTTGTGATAAAAGGATTTTTTTCCTTCTGGTTAGATGGCCAGTAATGGGATTGCAGGATCAAATGGGAGGTCTAGCTTAAGTTCTTTGAGGTTTCTCCATACTTCCTTCCAAAAAGGTTGTATTAGTTTGCAGATCTACCAGCAGTGTAAAAATGTTCCCTTCTCTCCACATCCATACCAGCATCTGAAGTTTTGAGATTTTGTGATGTGGGCCATTCTTGCTGGGGTTAGATGATATCTCAGAGTGGTTTTGATTTGCATTTATCTAACGATTAGGGATGATGAGCATTTTTTCATATGTTTGTTAGCCATTCATCTGTGTTCGTTAGAGAAGGTTCTATTCATGTCTCTTGCCCATTGGTATATGGGATTGTTGGCTTTTTTCATGTGTATTAATTTGAGTTCTGTATAGATCCTAGTCATCAAGCTTTTGTCTGATTCAAAATATGCAAATATCCTTTCCCATTGTGTAGGTGGTCTATTTGTTTTGGTTGTTGTCTCCTTAGCTGTACAGAAGAAGCCTTTCTGTTTCATTAAGTTTATTTTATTTTTTTTTTTGTTGTTGTTTCAGTTGTCATGGCAGTCTTCTTTATGAAGTCTTTCCCCAGGCTAATATCTTCCAGTGTTTTTCCTATGCTTTCTTTGAGAATTTTTATTGTTTCATGCTTTAAATTTAAGTCCTTTATTCATCTTGAATCAATTTTTGTGAGTGGAGAAAAGTGCGGGTTCACTTTCTGTCTTTCACATGTGGATATCCAGTTATCCCAGCACCATTTAGGGAATAGGGAGTCTTTCCCCCAAGGTATGTTCTTGTTTGGTTATCAAAGATTAGGTGGTTGTAAGATTTTAGTTTGATTTTCTGGTTTTCTATTTGATTCCAAATGTCTATGTCTCCTTTTTTGTGCTAGTACCATGCTGTCTTGACCACTATGGCTGATGCCTTTGGCTTTGTTTTTATTACTAAGAACTGCCTTACCTATACAGGGTTTTTTCTGGTTCCATACAAAACACAGAATCATTTTTTTCCAAGTCTTGAAAGCATGATGTTGATATTTTAGTAGGGATGGCATTGAATCTGTAGATTGCTTTGGGAAGTATAGCCATTTTAACAATGTTGATTCTTCCCAGCCATGAGCATGGTATGTTCTTCCATTTGTTAATATCCTCTATTTCCGTTCTTAGGGTTTCATAATTTTCTTTATAGAGGTCCTTTATTTCTTTTGTTAGATATATTCCTAGGTATTTCATTTTCTTTGAAGCTATGGTGAAGGCAGTTGTGTCCTTAATTAGTCTCTCATCTTGACTGTTATTGTCGTATACAAAGGCCACTGACTTGTGGACATTGATTTTATATCCTGAGACATTACTGTATCTTTTGATGACTTCACGGAGTCTTGTAGTTGAGTCTTTGGGGTTCTGTAAGTATAAGATCATATCATCAGCAAAAAGGAAGAGTTTGACTTCCCCTGCTCCCATTTGGTTACTTTTTATTTTCCTATCTTGCCTAATTGTATTGGCTAGAATTTCCAGCACTATGTTGAATAATAATGGTGACAGAGGACAACCTTGTCTGGTTCCAGTTCTAAGAGAAAAAGTTTTTAGTTTTACTCCATTCGGTAAAATATTAGCTGTGGGTTTGTCATAGATCACTTTGATCAGTTTAAGGAATATGCCACCTATGCCTATACTCTTCAGTGTTCTAATTAGAAAAGAGTACTGGATTTTATCAAATGCTTTTTCTGCATCTATTAAGAGGATCATATGGTCCTTGTTTTTGCTTCTGTTAATATGGTGAATAATGTTTATGGACTTGGTTATGTTAAACCAGCCTTGCCTCCATGGGATGAAACCTACTTGATCATGATGTATGACTTTTTTGATGATAAGGTGAAATCTATTGGCTAGATGTTGTTGAGAATTTTTGCATCTATATTCATTAGTGAAATTGGTCTGATATTCTCTTTTTTAGTTGGGTCTTTTCCTGATTTTGGTATCAGGGTGATGTTTGCTTCGTAGAACGTATTCCGGAAGATTCCTTCCTTCTCAAATTTTGTAATAATTTCTGCAGTATGGTAATAAGCTCTTCCTTGAAGGTTTGATAGAATTCTGGTGTGAAGCCATCCCGACCAGGGCATTTTTTTGTTGGAAGATTTTTTATTGTTTCTTTTATCTCAGTGCTTGACACTGACTGATTCAGGAGCTCTTTTTCCTTCTGGCTAAGTCTAGGGAGAGGGTGTGATTCCAAATATTGATCCATTTCCTTCACATTGTCAAATTTCTGGGCATAGAATTTCTGGTAGTATTAAGAGCTGATATCTCGTATCTCTGTGGCATCATTTATTTCCCCTTTCCTATTTCTGATTGAGGTTACTAGAGATTCTACTTTTCTATTTCTAGTTAATCTGGCCAAAGGTTTATCTATTTATTTTTTCAAATAGATAATGTTTCATTAATTTTCTGAGTGATTCTTTTGTTTTCAGTTTCATTGATCTCTGGTTTAATTTTGGATATTTATTTTCTTCTGCTGGGTTTAGGCTTAGATTGTTCTTCATTTTCCAATTCCATAAGATGACTTGTGAGTTTGTTGATGCACTCTCTTTCTGTTTTTTGAATGTAGCATCTACAGAGATAAATTTTCCTCTCAGAACTGTTTTTGCAGTATCCCACAGGTTTTGGTATCTTGTGTCTTCATTGTTGTTGTGCTCAAGGAAGTTAATGATTTCCTCTTTCATTTCTTTCTGCACCCAACTGTCATTCAGCAGAAGGTTGTTTAATTTCCATGTCTTTGTGTGGGGTTGTTTTTGTTGGAGTTGAGTTCCACCTTTAATGCCTTGTGGTCTGAGAAGATACAAGGTAAAATTTCAATTCTTTTGATTCTGTTGAGGTTTGTTTTGTGTCCTAGGATAGGATCAGTGTTGGTGAATGTTCCATGGGGCAATGAGAAGAATGTATATTCTTTATCTTTGGTATAGAGTGTTCTGTATGTGTTTATCAAGCACAGTTGTTCTAGGGTCTCATTTAAGACCCTTAGATCTTTGTTTAATTTCTGTTTAGAGGATCTGTCCAGCTCTGTAAGAAGAGTGTGAAAGTCCTCTGTTATTATGGTATTATGGGATATCATATTACTCAGACTGAGTAAGGTCTGTTTCAAGAATCTGGGAGCATTTAAGTTGGGTGCATAAATATTTGGAACTGAAACATCGTCTTGTATTTTTCCCTTGACCAATATAAAGTGACCATCTTTGTCTTTTTTGACTTTAGTTGCTTTAAATCCACATGTATCTGAAAATAAGATTGGAACTCCTCTTTTCTTCTGAATTCCGTTTGCCTGAAAAATTGTCTCCAATGTTTAACTCGGAGTTTTAATTTATCTTTTGAAGCTAGTTGTGTTTCCTGCAGAGGGCAAATGGATGGCTTGTGTTATTTAATCTAGTCAGCCACTATATGCCTCTTCAGTGGGGAATTCAAGCCATTAGCATTTATTGAGATAATTGATAAGTGTGATAGTGTTCTATTCATCTTATCTGTGAGAATCCATTGCTTAGTTTTATCTTTTGCATCATGGTGGACGTTAGGTTCTGTCCTTTAATTTCTGAGTTCTTACTTTGCTGTTGATCCATTGTGATGGTCAGTGTGTCGAAAAGGTTGAACTATTTGCTGTAAAACTGGTCTTGTTGTGGCGAATTTCCTCAGTGTTTGTATATTAGTAAGTAATTTGATTTCTCTGTCAATTTTAAAGCTTATCTTAGCAGGATATAGAATTCTGAGCTGGAAATTGTTCTGTTTAAGTAGATTAAAGGTAGACAACCATTGTCTTCGTGCTTGGAAAGTTTCATTAGAGAAGTCTGCAGTCACCCTGATGGATTTGCCCCTGTTGGTCAACTGGTGCTTACTCCTAGCAGCTTGAAGAATCTTTTCTTTTGTTTTGACTTTGGACAGGTTCATCACAGTGTGTCTTGGAGACGGTCTGTTAGAGTTGAGGTAACTGGGGGTCTGATATCCCTCTGAAAGAGTGTGTCAGAATCTTTGGTGATATTTGGGAAATTTTCATTTATAGTATTCTCAAGTGTGGCTTCCATTCCTCTGGGGCATTCTTCTTCCCCTTCTGGGATACCTATAACTCATATGTTTGAATGCTTCATAAAGTCCCACAATTCTGTCAGTGAACATTCTGCTTTCTCTCTCTTTTCTGCCTCTATCTGAGATATCTCAAGAGCTTTGTCTTCTCCCTCTGAGAATCTTTCTTCTGCATGGTCTGATCTGTTGTTGATACTTTCTTGTGCATCTTTACATTCCCCAGTTGATTGCTTCAGTTTCTTCAGCTTTTCTATATTCTTCATATCATTCATCTCTAATTTGATTCTGTTTTTGGATTTCCTTTTGGTTATTTTCTACTTTATCAGTAGTTTCCTTCATTGTTTCCATCATTTCCTTCATTGTTTTCATCATCTGTATTCTAAATTCCCTTTCTGTCATTTCTAATATTTCTTTATAGGTGGAATCCTCTGCAGTAGCTACTACCCCCCTTGTGGGGGTTGCTCTGGACTGGCTTTTCATGTTGCCAGGATTTTTTTGCTGATTCTTCCTTATTAGTGTTTTCTTGTATCTGTTTCCTTGCCCTACTTTTGTTTTCATTTCCTCTTGGTCTTTAAGTTACCTTGCCTCTGGACTAGCGTTTCGATGAGTCCAGTTCTCCACTGCTTTATCCTCTTCATGGGGTCCAGAAGTCTCTCGCTGATTCCCCATGTCCCCAAAGGGAAGTTTCCGGGTAGATCCCACTAGCCAGAGATGCCTGGAGTCTTCTCTGCCCAGTCTCACCATGCCCAGCTGAAAGGAAGCTATTACTCGGCTACCATCTTGTTCCTCCCACTTTTCACTTTCTAATTTTTTTAAAAACCATTTTTACCTACTTTTGTTACTTGACAGTGTAAAATAATTTTGGTTTTGTGTACAAGAAAAGTTGGCTGAGATTTTGATAGGAATCATATTAAAACTGTGTGTCAATGTAGAGAGAATTCACATCATTGCTTTGTTAAGTCTTAGTATCCACAAATATGATATGTCTGTACTTTTTTTTTTTTCAGATTAACTTTGATTCATCAGCTATATAGTTTTCAGCATATAATTTGGTATAGGTTTAGTTAAATTTACAGCTAAATAGTTAATTTTTTTCTTGGCAGTTATAATGGCATGGGATTGTTCATTTCAACATCCATTATATTCATTGTTGGTTTGTGTTCATTCCTTTTTAAATGTTCAGAACACTTCACTAGTAAAACCACATAGGCCTGGAGATTTTTTATAGTTTTTGTAAAACTATAAAAGCTCTGGGACAAAATGTAGAATTTTTTTTCATCTAGTGCTAAGTAAAGAGTTCTTAGATATGATATCAAAAAAGTACCTACCATCTTTAAAGGAAATATTGATACACTGTGCTTTGTCATAATTAAACACCTTTGCCCAGCCAAAGACCCTGTTAAGAAGAAAATACAAAAATTATATAATGGGATAAAATATTTGTGAAGCATACATTTGAGATTGTCTGAGATTTATAAGGCAAAAAGAAAACGTGGGGCACTTTCTACCATGTCCTTCACTAGTCTCATGCTCCCTAACTGGTCTGCCTTCTTCTCTATAGCTTTCAGAATCATCTTAAGTTGTGCATACAAGTAATGTTGATGTTTTTTGTTTATATTCAGCAGGTGGAATGGGGAAATATATGCCCTGTGCTTATTTAGAGTTTCTGTAATCTGAGGACTTGTGCAAAGAAATAAATTAAAAAATTGAGAGTATGCTTTTAATAGTAGTTCTTCATGGTCCGGTTACAAACAGCTTATATACTAACACTCAATTACAAACCGTGATTTGAGTGTCATGATCATTTTCTTTAAAAAATAGATTTAGTGGTCAATTAGGGTAAAGAAAGTTAAAAAGCTTTCTATACTATAGGACTTCACAAAAAGGATGTGTAAGTAATATTTCTGTAATTCACAGATATAGCTCTTTTGAAATGTATCTAGGGAAGCTTCTCATGGGATGAGTGTTTGTGGAATCCATTTAGATCTTTCTAATAACAATTCCTGAAATACTCTGCCATTTTGGGTCATATGGATGGTATGGTGACATCAAAATCTCTTCTTTGTTGCACTAAATGTCTCATCATCATTATCCTGAAGACATATTCTTAAAGAGTGGTACATTATTCCTAACAAGCAAGAACCATTTCACATAGCAGTTGGGGTTTACAAATAGAAGTGTGATGGAGTGCAGAGCACATCTGTCAACATTTTAGAAGATTAAGAATAGGACTCTGGAATGATATTTAGTCTAGTAAGTTATAATGTGTTGGTTCTAAGAATAACTATTGAAAGTCATTAAGTATAATTCATCAGACTAACTCTGTATTAAAAAGTGAACAATAATTATGCCAGAAGACCTGAAAACATAAACAAAAAACATTCCTCATTTTGTTTTTGTTTTTGTTTTTTGTGTGTGTCTATGTGTGACAGTCTTACTCTGTTGCCCAGGCTAGAGTGCCATGGTGTCAACCTAGCTCACAGCAACCTCAAACTCTTGGGTTCAAGTGACCTTTCTGCCTCAGCCTGCTGAGTAGCAGGGATTACAGGTGTGCACGAGGACTCTCAGCTAATTTCTCTATTTTTACTAGAGATGGGATCTTACTCTTTTTTATTCTGGTCTCAAACTCCTGAACTTAAACAATCCTCCAACTTCGGATTCCCAGGGTGTTAGGATTACAGGCATGAGTCACTACACACAGCCCTTATTTTGTATATTCTATTTTCCTACCAATTTATTTATTTATTTATTTTGAGATAGAGTATCACTCTGTTACCCTGTGATGTCATAGCTCACAGCAACCTCAAACTCTTGGACTTGAGTGATCCTTTTGTCCTAGCCTCCCAAATATCTGGAACTACAACACTCAGCTAAGTTTTCTGTTTTTAGTAGAGATGGGTTTTTGTTCTTGCTCAGGCTGGTCCTGAACTCCTGAGCTCAAGCAATCCACCTCCTAGACTGCTGGGATTACAGGCATGAGCCATTATGGCTGGCTCTTATTTTGTATTTCTGCATATCAGAGTTCTTAAAACAGCTCTCTCTCCTAGGAAAACTTATCTTAATTTCTTAAAATGTATGTATTAATGTCAATGCTTATAAAGGTGAAGTTCATACTATTTTAATATTTCTATAGTCTTCAAGTTATTGTATTTGATAAGGAAAGATTAGGGCTAAATTTCATGCTTCAGATATTCTCCCACTTCTCAATCAGATATTCTGAAAGAGTTGGCTGTGTTGCAGGCAAGCTGAAGGCTGAGGGGAGAATTAGGCATTGGCTGGTTTGACCTGTATTGACCTGCATTGTTAGAACAACCAACTTGAATCAGAATGTTTGTATGATAATTCTAATATTGTGTTCTAAGAAGTCGTTTTCATATACTTATAAGCTTCCATTTATGATAAAGAATCAATATGAAGACCTTTATAAGATTTTTTTTTCAAGATAGAGTCTTGCTCTGTTGCTTGTAACAGACTGCAGTGGCATCATCATAGTTCACAGCAGCCTCAAATGCCTGTGTTCAAGTGATCCTTCTACCTCAGCCTCCCGAGTAGCTGAGACTATAGACAACATACCACCATATTTGGCTAATTTTTGTATTTTTTGTGGAGATGGAGTCTCTCTTTGTTGCTTAGGCTGGTCTCAAACCCCTGACCCCAAGTGATCCTTTCACCTCAGTCTCCCAAAATGTTGGAAAGATATTTTATTTTTAACTAGTGATAAATTTGATAAAGATGTGAAAAGAAGGAATTCTGTATTCATTACATTATGGGTTTTTAGAACATAAAGTATTTCTTATTTCATATAACCTAAGATACAGTGTTTTTCAGTCATCTGAGTAGCTAAAATCTATTTAATTCTTAACTTTTTTAATGAAACCCATTACTAACCTACTTTTAAGAAAAGAAATATAAGTGCTTTTATTATTTTCACATCTATTACTGATGGGAGTGTTTTTATTTTCTTTTAAAAATAATCTAAGACATCATTCACTGTTCTTGTTAGGCATGTAAGTTGGTTCAACCTTTCTCTTAAAGGCAATTTCACAGTAATTATCAACATTTTGAATATTCAGAATCTAAAACTTAGTCTTTTTACTTCTAAGTTCTTTATCTACAGCAATACCAAAACAAATAAGCAAAATCACTAAAGTAGCATTTTGGAAGAACTGAAGTCCAGTAAATGTCTGTCAGCAGGAAAATGGTTAAGTAACATTTACATATAAGTACTGTGTAGTCACAGTGATGAGAGAGGGGACTGTAGATGTCTAAGTTTTAGTGTTGAGGTTAAGAAAAAAAGAAAGGTATTCTAGTCTGTGTAATATGCTTCCATGTGTAGGATGATTCCATGACTGTAATGCCAGCAGACACATAGATAAGGGACTAGTTTTAGTAAATGGTTTTTCCTGATGGGAATGCTACCTGCAGTTAAAGTTGTGCAGGGAATAAAATCTTTCCATCCTGCTTGACCCTCAGTTGTGGTCCTAGCTAGTGACCACATCCTGCCAGAGGACAGGATACCTTTCTGTAATTATCACAGGGTTTTAAGGTGGGCTCATAACCACCCTGACTGCTAAGACCCAAGGGATAAGTATGTGGTGGTGGGTGTGGAGCAGGTGGCTGCTGTCACTTTTCTTATTTATATACTTTTGGTATCATTTGCATATTATTTTTTGAAAAAGCAAGTACTATGTCAATTAAAAGTAGGTATAAGATGAAATAAGATGCAGTGACTCAAGAGATAGACGTATACAAATATTAAATGCATGAAGCATCAGACATACTGTAAAGGAATCCTCCTCTGGCAATCAAATTTGATTTCCCACCAGTGAAATGTGAGAAAAGTCAGTATAGTAATATATATGTGCTGTTAATATCTCAAATTAAAATAACAGCTGCTTCCCTGGAGTTTTTCTTAAGCAACAGAATTTCCAAGGAAGAGAAAAAGAAGATTAAAGTGGGAAGGTTCCTTGAGGCAAACCAAATACCTGTCACTGGAACAGGTTAACAAGATCAATTAAGGAGTTGAAAGCAGGCATTGTGCACCATGAGAGCAGAGCTCTCAAATCTCTGGAAACTAACCGACTGGGTTTGAAGAGCTTTAAAATGAAGCTGTTTGTTTGTATAGCAAGTTTGTATAGATTTCTAAGTGGAAATCATGCTTCATTCGATGCTGAATTAATTTGACTTTCCCACTAATGTGGTAGGTGATGGTTGCTGAAGCCTTGGACATTTCCAGAGAAACTTACCTGGCGATTCTGATGGACCGGTCCTGCAATGGCCCTGTGTTAGTGGGAAGCCCCCAAGGGGGAGTTGACATTGAAGAGGTGGCTGCTTCAAATCCAGAACTTATTTTTAAGGTATGTTTAAATTCCTGGCCACCCTGGATTAATTGATTATTATTGTAGAAGCTGTTGAATATTTAATGTGGAGTCTAAGGCTGGGAGCAATTAATCTGTCTCAGTGACTTAAGGTATGAAGATACTGAGTCCTTTTTCTTATTGGGTATCCAGTTGAAAGTTGTATATAATCAAGGTATTCAGTATTGGAGGGCTTTATTCTTTACCTTCTCTCTTTCTTTCTTCTTTACTTCTCCATCCTTTTCTTCTTCCGTTTTTTCTTTCCATCCAACCTGCCCCAAGAATTAACCAACATGAGAGGACTGTGACATTTCTATTTTCCCTGGGTTAACTCTGCCCTGTTTAACATGATGTGTGAACCAGAAATCATCTCCTAGGATACTAGATGTGCAATAGAGACTGCCTTGAAGTCTCTCAATACTACTGATATAAGTTGTAGTGGATCCTCTATAAGATGACCACCCAAGGACTGTAACAAACTGGTCAACATACAGAGGTGGTCAACATAAGGAACGTCCATTGAATACATGTGGCACATGTCTGGTCTTTGAAAATTAGGTCCACCTAAGGAGGTGGTCAACTATGGAGGCTCTACTATAGTATCTTTCTTTTTTTTTCCCCCATTACCTTTATTACTAGAAGTGAGACAAAATTCCAGTAACTAAAATAATTAAACCAGACATGGCTATATTGCTAAAAAAAGTCTGTGTCTGATGTGTACTCATTCGATCACTTACTACAGTTTACAGACAAACGAGCCAGAGGAACCTTGCTGATTTGCAAGATTAGCCAGTATCTTTCTAAGGTTCAGATGTTGTCAGTTTGTTTCAGGCCTTAAAATTATGTCCTTTTTATTGATATGAAGATTATTTTCAAGCAAAAGAGATCTGAGGTCAAATTAATTAGTTAGCAAGTTTGTGAAAGTCTCTAACTTATTTTTTAAATCAGTAAAACAAAACTGGGATGATTTCTCCCCCCAGGAAACTGTGAGGATTAAATGAAATGATGTGTATAAAGTGCTTTTTATCCTATCTCAGCCTTCAGGACAAAGATATAAGGTCCTGAGAACTATAATTCTAGAGTTACTTGTTTTTGCTCTTTTTGAGACAGAATCTCACTCTGTCACTGTGGGGTTGCGTGCTGTGGCTTCATTGTAGCCCACAGTAACCTCAAACTCTTGAGCTCAAGTGATCCTCCTGTCTCAGCCTCCTGAGTAGCTGGGACTACAGACACTTGCTATAAAGCCCTGCTAGTTCTTTTATTTTTAGTAGAGACAGGTTTCACTCTCATTCAGGCTGGTCTCAAACTCCTGAGCTCAATCAATCCACCTCTCTTAGCCTCCTAGAGTGGTAGGATTACAGGTAGGCAGCACCATGCCTGGCATATAATTTGGTTTTTAAACTGGATTCTTAGTATCAAAATCACATGAAAAATTTCTAACAGGGGCATGCATTATTTCTTTTAGAACATGATCTTGTTTCTCTTGGAAAGGTGAGATTTTATTTCTTAAAAGTCTTTATCTAGATAATGTGTAGTACATGTTCACTTACCTTCCTTTGACAGGTTCTTGGAAACTGTGACTTGACTCAAAACCATATATCACAAAACCAGTTTTACTTGAGGCTAATTGATATAAACTAGAGTTAAGTTCCTATGGCATATTTCTGGTCACAAAAACATCACCCAACTTCTAAATAAAGACCAAAACACTTCTGATAGTATACATTGACATAAGTGTGAGCTATACATAAATTTCAGAAACATTTGTAAAAATAAGTAAGATAACGATTTATCCAGTTATTCTAACTCAGAGTGTCAGGTATTTGGAGCCTATTCTGGCAGCTCAGGAAACAAGGTAGGAACCATCCTGAAGGTATCGTCCCATCTACTCACACACGCATACCCACCTTCACTCACACTGGGACCAAGTCAATTCACCAGTTTACCTGACAAGAGAGGCTTTGGGATGTGGGTGGAAACCAAAGTGTCCAAAGAAAACCTACACAGATGTAGAGACAATATGTAAACTCTAGGCAGAAATGAGCCCCAGCCAGGGAACTGGGTTTCATTCTAATAAAAATGACATTGAACAAAACAGTATTATTTGAGGACCTGCTCTATTGGATTTAAAATATTTTCACCAAAGTTATATAGTTAACTGTTACTACCTTGGAAGTTAAATTGAGGCTTTACACATGCACTTACCACTAATACCTAGCCATTTTCAAAATTAACATTATTTAAAATAAGCTATTTTATTTAATAAGCAGATGTGGGTTCATAATATATATGAACAGTGCTCAGTGTCTGAGAGAATGGCATTTTGTAGAGCTATAGTATCATAAGTAATTATCATCACCAATAGAGTGTTTAAATCATAGCGTAATATTTAACCTAGGCATGCAAGTTCTAAATTTAACAGCAATATTAGGCAGGAAAACCTTACTTTGGAAGCCTTCCAAAAGATGTCATAAACGTTAACTGACTAAATATTCGTCATTGCCATCTGTATAGTAATTAAAAGTGAAAACTGGCATCAGATTGTCTTGTCAGCATGCCACCTTGAAGAATTATATAGTTTTTGGAAGGGCTGTTTCATAGAAGGTCTGCTAATTTAATAAAACACACCCTATAGGCATTTGCCATAGCCTCTCTCGGAGATCTCTGGAAGGGTGCCACACTTTAATTACTCTTTGACAAATAAATACTAATCATTTTCTTTTGAGGTTGTAAATATTCTCATTTCGCTGTCTGAATGTTTTTTTTCCATTTGATTCATTTTTACTAGGAACAAATTGACATTTTTGAAGGGATAAAGAACAGCCAGGCACAACGGATGGCAGAAAATCTAGGTTTCCTCGGGCCTTTGAAAAACCAGGTACATGATCGGGTTGGAAGGCAACGTGTCTGTCTTACTGCAGAAAACATTTGGGAACTTGCTTAAGTGCCTCTAATGTTTGTGATTATCAAGAAACAGAATTATTTATTGTTTTGTAAACTTTTTCCTCCAGTTGTTTACAATAAGGAAAAATATTTTCCTGTTGTTCCCAAAGAGGGTGTTTATGACATTGGTATTTATGTGTTTATTTCAGCGTGTATACAGGCATGTGTTGCATGCAGGTACACTGTACAGCATACGGTACTCTCTTTATTTTTTTCTGTAGCATTGCTGCTACTGCCACCTGGCAGGTGTCTGATTGAGTCCATCTGAACCTCAGCGTCATGTCTGCAAAATGGGGATGATGTCCCTGCCTGCCAGAGAGGTTTATTGTGGGAATTGAATACAATAATGTGGGAAAGTGCTTATTTCCGTGCTCCCTAAAGGTCAATTGTCATCATTATTAATAATACACATTACTTAACTAATTGCTCTTCTTTCATAGCTAATAGGTATTTGAGATGAATATTGATGGCATGAAGGTGATCTTTCATGGAGAACAGTTTAAAATACGCCAATTTAGTAATGATATATCTGGGCTTCAAAGACAGAAAAATTGTCCTCAGAGCTGTTGAGGGACCCGGTCTGTTTGAGCATCAGTGGCCTGCTCTGCCTTTGGTACAGTTCACTGTATATGTCTAGGCGACTTTCCTTGTCCCGCAGATATATCAGAAGAATTTACTGGCTACTTTTTTCCTCCTCCATTACTGAGGCTACTTTTTTCCTCCTCTATTACTACATCCTTAGATTGTGTGCATGAATGTCCATGCATGTGAGCGTGTGCGTTCCTGGCCTGAGTGGTTACAGAGCAAATCCTTTGATGTCTGTGGGCAGCCCTATTCCCATTAGGTTTTGAACTCTTTTCTTTCTGTCTTTGTCTTTTGAGCTACTCTATCTCTAGAAGTTTGATTGTGACAGCAGGGAAGTCAAAGAAGGGTAAAGCAGAATAAGACTTTAAAAAATATACATGTTTAAATGAAGGAAGGGCAGTACTTATTTGAAAATGGGAGTAAAGGCTGCCTTGGAAAACAAAAGATTTAAGATGGGAGGAGGGGCCAGGATCATCTGGGACTAAACATCAGGACAAAGTGGAAAGGGCCTCAATTCAGTGAACAGTTAAGGGAACTGTCATTTCTGAAGCTGGCAGAGAGATGCCAGGGGAGTGATTTGTTGAAAGGACGATAGTGGGAGATTCCTGGATATGTGGCTGGTTTCACCTCCTGAGAATGAGGCTACACTAGCCATTCGTGTGACATTTATAAGGGATGGTGGTCACCGAGAGCCTTTCTCCTGTGCAGTTTCTGTGTTTTAGCAATACTGTCATATAGTCAGCTCCAGAGAGTGCTCGGTGACCTTGTACATGTCCTGTGTACATCTATATTTCTCTTCTTTATTTGAAGACCCCTTGTACCATAGGCAGAGCCTTTGTCCATCTTGCTTACTGCATGTGGCCAACAGCCCCCAAAGTACATGACCTGTATGTTGTTCAAGTGAATAAGTTTCATGAATAAGTAAAACAACACATCTGGATTGTCCATTTTGAAGAGTTTCCTACGAAGTCACCAATAGGCGTTTTATGTGACAGGAGAAATAAATCAAAAGTGGACAAAATCTGCTGATCACATGCTATGAAAGCTCAGGAGGTGAACACAATGGAGAGTTCTAAAGAAGGAATAATACTATTATGAACATAATAAGACACCCCCCACCACTACATATGATAAGAGGAAATGAAGAGTTATTTATAGCTCTTAAATGGCTTAATCGTGTTTTCTGAGTGCCTGCAACACTCCAGGCTTTAAACGAGTTACTTATGGAAGGAAGATGAGCATGTAAGGACTTGGGGTCATTAAGTAGTTCTATTGTCAGTGCATATTTAACTTAATTTATTGAGGAAAGGAAGGAAATTTTTTAATTTATTATTATAATTTTCTTTTTTCATTGCCAACTTCTTGAAAGACTTTAAATCTTCATTTGCTAGCTGCTGGAAGGGAGCACTAGTTGGGTGCTACTCACTCTGCTGGGCCCTGTGGAACAGAAGCTATGAAAAATAGCCCTTGTCAGTAGCACTTTTGCACCTGAAGAAACACTGGGTGAAACCATCCCCTTGGGGACACTTTGCCAGGCCTGTGGTCCCCACTGCCAGTGGGTCTGTCTCTGCAGCCGAAGCTTGGGCCCTTGCATAAGTTAGTGGGGCTGGCTGGGACTGAGCTGCCTCTGGGTCACTGAGTGCTGCCAACTGGGCCTGCGGGCCAGCAACCTGACTTCTCATGCAGGTGGTGCCTGGTCCTCCAAGTCCAGCATTGGTGGCACCAGGGCTCCAACACTGACCCTCAGCTACCACCTTGGATGCAGGGTATGGTATATCCATGTGATGATAAATATCCAGCAATTAGAAGGTGGATGGAAGTTTGCTTATCTGCAGATTTGCTTAGTTGAAGAATTGCCACCAACCACTGAACTGGAAAAAAGACTCAGCCAAGTTCTTTGTCCTAAAAATAGTATCTATAATATGGAACAAACCCATTATAAGTTTTTTCCCAGGAATGGTGGAACCTCTTTGCAGCCCTGAGATAACTACAGAGACTTACACCAGCTATTTATCCAGAAAAGACAAGATAAGCGATATGCCATTGCAGATTGTGTCCACAGACCCACTGAGCTAAAACACAAGGCTAAAAGAATGAATAATGTGAACCCTAGCTCATTTTAGCACTAAAATCCCTGCCCAGGGAGGGACTTAACCCCCCATTTTTTTCATGGGATGTATGTCATACCATGATTTTTAACTGCTTGAATGCCCCAAACTCCATCCCAAACACATAATGATGTTCACTCCCCTTGTACATTATTCATTTTACCCCTATAAAAACCCCTAACCCAGAGACATGGATTTGAGGCAGTCTGTGCCTCCTCTCGCCCAGCTGATGCGTCTTCTGAAACAAATCCATTAATCCTTAAATAAATAAATAAGGTAAAATAAAAAAAGAAAAACTGTTTGTTCTCCAGGGACTCACAGACCAGTAGAGGTGAGCCTGCCAGACAAGCAAGGGGCATGAGGGGGATGCAAAGGAGAGAGAGATGATCTCAGCTGTAGACAAGCTAGAATTTACTCATGGAGAGATACCCAGGGATGTTTACACAGTGGAAGGGATATAGAACATGGGAGCCTGGGGAAAGCACTGGAGTTGTAGGTTTGGGAATCTCTGCTTTATCATCCTTGCTTGAGCTGTGGGGATCTATGAATGCTCTAGAGAGCCACTGTACAGTCAACAGTGGAGGCAAATGAGAATGGAAAATATTTAAACAGTCATTCGTCATAGAGAGGTGGTATCTCAGAAGTTCATAAGGAATTGGTATTCAGTCCAACCTTGAAAGTTACCTAATTTTCATCTAGGATGTGGTCTAGGTATTTGGAGGTACTGCATTTATGGATGAATAACATATAAATGATTACCTTATAAAATTATGAATAGCTTCCCTGTGACACATTCCTATTGTCTCAAAAATGTGATTTATTAATATTAGACATAACAAAAAACAAAGATGATATTTTACCTTATATAAAAACTACCAAGTATGTGTTTCTGACTGAAATCTATTTGAGAAAGAATTTTTTGAATAAAACTAAAGGCATAGGAAAACTGAATATAGTTGTTCCCCCTTATCCACAGGGGATATGTTTCAAGACCCCCATGGATGCCTCCATCTCAGATAGTACTGAACCCTGTATATATTCTGGGTTTTTTTCTGTACATACATACCTATAATAGTTTAATTTATAAATTAGGGACAGGAAGAGATTAACAATAATAACTAACAATAAAACAGAACTGTAGCAACATACTGTAGTAAAAGTTCGTGAATGTGGTATCTTTCTCTCAGAACATTTTATTATACCACACCTATCCTCCCTGTTGTGGTATGAAATGACATTTCCTATGATGTGGACATGGTTGAGTAGCATTAGGCTACTGTAGACCTTCTGATGATACTTCTGAAGGAGGATCATCACTCTCAGGTGGTCCTGGATCACTGACTCATGGCACTGTCAGTGGTTAGATGTCAGGAGCAGCAATATGGATGGCTAGGGATTCTTGATAATTGAAGGCTTATTGCTGAACCCTTCTGGAAGAACACTGTAATCAGAAGCTGTCTCTTTCCTTATAACTCATCACAGTATTGCTGTAGAGGTTGTAATCCTTCAGTGATGATATAGATGATTTTGTTTTATTTGACTTTTAGGATCTCACTCTGTCACTAAGCCTGGAGTGCAATGGTTTTATCCTAACTTACTATAACCCCTGAACTCCTGGGCTCAAGCAATCCTCCTGCCTCAGCCTATCAACTAGCTGTGACTACAGACAACTGCCACTGTACTTCGCTTGTTTTGCTTTTGCTTTTATTTTTTTTTGGTAGACTGAGCCTTGCTATGTTTACCAAGCTGGTCTAAAATTCCTGGCCTCAAGCAGTGCTCCCACCTTAGCTTCCCAAATTGCTAGGATAACAGACTGGCTATATATGGGTGACTTTGATGCTATGTCCATCTAAGGATCATATTCCATAATTTTGTCCTTTCCACTTAAAATTTTTGGACCACAGTTGACCATGGGTACTGAAAGCAAAGAAAGCAAAGCTCAGGATATGAAAAGATTACCAAATGCCTGACATGTAGGTTTCTGAACTATATCTTAATGATCATCTATGTTATTAATTTTTGAAAACATAAGTGCCATGAATTGTCAACATGAGCCTCTAGGACTTAAGCTGATAGAAAGATCTGATGGCCAGGTTAGAACAAAATCATAGCTTCTATGTCTGACTAGATTTGAGAACTGTGTGTGAGTATTGATGTTTTCTAGAATGCAAGAAAAGTATTTTAAAATTTTTAGCCCATTGGCCAGGCACGGTGGCTCATGCCATAATCCTAGCCCTCTGGGAGGCTGAGGCAGGTGGATTGCTTGAGCTCATGGGTTTGAGACCAGCCTGAGCAAGAGTGAGACTCTGTTTCTACTAAAAAATTAAAAACTGAGGCAAGAGGATCATTTGAACCCAGGAGTTTGGGGTTGCTGTGAACTATGATACCACAGCATTCTACCAAGGGCAACAAAGTGAAACATTGTCTATTAAAAAAAAAAAAAACAAACCCTTTTTTTAACCTATTGAAATATTTTTAAAGGTACTTATAGACTTGTCAAGTTTTCTTGTATATATCTCTGATTTTAGGAATTTTAATTGCTTAAAAATCAACTCTAAAATAACAGCTGGGGATAAAGGAGAGAAAAAATTTTCATGTGGAATGGTTATGAACTGAGAAAGTAGATGGCAGTAGTAAGTGACTGACTTGTAAGTTGACCAGGAGCATGTTCTATTTCACCTGTGTTTATTTTTAACATTTGAGCCCGTTTAGAAAGCAGGGCAGCTGATCTCAACTGCCACAGGCTCTGCCATTCCCTGTGATTACACCTGGGCACTGGCAAATGTTATTTGTCTAGTCTGTAAAGCCTTTTAGTGTATAGCCTCTGGAATAAACATCTTATAAGGGTTTGCTGTTGTAAAATCTGCAAGGGAGAACCAGCCTGGTTTGGAGATGTCCGTAAGATCTAATCATGCTTCAGCCCTGCTCAAAAAATGTTGGTAGTCTATCTTTGTAAGACAGTAAAAGAAAATAGCAAGCATTCCCAAAGTGCTGTACTAAAGTATGACTCCTAACTATGTCATTAACATACAGAAAATGCAGGCTTCATACTAAGTTGACAAGGTTTAAGAAGTTCTGAAGAGTCTCAGGTATATTGATATGGATAAACAGTTAAACACAATGTGGTATACACTATAATACAAAGGAAGTGTGTTTAGCTCTGAAAAGGAAGATTTTGACACAGGCTGAAGAGTGGATGAGCCTTGAAGGGGCATTGTGCTAAGTACAATAAGCCAGCCACATCAGGACAAATAGTGTATGATTCCACAGTTACCTATAATACATAACATGTATCAAGATCTGACAATTAAGTTTGCAAACTCATCCAAAAAAGTGCTACATGTCTTATTGCCAAGTATCAGTATGGTCACCTTTGAAGTACTCCCCTTGGGAAGCTGGTCCATCAGCTTCCACTCCCCTAGTCCACCCTTCAAAGCAATATTGGAACTCTTTTTCTGAAGTGACCACCGGAACTATCATCACACAGCACACAAAAATGTGCAACAATAATGAACATCACTCAGCAAGACACTGCCACACGTTGACATGAACATAGCTGTGAGAAAGTGATATACCAAAGTTATGAAACCTTCCTGAGTTGTTTGTCCAGTGCTATCAATGTTAAATGTATGATGCCAAGTTTGCGAACTTAGTTGTCTCACTTTGTCTATATATGTGTTTATGAATAAGGTACCTAGAATAGTTATTATATTCATAGAGACAGAAAGTAGAGTGGTGGTTGCCAGAGGGATGGAGAGGGGACAATGGGAAGTTTTGAGTGAGTATCGAGTTTCAGTTTGGGAAAATGAAGAAGTTCTGTAGATTGGTTACACAACAATGAGAATATACTTGACGCTGCTGAAGTGTATATACACTTTAAAATGATTGAGATGTGAGGAATTTTATGTTAGATATATTTTATCAAAATTTCTTAAAAAGGACATTTCGAAGTGGCTGGGATAAGATCTCACATACAGATGTACCCATAAATTAATTCTAATAGGTAGTTTCCCCTTATTATTAAATTAAACATGAATTCAGCAGATATCTAGTAAGTGCTGACTGTGCAGGGGCTGTGTGAATATGGTGTATGTCTTAGTGCACAGGATAACACGATGCCTCCCTCAGGCAGCTCTTACTGAAAGCTCATATTGATGCTCTAATAAACCTCCCTAAATGCAAAATATAACCAGCAGTGAGACATTTGTTGGCTTTTTACTTTAACTTAAATTTCATTTGGAGGGGGTAAAAAAAGTAAATATTAAAGAAAGTCATGAAGAATACTAGGAAAAAGTATGGGAGAATTTTTTTTTATTAAATCATAGCAATGTACATTAATACTGTCATGGGGTACAGTGTACAGTGTTGGAGAATTTAAAAAATAATACTCTCAGAATGCAGCTGGCCTTTAGAAGTTTGACACAAAGCCAGAAGTCATAAAAGAAAAGAATGACATTATTGTTAATGAAATTTCCATGTGGCAAAAGTAACAAAAATATGATTAAAAAGATAAATGTGAAAGGGGAAAAGAAATTTGAAATTTACATGAGATGAAGGGCTAATTTTTTTTTCCTGTAAAAACACATAATTCCATAAATTAATAAGAAAAAGACCAAAACCTCAATAGGAAAACAGGCAAAATTCACAGAAAATGAAATCCAGGTATCTTCTAAGCTTATTTAGAATGATGTTTAAACTCATTCATGAATAAAGAGATTCAAATTAAAAATTATATGTGAGATATACTTTTTACCTAACACACAAAGAAAGATCCAGATGGTTGATGGTTGAGAGGGGAAAAACAATCACATGGATCCTGGTTTATAGGAGCGGAAATCAGGCACGGTTTCTACTGCAAGCAATTTTGATATTTAAAATGCCTATTCCCCTTTTCTTTCCACTCTAGAAAATTTATCTTATAAATGTTCAATCACATGTATTATAGACAATAATACAGAGATAGCTAGGCAGGGTGGTAAAATCAAATATTAGAAACCATCCTAATGGCCGCTATTTAAGTGAAAGATGAAATGAATATGGTGCATTCCACACCATAAGTTATTATGTAGGCAAATTATCAAGGGCTTTTTCTGTATCAATTGAGAGAATCATATGGTCTTTGTTTTTTATTTTATTGGTGTGATGTATTATATTTATAGATCTGGGAATTTACCTAACAAAGGATGTGAAAGATCTCTATAAGGAGAACTATGAAACTCTGAGAAAAGAAATAGCTGAAGATGTTAAATGGAAAAACATACCATGCTCATTCATGGCTGGGAAGAATCAACATTGTTAAAATGTCCATACTACCCAAAACATTCTACAGATTTAATGCAATCCCTATTAAAGCACCATTACCATACTTTAAAGAACTTGAAAAATTAGTACTTCATTTTATATGGAATCAGAAAAAACCTCAAATAGCAAATACATTGCTCAGAAATAAGAATAAATCAGGAGGTATCATGTTACCAGAATTCAGGCTATACTATAAATCTGTAGTGATTGAAACAGCATGGTACTGGCACAAAAACAGAGCAGTAGATTTATGGAACAGAATAGAGAACCAAGAGATGAACCCAGCTACTCACTGTTATTTAATCTTTGACAAGCCAATTAAAAACATTCAGTGGAGAAAAGATTCCCCATTTAACAAATGGTGCTGGGTAAACTGGCTGGTGACCTGTAGAAGACTGAAACTGGACCCATACTTTTTACCATTAACTAAGATAGACTTTCACTAGATTAAAGATTTAAACTTAAGACATGAAACTATAAAAATACTAGAAGAAAGTGCAGGGAAAACTCTTGAAGAAATCAGCATGGGCGAATATTTTATGAGGAAGACCCCCTTGGCAATTGAAGCAACACCAAAAATATGTTACTGGGATCTGATCAAACTAAAAAGCTTTTGCATAGCCAAGAGCACAGTAAGTAAAGCAAACAGACAACCTTCAGAATGGAAGAAGATTTTTGCAGGTTATCCTTCCAACAAAGATCTGATAACTAAAATCTACAGAGAACTCAAACTAATCAATAAGAAAAGAGTAAATAACCCCATTTCTATGTGGGCAAGAGACTTGAACAGAAACTTCTCTGATGAAGACAGAGAAGCATGGCCTACAAACATGAAAAAATGCTCATCATCCTTAATCATCAGAGAAATGCAAATCAAAACCACTTGGAGATATCATCTAACTCCAGTAGGATTAGTCCACCTCTCAAAATCCCCAAACTACAGATGTTGGCATGGATGCAGAGAGAAAGGAATGCTTCTATACTGCTGGTGGGAATGCAAGCTAATACGACCTTTTTGAAAAGAAGTTTGGAGAACACTCAAGGAACTAAATATAGACCTACCATTCTATCCTACAATTCCTCTACTAGATATATACCGAGATGATCAAAAATTATTTTACAACAAAGACATTTGCACCAGAATGTTTATTGCAACCCAATTCATAATTGCCAAGACATGGAAACAGCCCAAGTGCCCATCCTCCCATGAATGGATTAACAAATTGTGGTATATGTACACCTTGGAATACTATGCAGCCATAAAAAGATGGAGACTTCACATCTTTTATATTTATCTGGATGGAGCTGGAACATATTCTTCTTAGTAAAGTATCTCAAGAATGGAAAAAAAAAGTATCCAGTGTACTCAATACTACTATGAAATTAATATATAACCACCTGCACACTCATATCAATGGCAAAACATAACTATAGTTCAGAAAGTAGAAGGAAAGAGGAGAGAGAGGGGAGGGGAGGGGGGAGTTGGGAGGAGGGAGGGTATTTGGGGGGACCTCACCTAATGTGCATGATGCAATGGTACATTTTCCAAACTATTAAGAAATGAGTGTAATTGTGATGGATGTTTTACTTATTTCAATGTAAGCATTTCACATTGTATATCAAAGCAGTACCCTGAACTCCATAAATGCATCAATGTACAAAGTTATGATTTAATAAAAAATAAATTTTAAAAAAGATATTGTGCAGTTAAAAGAATAAGGTCAATCTTTTTATGTTGCTGATGAAGGGTCTCTAAAATCTATTAAGAAACAAGATACGGAACCAAGTTTGGTTTTCAAATATAGATGAAGGAAGAGTATGCATACTTTCTATACAAAGACTGTCTCTCAGATAGAGCACAGGTTGGTAAGGTGACTGCTTATGGCCAGGGAGTAGGATCAGGGGAAACCCTTGCCTACTTTGGGGATTTTGTACCCTTTATGTATGTTATCTATCCATAAAGATATTTAATATTAAAAATATTTAGTCATACTCATGTATGTTTGTACATCTGTTGGGCTTCAGATTAGGAGTTAAGGAAGTTTATAAATAGGCATGAAATAGATTAAGGTAACACGAATTAAATCTTGAGGAGTTCTGTCAAATCTGGAACCACTCTTACCCACTAGGGATTTACTGGATGGAATTTGTTACATAGGCATTACAAGAGCTGAGAAGTTTGGTCAGAAAGGCGACCTAGATCATGTTCATCAGAGGAACAAAATGAGGCAATAGTGTTACTGACCTTAGAATCTGAGGCTGGGACCCTAGCCTTGCTAATGGGAGCTAGGGCCCCAGGAGGATGTGCTGCTCTAGTCTGAAAGAAGGGAGAAGCAGCACCCTGGCTTTTCCCCTCCTCCCACCTATGTTCCTCCATGCTTACCATCAGCTGAACCCTGTGGGAGCCAGCCTACCCAGGAACTTGGAAATCTCCGCCTGTAAGAGTTAACCCCTCTGAGATACAGAGAGAATGGGGAGGGCTAAAAACGGATCTGCTGGCAGATAACACAGGGCTGGCATACTGGGTGAAACCTGGCAGTAGGGATACCATGGCTGAGAAATGAAGGGCATCAGGAAGGAAACTGAGGCCCAGCTCATGGCAGCGAGTAAATGTTGGTTGAAAAGATCGAATGAATGACTGAATTTCAAGCAGTGTGAGAAAAATCAAGTCACAGGCATAAAATGGGAGGGGAAGTTAATGGGAGGGCAATTAATGCCTTTGGGACAAATGGTGTTTAGTGTGAATTGTGCTATTCAGTAGCTATATTGTTAAGGACTTCCATCTTCCTGCCTTACAACAGTTTCTATTAGATACTAGGTAATTGTTGTTTCACAGATTATGAGTTGGATTGATGAATATGATAACTGTTCTATTCCAGCATAATAAGGAAAACCTAGTCATCAAACTTTTCAAAATTATGTTTACTTTTTTCTTAAATGGAGCTTGTTTGTATTAATGATTATAGCTTATATTGTAGCATAACTCTGCTAATAGGGACATGATAATTTACAAAAAGATTAACAGCATTTTAGGCTGTATTGAAAATATTTTGTTTTCTTGATAATGGTATCTTCTGGTGTCTAGAGGAGAGTTGAGTAATTTCTTCTAATGAATAGCAGTGGAAATTAAAATAATTATGTTTTTCTGTTTTACCCTTCAGAAAACCTAAGTGAAAATAAAGACATACCTTGCTATTTTTAAGGTTTCATTAATCCAGCAAAATCAATTCTCTTTTACTGCTTTGGTATAATTCTATTTCACTTGATCACATTTAGGCTGCAGATCAAATTAAGAAGCTGTATAATCTGTTCCTGAAAGTTGATGCAACTCAGGTGGAAGTGAATCCCTTTGGTGAAACTCCAGAAGGACAAGGTAAAAAAATAAAAAATTAGAGAAAACGAATGAATAGAGTATAACTATTTATGCACACTATAAATCACATTGCACAGAAGACTATGTCAGCAACTTTGCTTTAATTTCCTTTAGGAATTTAATTCCTGCCATAGTTTCAAATACTTCCATGATGTGGTTGATGCTTCCATTTTAGCACTTAGGTATGTTTATAGCCAAACACCAAGCCTTAGAGGAAGCTACTTCTTGTTTTACTTAGAAACATGCATTGACTGCTTCCCTTGCCCCTTGACTCCCTATACCTGTGCAGACATTAACTTGTTTTTTCAGGCCAGTCATGCTGCTAGTAAGGTAAAGATTTGGGTGGGAATGGAAGTCATTGCACTTGAGTGTAATGAATCCACCTGCTTTTATGAAACTAAAACTTGTTGAAACTTTTCAGTTTGCCCAAGTCTTTATACAGTTTCCCCTTGTGTCCTGTATGGGACATATGTCACCTTTGTGAAACCTTTAGTGCAGCAGTTCTCAACCTGTGGGTCACAACCCCTTTCACAGGGGTCACCTAACTATATCCTGCATATCAGATATTTACATTACAATTCATAACAGTAGCAAAATTACAGTTATGAAGTAGCAATGAAAATAATTTTATGGTTGGAGGTCACTACAACATGAGGAACTGTATTAAAGCATCACAGCTTAGGAAGGTTGAGAACCACTGCGTTAGTGCCCCGATTGAAGTCTTTCGTATTATGTGGTCCTCACCTTCTTCTTCAGGTAGGAGGAGGTAGCATTTTAGTCAGGGGAGGTTTCTTTTATCCATCAGGTACCTGTAGTATAAATAGTTGCTTTATATCTAAGTATATACCAGCATTGCACTATCTTGTGTATAACAAGTTTTCAGTAAGTTCTTATTAATTTAATAGCAAAAGCTTGTGGACATGGTGGAGGGGCATGGCGGGGCACAGGGTGAGACAGTGGGTGGATAGGATAATGATACCGGAATGCATGCTCCCCTTAGCTTGTCTTTTTTAAGACATTTCACCCCCAGTGTCTTGTATGCTATGTGGTATGTTGTGGGCTGTCAGTATATAAAAATTTGCCACCGAATTGGTAAATGGAATGAATCATTATATGCGAACTCACCAATATTGTGGACCCAGGTGGATGGTACAAAATTTTCTCATTGGCATATTTCAGAGATTATGTCATCACATTCAGAAAAACTATAAGGTCATTTCCCTGGAACCCAGATAGACCTAGGTGCAAATTCTAGGTGTGCTATGCTCTGGCTACAGACTTGGGAGAGTTACTTTGCCTACTTAAGCCTGAGGTCTTTATTTTTTTTTTTAAATCAAGTAAAGCAGTAAAAATAATATTTCAAAGAGTAGTTGTGAAAATAAGGTTATCTTGTTTATGTTTGAGCATGAAGTATCAGACACAATACAGGCTAATCCCCAACCTTCATAAAATAAATCTTGGGTAGTACAAGAGTGGTCCAATATCGATACAAATTTCAAATGAGGAAGAGCAAAGACTGCATGTTCAGGAAGCCATTGCAAATAGTATTATTTTATGGTTTACACAGATGACCACCAGATAAAAATCTGTGCTAGGTCATGTACTTGCAAACTGTCTTTATTTGTAAATATTTTTGAAACTTGTAAAATCATCTCTGGAATCTCAGTAAGAAGTGGAAGGGAAGGGGAAGAAACTTTTACTTGAGCTCATATGCCAAGCACTGTGATAAATGTGTACATACATCCTTTTTCACTCTTTACCACAACCCTGCAAAATTAGGAGTTGTTACCCATTTTACAGAGGGTTGAAAACTCAGTGTGACACCCACCCCTACACACAGCTAGTTACAGGAGCTGAGATTTGAACCCATGTCCCTCTGAATCTTGTATCTGATATGCCAGACACAGCTACCTGCCTTTTCAACATTTTTCCTTCTAAACTATTCATTTGCTTTATTCAGAATAACCTAGAAGTAGTTGCCAGTTTGGGAATACCGATCAAAATTCATGCTGAGTTGAGTGGCTCATAGTTAAGTCCAAGTAATGAAAGAGAGGATGTTCAACATAAAAGTTCTTAAAGGTCATATATTGCTTTTCAAACTAGCATGTACAAGAACCCTTGTTATTTCACATTTTTAAAAATGGAAATTCATTTTTATCTTACTTTGGAATGGGGTGAAAATCAGGATCAGGCTGTAATACCATCTTTATTCAGTCCTTGAGGAAGTGATCATTCACAAGCCATGGACTGCCAGCAGAGAGCAGGGGTGTGGGGACCTTTTCTTAGAGGGTGTTTACAAAGCCTCATGAAGTCTGAAGTTTGCTTTTGATTATTAAGAGAACAGAAAATTATTGAGTTTTTTTAATAAGGAATCATCATAAAGCACATTCTTTATATACAGTTCATTAAAACGTAAGTCTAATGTAATATTTTTAAGAGCAAAATTATCTTTAGCTATTAATTTGTTCATTGTACCATAAAAGTTCAGCTATTGAATTATAATCACAATTAAATGAGTGTGTTGGTTTATAACTCTAATGAGCAGTAGTCAAATTAAACCCAATTAGGAAATGGTGATTAATGGCCAAATGTACAAATTGATCTTCATCATTATCGCAATCCCCTAAAGCAATCCTTTATATAGGAGCTATAAAAGCAGTCATTTATATCTTAGCAATATTGATAATCTTAATATTTATGATCCAAATACTCATTATTTCTATTTAGATTGGTAATAACAGAACATTTTACATTGAAATTTTGATTCAATAATTCTTTAAATTTACAAGTTTAAGAAGCTTGGCATAAAATCAAACATTTTTACCTATTTATTTGTACTGCCTCTGTGTACAAGAGTTTCTCCAGTTTCCCACTGCTCAGTGTGGAACTTTTTTTGGTTAAAATTCAGGTTATTGGTTATATATTTGCACATCAGATGATGCCCAGTTGATTAAGGAGCGGGTACCTTGATAACATATTGCTGCTAAGTCACTCATGGGGAATTCTTGATGTGGGGAAATACCTGCAGTCCAGGAACCACTTTTCCCCTCAATATATTAATAATCTGATTCAAATAATCCGAGTTGGCATTACTAATTGTGATATGGTTTAGTGACTCTTAGCTAAGATTATCATGGTCGCTTGATAGTGATAGAAATCTACATCAGCTTAGTTTTTGTTAAAATGCCCCACGATAGGGAAATGGAAGGCAGAGACTGGCTTAAGGCCTGAAGAGAAACAGGAAACCTAGTCCTCATGCCCTTCTTGCCTCTGAATTGGCTTCTTTGTCCCCAGGCTTTGTACCACAGAAATCCCTTTCAAGGATTTTGATTGGTCCTGCTTGGGTCATATGTCCAGGCCTACAGCCAATCACTGAGCAAGAATCACACGGTGTAAGAAATACAATTTCCCAATGGAAGAAGGGGCCTTGAGTCAAAACCTGCCTATCAGAATCACCCAAACTCATTGAAACCAAAGTAAACTGTGATTTAAATCCTTGAGAGGAATTAACTGTATTTTCCTTACTTGTCCAATTACAATGCTAACTCCATTCATTTCTCCTGTGGCCAAGTAAGAAGCAGTGTTTTATCATTATTTATTTATCTACCACCTGTTCATTCATTTATTCATTTTTTACCACCTTAAGATTGTATGTTACCTTTAATTTCTTCCCACCTTCAGCCAGTGCTGCCTGCACACAGTCGTCTTTCTCTGCAGGGACATCCAACTTTTTTCCTTTTCTGCCACATGCTAGTATAAGAATTGTCTTGGGCCACATAGTAGATATACAAACACTAAGAAAGCTGATTAGCAAAAATGGTCTGTACATACCTCTCATGCTATCTGACAAAAAGCCTTCACCGTATCAGCATGTGGCATGTGTTGGAAACCCCTGAGGGCATATGGTACTCATTGGTGAAGGCAGTTATTTTGTCACCCAGGGTACATTAAGCAATGTCTGGGGACGTTTCTTCCTGTCACAAGTTGGGGTCTGTGCTACTCACATCTAGTGATTAGAGGCCAGGAATGATGTTAAATAAACTTTAATAACTAAAATCCACAGAATAGTGCTGACAAGAGAGAATTATCTCACCCAACATATGGATCTCACTATAATTCAGAGATTAAGAATTTCTGCTTTAAGCCATCTTCATTAGTTCCAACTTCATTAGTTAGAACTTCATTAGTTCCAAATCCTTTCATTGAATTAAAGGAATGAAACCCAATTTGAAGCAGTGACTATCTGGCTAAGATTCCCTGAATATTAAGGGTAGGTAATCCAAAGTTAACTGGCACATCAAATTCTTTTTTTTCCTTCAGATTTATTTCCCTGAATAACTACCTTGTTGCTTCTTGTTAGCAAGTGCCCATGTTGTTGGTGGGTGTTTCTCTGTTTCTCTCTTTATACACAAGACTCTATTTTCAAGAACATTTTCAGTTCTCTACCTCCCCCAAACCCCTTGGCTGCCCCATATCTATTTTCTCTTTCTGCTCTAACTAGAGAAAAGTTCTAAAAAGTACAAAACTGTCAAAACATCAATATTTAATGGAAATTGGACTAATTTGAAAATATCAGCATTTTAAGGCCATCTTGGCAAGGCATGTTTCAATAGCACATTATGGTTATTTATCACAAATCAAAGGGAATACATTCCTTGAAGACAGATTATTTTTCAAACTAATTATGACAGTCTTATTTCCTGCTGTTTTTATGTTTCTTTTGTGTGTAAGTCTCCCTTCTGAAATGTATTTTTCTTTTGTTTAATTCTATGGCACATTCTTCTGTTAAAACTCTAAGGTCAGAGGCCTCTAACTGCCAGTCGTGTTCTCCATCAAGATTGTTGAATTAGTAGCTCACAGAATCTCACACCACCCAACAAAACAACAAAAACATCCTATGCATATAAGTACCGCAGCTTCCTTTGATATTTGTTCAGAAGGAAAATTCATTTGTATAATCTATCAAGCATGTAACAATGTGCTTTTGATGGTGAAAATTGTTTTATAAATATTAATAGGTATTTTTTTTTACTCATTTTGTACACAGAGTGGCCTTTGTTCAAGATGAATTTTCTGTAGAATTGAGGTTTCATTAATGTGACATTGAAAATCTTAAAGTCTGCACCAAGATCAGCACCTCCAAAACTCTTATTTTGCCATAGTTGTTTCTTATTTCATTAAATGGGGAAGCTAAGGCTTAAGCAAGCAAGTTTATTTTATTACTCGGCTGTTGACATCACATCAATCCATTTTTAACACATGCTTTCCAGAAGCACATTTGGAAGGGTCTTAGAGGGTAAGATGAACATATAAGAACCCAGTCAATATTCAAGTATTAATCTTCTCCTTTAGAGAGCTGCGGGGGTAGCTGGGGTTTTTGTTTTGTTTGCTACACACTTGTTTTCATGTTAATAGAATGCACTTTTTCTGTGTTTCTCTTTCACTATAAAAATATGGTATCTGTAGCTGCTATATCTATCAGTTAAAGGAAGACACAAATACAGTGAGAATTATGACTTAGCAAGGATTGGCAAGCTTTTGCTGTTTAGTGCCTGTTAGTAAATATTTGAGAGTTTACAGGCCAAACAGTCTCTATTGCAACTACTCACCTCTGCTGTTGTCTTGGGAAGACAGCCATAAAAAACACGTAAACACATGAGTGTGGCTACATTCCATCTATCTACAAAGGACTATGGGCTAGCTGAGCCAGGGCTGTAGTTGCCGTCCTTGGCTTACATCCTCATTTGGGGCTGTTTTATACCAACCTTTAGCAACCTTGGCCTTTTGCAAAGGTGATTAGAGGGTCACCAAAGGCCTCTGTTTTGTCTTCATCCTTCAGGCAAAAATTACCTTTATCTATCAGTTACAATGCCTAAAATACCAATCATTGAAATCTTTTCTTTGGGAAAATTCTGATGTATTCAGAAGGTAGCATTTTATTGAAAACCACAGGTAACCTGTACATTTGCAAACTTTAGAAGACATTCACTAAGATTTGCTCTAAATAAAAATCTGGGATTGTACAGGTAATTTTTAGTGATAGGAAGAGAGGAGAGCTCTCTCATCTGGGCCACAATTATGACAAGCTGTAAGTGTAGAAAGGCTTTGTGCATGTAGGAGGCTGGGTGGCAGTGATACAGCAGCCAGCAAGGGCCCGTTGTCTGGGAGGCTGGTGCTCTGCATGTCCTGTCTCCTTCCACCAACAGCATGTACTATAGAAGAGAAAATACTCTGATCCCCATTGTGTAGATAGGGCCACTGGGCTTATGAGAGATTCTGTGCCCAGGGCTGGCTGGATGGCTGGGAAGTACCAGGGTTGTAATTTACACCCAGGTGTTTTTGATATCAGAGACTACATTAAATTGTCAAGTTCTAAGGAAAGCATTTATGTGATGCAATTTTGTAGACTGAGGCAGTAAGGCACTTTTGTATTCTTGGAACTATTAGAGGAAAAAAACAAATTGTTTTCTCTTTCTGTACTCTTAGCACAGAGTACTCCTGGGACCATAAGTGTGAGTTTTTCCCACACTGACTGATCTTTAACACAGCTCAGTGTCCTAGGATTCAATTTTATTCTGATACTATCTCCTTGGAGTTAGACTTGGATCCCCCAGGTTAAGGCCTCAGTCTCACAAGACTGTCCCCACTTCAGATGCCAGTCACAGACTTACGTTTCTCATACCTCTGACTAACTAGCTATAAATATGGGATTCCTATAACCACCTCTTTAGGTCCAATTATTTGCTGTAATGAAATGGCTCTTAGAACTCGGAGAAATACTTCATTTACAAACTGCCAAATTATTACAATATATTACCTTTATATTAAAGGTACGAAAGAATAGCTATATAAAGAGGTACGTAACAAGATATGAGAAGGCAAGAGGACGTTCCTTGCCCTCTACAGGCAAGCCCCATCCCCTCTCCCCCTCCATGTTCAGCAGCTCAAACGCTCTTCAGAACCTCATAGTTTGGGGATTTTTATAGAGGCATCATCACATAGACATGAGCAGTCACCAGCCCTTTTCACTTTCTTAGAAGAATGAGGGTGAGGCTGAAAATTCTAAGCTTCTGACCATAGTTTGGTCCCTCTGGTGACCAGCACTGTCCAGGAGCTCACCAAGAGTTGCCTTATAGGAAGAAAAGACTCTTGTCTCCCAAGAAATTCCAAAAGATTAGCCAATTAGTCAGAGATACACAGGAGCTCTGTGTTAGGAACCAGGGTCAAAGACCAAACAAGAGAACAAAAGATTCTCCTAGCCCCTCCCTGGTCCTCAAGAAATTGCAAGGGTTTTAGGAGCTCTGTGCCAAGAATTGGAAATGAAAACCAAAATACATATTTCTTCCTGCAAATCACAGTATCACTACTTTTAAAATATTGAGCAGGTATGGCAAATGTATCTAAGAGAGGCCCTACATAATCTTTTTAAAGTGATTCATCCCCTTTCCACTGAAAAAAGATTCGGATCTTTTTTTTTTTGAGATAAAAGTCTCATTTTGTCACACTTGGTAGAGTGCCATAGTGTAACAGCTTGCAGCAACCTCAAACTCTTGGGCTTAAGCAATTCTCTTTCCTCAGCCTCCTAACTACCTGGGACTACAGATGCCTGCCACAATGCCCAGCTATCTTTTTTTTAGAGAGGGGGTTCTTCATCTGGCTCAGGCTGGTCTCAAACTCGTGAGCTCAGGCAATCCACCAGCCTCAGCCTCCCAAGTGTTGGGATTACAGGCAAAAAGATTTGGATCTTGAGGGTGGCAATTTAATTTTGCCCCCTCCTTTCATAACCCTTAAGTCTCCTTACTTACAGAGTGCTTGGACATACATAAGTCAACCCAGTTAAAGGGGGACTGGCAGAGGGAGACAGTTGGCAAGGGGCCATTAGTACATGCCCCATGTATCCCTCAGACAACTTCGTAAAGCTCTGTATTAACTGTAAATTTCTGTCAAGGTGTTCCCCTTGAAATACTGTTCTACTATAGGAAAGCATCTTTTAAAAATCGTTTGCAGCCATTTAGTTGGGACTGCCTGGTGAACTTTGCGTACATATCCATTAATTATATGCATTCTCTCAAGTAGCTAGTACCAGTAGTCCTTGTAAGGGGCAAAGGGCAGCTTGGAGGTGTTTTGATTTACTGGTTTATCGATCTTGACAAAGAATTTTTTTATTTGAAACTTTTCACTTAGTCAATTTGGTAGCCTTTGCCTATTTATTTTGAAGGTGTCAATTACAAGTAGTTTTGCCCATGAGTAATAGAGGAACTAAAATTACTAATAAATTAATTAGAATGTATTTATAAACCCAGTGGAAAGCTAAGAATGGAGTTGCTTTCCTATTGATTATTATACTGGTCATTAACTGCTGAGAAAGTGCCACTGTAGCAAGCAGAGAACATTGGCCGATTCCTTTGGTAATTGAAGGATTCCATCATTAAGGTTTCAATATTCTGGAAAGTAATTACTCATTTACTCCATGTATTCACAGCATGTAGGCAAAGCAGTTGGGCATTTTGTGGCAAGACTAATGACTCAAGCTGACATTAAATTCCACATAAGATTCTTTCTTGTCATTCAGTGCCACTTTAAGTAATTTGTGATCTGGATTTATAT
Organism: Otolemur garnettii; assembly: GCF_000181295.1. NCBI lineage: Eukaryota > Metazoa > Chordata > Mammalia > Primates > Galagidae > Otolemur > Otolemur garnettii. The sequence continues at coordinate 19,752,543 of NW_003852410.1, forward strand.
TTATACCAAGTATTCTTAGATGATAATATGGCAGTTCTGTACTGATTTGTATTAAAGTGCTTAAATATTGTGGTATGGCGGCCCTGGGGAAATCCTTCTACTAGGGCCTATGACCCCAGATGCCATGTACAACCATGTTTTCTTTTCTTAGGAGGCAAATGGAATTAGCAAACTATGGCTATTAATTGCTTTTTAGTGAGATCTGTTCAGTGGCCACACCCCATCCCTTCACCCTCAAGAAGCAGGTACCTATCTGCTGGAGAGGAGTGAGTAGTATATTTGGTCAAAGATTCCTGCTTGTCAGTATTCCAAGTTAGTTAAAAGAATGTTATCATGGAATGTCACAACAGACAACCAGTTTCTGTTCTAAGAGAGATACCAATAAAACTACCCCACCCCACTGCAGTCTCTCTCTGATTGTGCATGTAGTACATCTGTAAATCTTGGGTCTGTCCCCATCACAGAATGAGTTTTGTTGTGTCCAAGTCTCTTGACCAATAACATGGAGATTTCTACCAGTACCAGAGGGTGGAGACAACAGTGCTGATAATGCCGGGCATCCTGGCATTATCCTTGACTGGCACTGATCAGTCAAGGTTTCCTAGTGTTTTGTGACTCAAATCAAAAGAGTCATAAGATGGCCTACATGAATCATGGGCACAGCCCTAGTTGTAGCAGACACACCCCCCCCTCCCGCCGCCAAGCAAATATATCAGTAGAACAAGGACTGTTGTTTCCTTTTTTATTTCAAAAAAGAAAACCAAGGTCCACAGAGGAACTAGGTTATTTTATCAAAGTTACACAGTTAGTAATGTATACTGAAAATTGCTAAAAAAAAAAAAAAAGTATACAGTAGAAGTTCCATAGTTGACCACCTCCCTGTGTTGACCATCTCCTTAAGTCAATCTAATTTTTATAGACTGGACACACACCATGTGCAGGCCTAGTTTGCTAGATTGACCACCTCTGTACGTTGGCCAGTTGGTCGTAGTCCTGTGAGTGGTAACTTAGAGAGGTTCACCTGTATTTCAAGTGCTTTCATACATACAGAAAAACCATAAAACAAAACTATGTGAGGAGACAGGTATGTTAATTTTCTTCACTGCAGTAATCACTTTGCTGTGTATATATGTATATCAGCATCATTCTGTGCACTTAAATACACAGGTGGAACCCGTGTATGTGAAAAGTCAGCCCTCCATATTTATGAGTTTCAAATACCTTAAGTAAAAGTCTGCATATAAGTGGACTAATGCAGTTCAAACCCATGTTGTTCAAGAATCAACTATACACAATTTTTTAAAAAATTAGATGTTGCAAAATTAGTTAAGGATTAAATTAAAAAATGACTGAATCTATCCCAGCATTCTTGCCATTCTTGTCTTTTGGAAATATTTCAGAGACTAGTGATTCAATAAAAATTTCATTTTCCATTGTTCATAGGAGGAAAAAAGGATTAGTTTTTATCTAGTCTCTTGGCATGTAGGGGGAAAAGTGATTATCAATGGTTAAATACTAATAAGAAATAAAATAAAAATGGAAAATCAGAGCTGTGTGTAGCTGTGTTAGTCTATATTTTTTAATGAATAATGGTAACTTGTATTGTTATTTTATTGAACAGACACCAACACATGCAATTTAATATGCTCAGCCATGTGTGGTGGCTCATGCCTGTAATCCTAGCACTCTGGGAGGCCGAGGCAGGTGGATTGCCTGAGCTCACAGGTTGGAGACCAGCCTGAGCCAAAGACCTTGTCTCTAAAAATAGCTGGGAGTTGTGGCAGGTGCCTATCGTCCAAGTACTTGGAGGCTGAGGCAAGGTGATCTCTTGAACTCAAGAGTTTGAGGTTGCTAAGAGCTGTGATGCCACAGCACGCTACTGAGAGCAACAAAGTGAGACTGTGTCTCAAAAAAAAAAAAAAAATTTAATATGCTCTTTACTTGAATAAAATCCCTTGAGAATAGGAGCCAAGTCCTATTTTTCTTTGTAGCCCTAAAGTTTAAAGGTTAACGCATAGTAGCTTCTCCTGGCTATAGCATAAAAAAAAAAAAAAAAGACAGTATCTTTTTCTTTCTCTAGTGCCTGCAAGCCTAGAGAATGTAATTTGTAGCTCTCAAGAGATATTCAGGTATGTTCCTTTTTTTCTTTATTTAGTTGTCTGTTTTGATGCCAAGATAAACTTTGATGACAACGCAGAATTCCGACAAAAGGATATATTTGCTATGGATGACAAATCAGAGAATGAGCCCATTGAAAATGAAGCTGCCAGATATGATCTCAAATACATAGGACTGGATGGAAACATTGCCTGCTTTGGTAAGAAGCAGTTGATATATCAAAAGAATCCTTTGTCGATTTTTATAGAATTTAAGAAACTCTGATTTCTGAAATGTTATTTACCAGTAGGAAATAAACATGTGAGTTTCTTATAGCCAAAAGTCTTAGGAAACTGTCCAGAATTCTTCTCAAAGTTCGTTTTATCACTGGTACCTGGTTCAAAGCAGGGTGTCACAACTCTGACACTACTGAGATTTGGGTGGGGTAATTCTTTGCTAGAGGGAGTTGTCCTGTGCATCTTAAGATGTTTAGCAGCATCCTGGCCTCTAGGTGCTACTGCTAATAGCTCCAGTTGTGAAAACCTTAATAAATGATTTACAAAAAGTCAGTCAGTCTCCAGACATTCTCAAATATCTGAGGTATGCAAAATCATTTTAGTTGAGAACTACTGTTTTAAAGAATCTCAGTTAAACTGAGCTTAGTTTAAAAACAAAAACAGAACTTTTACTACTCAAAAAGTCAGTGTTAATATGTTAGGAATTATTCTGAAATTTGAGTTTAAAACAAAATTGCTTTTTCAGAGGGTATACAAGAGGGCATATAATTTAATCATATTACTGAGGATTCAGAGATAATCAAAATGTTTAATCCATTATGCCAGTTTATTAATAAAATAGTTGACTTCATCATAATTATCTAAATTCATGAAAATGGCTTATTCAGCTGAAGTAAGAATGAGTCTATTATAGGCAATACAATTTCTGTTATTGTTCACAGCTTCTAGTACCAAGATTTATAAACTTTAGACCTAATTGCCAAAGGCTATGATTCTGGTAGAACCAATTCATTGTACTGGAAACTGAGGTCTTAATCTTAATGGAATTAAAATAAAAAAGATTTGTAGTTCATTAAACCAATAGTATCATTATATTCAGAACTGAAGAGGTCTTGTGCATAGTTTGCTGTTCAATACCGTAGAAAATGACATCTGATTACAAGTGATACCAAAAGCTCTTGCTTTGTATTGGAGCAATAACTGTAATGTACCAGATCATTCACATTGTTCTGATCTCGATAAGGTAATGCTCTCTTGATATTTGCAGGCATTTAGAAAGGAGACAAGATGCCGCAGTATGTTTAGAACAAATTTAGATTCTTTGCGGCCACTGCAGGGACATGTATGATTTGACCAAGTAGTTAACCATAAAAACTATGCAACCATTTCATATGGTTTTTGTATCCCATGTAAACCATTTTTATTTTAGTTGCCCCAAACTTAATTAGTCATGGTTCATAGGTTTGTCTAGGGAATTCAAGGGTCAGAAAAAGTAAAGGGTACTTATCAGGGATGTCCAAGCTGTGGCACGCAGGTTGAATGCTGATTTTGTGAGGGCATTTTTTTCCTTATATGTCATGTCAGAAACCATGAAAAGTATGCACAGGCCATTTTTTTGCTAATCAGCTTTTGTCAGTGTTTGTGTATTTAATGCATGGTCCAGCTCAACTCTTATTCTTCCAATGTGCAGAGAAAAGAAAAGTTGGTACCCCTCCTACCTTGAAAGTTTCTGCTGTGTTCAGGAGATTCTTTTTTCCTTTGTAACCTGAGGAAAGTAATTTCATATAATTAAGCTTAAGAAGAACAAGAAGTATTATTGATCAATAAAACTTAGCTCTGGAAAACAAGAATTTCCTGGTCAAAACTCTACTTGATTTCTGTAAGAAAGGCTCCTAAGGCATATTTTGGTTCTAGGGGTGTTTTTTGTTTGTTTGCTTTTTTTTTTTCTTTCTTTTTTTCTTAAAGAGACAGAGTCTTGCTACTATGTTGCTCCAAATGGTCTCAAATTGTTGTCCTCAAGCAATCCTCCTGCCTTGGCCTCTCAAATTGCTGGGAATACAGGCATGAGCCACCAGAGCCAGCCCTATGGTTCTAATTTTAATGATTGCATTGTTAGTGAACATTTCTTATATTAATTTGAAAAAGGAACAAAGGGATAAGAATATTGTTTTTGGTTCTGTCATTTGTTCATTGTTTTCTAAGTTTATCCAGATAACATTATATAAACATGCACGACTGCACTAACTGTAAAAAAGTATGAAATCCTATTAAAGGTGGGCCCTGTGGTTCAATCCCAGGGAGATGCCACATTCAAAGGAGCATATTCTCAGCAAATGTTTTAGAGAATCCTATTATTTTTTCCAGTCTCTTAAAGAATACTAAAAAGAATATAATTTAGAGGCTCAGGTATCTTTTCATAGCTTTTTTCCCTCTTTCCAAATTCTCTGAAACTTAATACTTTTTAGAATCTAAACTCTCTCCTTTGCTACTGGTCTAAAATGATTACTTACTTAAACTCTTTTCCTTCTTTCTGTTTTCCAGACAGACTTAACTTCTCAATAAATCCATTTTCTTATTCCCAAGTGCTTTTATTCATTCTTTGCATTTGTTTTGTTATTCTCAGTTCTGTGATCTGATCTGGTTCAATGGAATTACAAACAAGGCCGCAGACATTGACCTTGTGATGACAGGGTTCTCTTTTGGCAGTAGGGGGGAGTGGAAAAGTTTATGGATCCTTCATGTTGCTAAATTTATCCCTCCTTGTATGCCAATTGCATTTCACAGTGAATGGTGCTGGGCTCGCCATGGCTACTTGTGACATCATTTTCCTTAATGGTGGGAAGCCAGCCAACTTCTTGGATCTTGGTGGCGGTGTAAAGGAAACTCAAGTATATCAAGCATTTAAGTTACTCACAGCTGATCCTAAGGTAACCTTGCTTTTTGTTGGGAGTTTGCATAATGTTTTGATTTCTCACGTTGAGAGATGATGTTCCTGCTGCTAAGAGTGTTGATTAGTCAACACTTGTACTTTGCAGCCCCAGATGCAAATTCCACCTTATGCTCCATTGGAATACAGGAAGATTTAGCTCTCATTGTGGATGAAAAGCTTGTAAACAACCCCAGGATCTTATTTTCAAGGCTGTGTGTACAAAGTCCTGGGAGGTGAAAGGGAATATGAAGGCTAGAATATAGCAAACAGTGAAACATTAGTTGGCATGAAACATTATTTGGGTAATTTACACTAAAGTGGTTAATCCTACGTTTACATGACTTACTGAGGTGTCAGTCTCAGATTCCTTCCATATGATGCTGAAGGTATTATTATAATATTGGAAAATTACAGGATTATTGTATCATGTATCACTGAGAAATAATGGCTCCACCTCCTATATGCTTTTCAGTTTTCCCCTCAAACCATCACAGTTTGTAACACATAAACTGAGTACCAAATAACTGTGCATAGTTTCATAGTTTCTATTGTTGCTTCATATGTATCTTTTGTCTTATTTATTTAGTTAGTTATGTTTTGAGATGGAATGTCATTCTGTTGCCCAGGCTAACGTCCTCTGGCATCACCATAGCTCACAGCATCCTCAAATTCTTGGAGCCAAAGGGTATTGTTGCTTAGCCTCCCAAGTAGCTGAGACTATTAGCTCCCACCACAATGCCTGGCTAGTTTTTCCATTTTTAATAAAGATGAGTCTTGTTCTTGCTCAGGCTGGTCTCGAACTCCTGAGCTCAAGTGATCCATCTGCCTCCACTTCCCAGAGTGCTAAGATTACAGGTGTGAGTACCACACCTGGCCTGTGTCTTTTCCTTTTAACTTTGTTAAAAACTTTTAGTAGCTAACTAAACTGTAGCTACTATATCATGCTAGGTGCATAGTCAGCATTTAATAAATATTTGATCAATTCATTTAATAATAGTAACCAAGTTAAATACCAATGTGCTTTGTTTGAACTATAGATACTCAGTTGTCTATAATAACATGCTTTTAGGTGGATGTTTGTTACATAGAAGACCAAAATATTTTGAATATCCAACATACAAGTTTTTATTTAATTCTCTTAATAGACCTGTGAGGTAGGCATATGCTACAATCATTTAGTATTAAACTTTATTTGAAAATCATTAGCTAAGTATTATTAGAGTATCTAATAAATTTTGTTGGTTAATAAAATGTCTGAAGACATGAGGAATCTGAATTATCACTAAGAACAACATGAATGAAAAAACATACTAAAAAGAATACAATTTTCCAGATTTTGAAGATTATATGGTGTGAACTTAATATGGAAACTTCTCATAAGGTATATAGTAATAGCCTATTTGTTTTTCACGCATAATATTTTATCTTAGATTAGTAGTATCCTTATCCATTTTACTTATGACTTAGATAGTCGATGACTTTATGTTTTTGATAACTCTTTTTTTCTGATATGCAAAATAAATGGTAATATATTGTCAGTACTTAACGTCAGTTCTCCACTGCTGTTTAGGAATAACAAAACTATTGAAGTTCAAAGGCACCAGCAATGAAGAAATCATTTGCAGAATGAAAATTTTTTCTGTTTACAAAAGCACTTTGTTTTCATTGGTTAGATAGAAACATTATGAATGAATCCCTACTCATTTATTAATTCATTTATTACTTATTCCCATTCCTTTCCCAGGGCAGAATCATTTTCCTCCCAGAGATTCACAAACCAATTGAAATCTGTAAATGCCATGGACATAACAGATAGCTCTTTAAGCTATCTGAACCACAAAGTACCCAGAGAACCAACGATTGTAATAAAATACTGTGAACTTCTAGCATCTATTGAATTTCAATGCTAATAATAATAGACAGCCATTGAGAGATTAAATCTACCAGGACCCTCATTGGGTTTTCTTTGAAACATTTTTTCTTAGTGATCTTGAATTTTAATTTTGTAAAAGTACAGGATGGAGAAAGAGGGAAGAAAAAATCACTTGCAGAACTATATTTTTAAAAAAGATTCTCTTTAAAAAATTTTATTTCACCCTATGGAATATTTTCAAATGCTTGGATTATTTCAGCTTTCTTGAGATTAGCTGTCATCTTGTGTAGATAAAGGTACGTGGGAGTTATTTTATTTTTCTCATGCTATATCAGGAAAATGAATGCACAGCTCATCTCACAGTACATTTTCCAAATCTTGAAATTTTAAAACCGGTTCAGAAGCGTATAAATGTAATGGGTATTTTCAATCCTGGCATCATTTTACAAAATTTAGAGAACAGAGTCTAAAAAATAGTATACATGAGTTGATCTGATTTTGCAAGGAGACTGATTATAGTTCTGACAGTAGTTTTTTCAAGTAGAACCCTATTCACCAGCCCAGAGGTAGAAGTTCCCAAGAACCCAGAGCTAATTGTTTCAAAACTATTGTTTTCTTGTTAGATATAAAGATTAGTCAGTCGAATACAATGAAAGTCAAAATTACAAAAGACCTATTATGGTTGAACTTAAATCAGCTGATACAACTATGTATTTGTCAGTGTACAAGATAATCCTGCCAATCAGGTAATAAATGCATCATTCAGTAAAAATGTTATCAATTGACATATATTGATAACCATCAATTCATATTACCATATTACCATCCCTGGAACTGAAACTTATATTTATTTTGCTTAACTATTAGTGCAAATGCTGATTTTTCACTTACCTGATGGAAGTATCTTTATAACTAAGTTGTTGGATATTTGTTGATGATATGTATGAAATGAAGTTCCTCTACCAAACTGTCTAAAACAAGAGTCTTTTCAAGATAACTTGCTTACTAAACTGGATTTATGTGAAGTGTATCATTAAATATTTTATAATTTCTCTTATTTTCTAGCTGAGCTTGAGATGAGAGAAAAACAATAGCATTTGTCCTGCTGGTGGTCTTCATCATTTTGATTTTAAGAATTCTAGACACCAGCATTCTTTAAATCATAGAGAATAAAAACAGTATAAAATAGGAAATAAAAGAAGGATTGGTTGTCTGCTAAGCATTTGAGCACATTTAAAAGAACACTCTATGGAATGTCATCCTTGGCTCTTTGATTTCCTAAATTATGTTTTAGCTTCTATTTTTAATTTTGAACTTAGAAATTCAAAGGTGTAGAAAATGAGTAGACTAACATTTGGAATATGTAAAATATTTTATGTAAGTAAATAACAAGGAAAAGACAGTTGGCATGAATCTGCACAATAACCCCAATTCTGTGTGTCTAAGTTAAACCAATCTTTTGCTCTCTGGGGGCCATATTTTTTATTTATTTATTTTAGAAAAAGGATCTCCCCATGTCACCCTGTGGTCACATCTCACTGTATCCTTGAACTCCTGGGCTCTAGGGATCTTCCTGCCTCAGCCTTCTGAGTAGCTGGGACTACTGGCATATGCCACCATGTCCAGCTAATTTCTTTTTTTTTTTTTGTAGAGATGGGGTATAGCTAGGTTGCCCAGGCTGGCCTCAAATGTCTGACCTCAAGTGATCCTGCCTCCTTGGCCTCCCAAAGTGCTGAGATTATAGGTGTGAGCCACTGCACCCATCTCCTAGAGCCCTGATTTTGGAAAGTAGTAATAAATGGTTGGCATTTTTGAAAATACCTCACTTGGTTTGACTGTGCTTCCTGATTTAGATCCGGCTTAGAGTCATATTTTCAAAACCCTTAAAATATCCACAAAGAAACGAGCCACCTGTATGCCATGCCACAGAATAGTTGAAGAGTGGAAAGTGGGGCTCTAGTGCTTGAGTGCCTGGTTCTAATCCTATCTTTACCAGTTATTGGTTGTGAGGTGATCTTAGGCATGTTATTTAATTTCTGTGTACTTCAGTTTCTTCATTTATAAGTGGTGATGATAGCAGTACTTCAGAGTAGTACATGAGTTGAGACACGTACACCCTTACACGCACTCTCTTCCGATTTACAGGGGCTATAATTTTATACGACAATATCACTTTTAAAAATTTAATGAACTTTTATTTATTGACTTTTAATTGTATAACCTACACACAAAATAGTATACGATTTTTAAGGATACAGCTTGATGAATTATTAGAAAGTGAACATACTAATGTAACCTCCAGTCAGATCAAGAAATAGGGCGCAACCAGCACACTTGAAGCCTCCTAAGGTGTATCCCCTAGTCTGTCTCCTACTGTGCTCTCTTCTCAAAAGAAAACTTAATAAAAATGGCATTGTATGTTGTGATTCATCACTCTCTTATGTTTTCCGTCTTTCACTTAACTTGACCTTCATTGGTCAGTCTTTTTTCAATTTTAGTTATTCATGTAGGTGTGTGTAGCCTTTCTGTTATGACCTAGGTTGAGTGCCTTTTCATACATTTATTAGTCATTTGGATATACTTTTTAAACTTCTTTTGCCTCACCTGAAATGTAGTCATGCAAATACCACCCCAAAGCATTGTTTGAAATATCAGGTAGGCAAACCTTTCCAAAGCACAATGAAAACTTAGTTTGTCTTAGTCTGTGTCATTTTTGTGTTTCTAAATGATTTCTAAATCTTAGAGTAAATGAACATCTACAGAAATAGCAGTATCTGAAATAGGTTTATTGGTAGTCAGTGTTACTGTATGTGCTATTTTGAAATTGATGGAAAGTATAAGTGATTACATAGCTTGCAATGATTCTTTGCTCAAATGACCAAACAAACAAACAAACAAAAAAAAAACCTTGAATAATGGGAGAATTAAATCTAGGTTTGATAGAATTACAGTGTCATTTGGAATAAATTTGAGAAGAGCCCAGCTCTTTTAGCTCTGTGGTGTATATACTTCAAAGTGTTTAGAATTTGAAGCCAGAGAAGTAAAGCCACATGTCATACTTTCATTATCAGGTGTATGTATGTGCTTTAAGTTTTAAATATGTTTTAGAATTAATATATGCTATCTTATTTTTTGGTTATTGTATATGTAAAGTATATTTAAATACAAAGCAGATTATTTTCTTTTTCTCTTATATCTATGCATATATCAGAGACATTAAGCCATTAAAACATAAACTGAGACACCATAAAATTTTTTAATGTTTTATTTGAACAACCAGTGATTCATGAATTGGGTGTTTCCATACTGGAAGGGTTTCCGAGCTCCGTGGAAGGAACACAGGGGCACAGGGGTAGACTTTTGTAGGACAAACATGGAAGTAAAGCAAAGAAAGTAATTGGATTAGTTATGGTTATATTGTTGCCTTATTTGGTTTATCTTGCTGAAAAGTTTTGTAAGTTAGTTGGTTGCTTCTGATTGGTTAGATTTTTCTCTAAAGTAGGCATTTACAGTAAGTAGCTCATTAAGTTTGTTTTGTTTTGTTTTGTTTTGCAGTTTTTGGTCCGGGCTGGGTTTGAACCTATCACTTCTGGTATATGGGGCCAGCGCCCTACTCCTTTGAGCCACAGGCACCACCCCTCATTACTTTTTTTTATGTCTGCAAATCAAGCAAGGTTAAGGTCACTTACAAGGCCTGACTGGCTTTGTTTGCTTGGATTCTTCCGGCCTGGTCTCTATTTCAATTTATTTTTTATTTTTTTATTATTAAATCATAGCTGTGTACAATAATGCATTTCTGGGGTACAATGTGCTGGTTTATATAGAATTTGAAATACATCCAACAAACTGGTTAACATAGCCTTCACCACACTTTCTTAATTATTGTGTTAAGATGTTTATACTCTACACTTAGTAGATTTGAGATGTACCCTTGTAAAATGCACCATAGGTGTGGTATTTCAATTTATTTTAACGAAGCAAAACCCATTTCATTATATACCACACGTATTTGCTGAAAAACCCTACCTACAAGTGAATCTTTTCTTTTT
>NW_003852410.1:19763535-19812429 GCF_000181295.1 Otolemur garnettii
TGAGACGGAGTCTCACTTTGTCACCCTTGGTAGAGTGCCGTAGAGTCACAGCTCACAGCAACCTCAAACTCTTGGGCTTATGCCATTCTCTTGCCTCAGCCTCCCAAGTATCTAAGACTACAGGCACCCACCACAACACCTGGCTATTTTTTGATGGTAGTTGTCATTGTTGTTTGGCGGGCCAGGGCTGGATTCGAACCTGCCAGCTCCAATGTATATGGCTGGTGCCCTAGCCACAGAACTATAGGCACAGAGCCAAATCTTTTCTTTCAAGAGTAATCGAATTTGTGTAGAAATATATTTTCAAATATAATGCCCCACACTTTATACAATGTGTGCCTTATTGTGATGACTACCCTGTGTTTCTATTTTTACAGGCCTGCTTGAAAACAGATTTTTCCTTCACTTAGAATTGGAAAGATTAAATGTCTAGGCATCTCTTCTTTCTGGGAGTAGTTTACCTAATAGTCTGGTGGAGGAAGAATAAAAATGCTTATGAACTGACAAACCTGTCATTTTGTCTCCACTTCCACTTAGAATAGCCCCTTATTTAGGGTAACCTCTCTGCGTAAGGTAGAGAATGGAAAACTATCCTTCCCAAGCTCATTTTCTTTTCTCCATTGTCTTGAATTCCTAAATGTTGATTTCACATTTTCTTTCCTGATATCCAGTTGATTAAAATTTCCAAGAATGTCTGGCCCACCATGTCCACCTCATACTTTTTCCACTTTACCTGCCAATACTTCTCCATAATACCAAGGTCCTAGACAACTGTATACGCAATCAATGTGTCTGATAGCTGGTGACCACATTTCCAGAGCATCCCTAATGGAACACTCCAATCTATTTTCATGCTCCTCACTGACATGCTCTCAGAGACAAATCAAAAATAAGGCTTTTACTCTCAGCTTCTCAAAATCCAGATCTTAATATGTGTTATTTTGTTGTATGGTAAGTGATTTAAAGAATTTAACACACTTTGGGATATCATACTGTATTTTGTCATTATTCCCAGCATGATCAGTATTTAATTATGAATCCTGCACATAGAAGCCTTTTGAAACTGTTCTTTCTTGTCCATTTTTCTTAATGGACAATGAGTCAAATTATAATGTCATATAGGTTGGAAATAATATCTGATTATTAGTGAAGTTAGGTTTGTTGGTTTTTTTCTTAATGTTATTGCATTGAGAAAAGACATAGTTGATTGGTACAATTAGAAAACAATGAATTTTCTAGCAAGACAGTCAGTAATGGCCAGGAATAATGCTAGAATCTGTGAATGTTAAAGATAATCTTAACTATGGCAGGGAATCTGCAAGTTTTATTATTTTTGAGATGTTATTTTGAATTTTATTATTCAAATAAAGCCTGGTAGAGGCATCATGGGTAAGAGAATGGAACTTAGGAAAATTATTTAGGAGAAGGCTTAAAGGGCCTTGGAGTGTGAAGGTCTCTGATTCCTTTAATGTATGGTGGAGGTGGATTATAGTTTGGTGGGATGAGCCACAGTAGATTCAGAAAATTGAGGATTTTGTGAACCCTCTTTCTGCCACCACCACCACTCCCACCCCACTGCCAGAAAATTGGGAATTAGGAAAGATTATGTTGTCCCTATATGAGCAATATGTCCACATGGGCTTGTCCAGGGACTGGCTTGACTCAGTTGTTAAGTAGTCTTTTGTGTTTGTGCTAGAGCATTTAATAAACAGTAACTCCTTTTCCCTAATTATTAAATTTAAAAGTACAAAAATAAATTATATATATGCATACATATATCCTTTTTTTAAAAAAAATGGAAAATATATGCTAGTTTTAACAAAACTAGTACTTGTTTGTATTATGTAAACATAGCCTAGCTTGTCCATTTTTTTAATCTCTGTTTTTGCCTGTCTTTGTATAGTTTTCCACAAGATTTTCTGTAGCTGAATGGAATTCACCTGGTGAATGTATGTTTATTTAACTAGTGCTTTATGTTGGGTATTCAATGTGTTTCCAATGTAAAATTGCGCTGCAGTGCACCTCCTTATATTCATTACTTCATGTTCAGCTGAGATTATGCATATAAGATGAATTTCTACAACTACAGGGTCAAAACATGCAGATTTTAAGGTTTTGCATGTATTGCCGAATTATCTCAATGCTAGTTGAAGGATTGTAGAGAGCTATCATCAACAAGAAGAGCGCTCATTTAATTTCCCATGCCCTGGCTGTTGTTACTATTGTTCTTTACCAACATTAGAAGGAACAATTTTTATTTTTAATTTTATTTGGTATTTTTTATTGCTTCTTTTATGATCCACCTGCTCATATCTTTTGTTTAGTTTTCCGTTGTTTCTGACAGTGATTTAGAATATGGGGGAGTGTGTGTGTGTGAGAGAGGAAGATCAAGGCAGCGGGGTTGTAACTAATTTTCTTTTCCATTCTGTCTTTTATCTTTGAAATGATTTATGTAAATTTTGATGTCTCTTTATAATAGAGTATATATACTTAAAATACTATTGTGTAGTGTGTTCTGAGACTACTTCATGCATGTTATTACTTTTCACTGTTATTAGTTTCTCATGAAACTTTTATTAAAACTTTTAAAATTGGTTGTCTCATGAATCAACAACCTACTGTTTCACTTTCCAATTAAAATGTTGTACTTTCCCTACCCTTCTCACAATGGGAACACACCTCCCAGTCTGATTTAAAGCAAGATGAGTATTAAAGTAGCATGTTCCTCTAGTTACTGATAAGATTCTTAGTTTTTCCTAAGCAATGTTTTTAGAAGTATTGAAGGAATTTCAGTATGAGCTAACATGCCTTTTTTTTTCCCTCCTGATATTATTAGTACAGTTAATCATCATTATTTGCTGATTCTGTTTTGGAAATGCACCTACATGCTCAAATTTCTTTGTAACTCCAAAAGTCATTTGTAAATTCATGGCACTTTCAGGATCTTTCAAGGCAGTGCAAGAGTGGTGAAAACTTTTAATTACCCGATGTTCATATTCCCAGTCCAGGTCAAACAAAGTAGTCCTCTGCCTTCTTGTTTCTGCTTTCAGACTATGAACACATGTCCTTTCTGTAGTCTACTGTGAAATTCCTTGGAAAGAAAATAAAGGCACTTGGTAAGATTTGTTCAGGCCTGAGTTAGATTGCTATTGTGCATAAGTTCAGTGTTACTGAATCAACAATATATATATTAAATAAGGTGTCTTTAAACAGAAACACATATACACACAACAAATTTTTTTTTTAATTTATTATTGGAGATTCATTGAGGGTACAAGAAACAAGGTTTCACTGATTACATTTGTTAGGTAAAGTCCCTCTTACAATTGTGTCTTGCCCCTAAAAGGTGTGGCACACACCAAGGCCACACCTCCTTCCCTCCATCCCACTCTCTGCTAATCCCTTCCCCATTCCTCCATCCTTTTTCCTGTCTCTGCTCACCCCCTCCCCTTGTCATTAATTGTCCTTATATCAAAATTGAGTACATAGGATTCATGCTTCTCCATTCTTGTGATGCTTTACTAAGAATATTGTATTCCACGTCCATCCATGTTAATACAAAGGCTGTAAAGTCTCCATTATTTTAATAGCTGAATAGTATTCCATGGTGTACATATACCACAGCTTCTTAATCCATTCCTGGGTTGGTGGGCATTTAGGCTGTTTTCACATTTTGGCAATTGTAAATTGAGCTGCAATAAACAGTTTAGTGCAAGTGTCCTTATGATAAAAAAATTTTTTTCCTTCTGGGTAGATGCTCAGTAATGGGATTGCAGGATCAAATGGGAGGTCTAGCTTAAGTTCTTTGAGGCTCTCCATATTTCCTTCCAAAAAGGATGTATTAGTTTGCAGTCCCACCAGCAGTGTCAAAGTGTTCCCTCCTCTTCACATCCATGCCAGCATCTGCAGTTTTGAGATTTTGTGATGTGGGCCATTCTTGCTGGGGTTAGATGGTATCTCAGGGTAGTTTTGATTTGCATTTATCTAATAATTAGGGATGATGAGGATTTTTTCATATGTCTGTTAGCCATTGTCTGTCTTCTTTAGAGAAGGTTCTATTCATGTCTCTTGCCCATTGATGTATGAGATTGTTGGCTTTTTTCATGTGTATTAATTTGAGTTCTGTATAGATCCTAGTGATTCAAAATATGCAAATATCCTTTCCCATTGTGTAGGTGGTCTATTTGCTTTGGTTGTTGTCTCCTTAGCTGTACAGAAGCTTTTCAGTTTCATTAAGTTTGTTTATTTTTGCTGTTGTTGCAATTGTCATGGCAGTCTTCTTTATGAAGTCTTTCCCCAGGCTAATATCTTCCAGTGTTTTTCCTATGCTTTCTTTGAGAATTTTTATTGTTTTATGCCTTAAATTTAAGTCCTTTATCCATCTTGAATCCATTTTTGTGAGTGAGGAAAGGTGTGGGTTCAGTTTCTGTCCTTTACATGTGGCTATCCAGTTCTCCCAGCACCATTTATGGAATAGGAAGTCTTTCCCCTAAGGTATGTTCTTGTTTGGTTTATTGAAGATTAGGTGGTTGTAAGATGTTAGTTTCATTTCCTGGTTTTTTATTCAATTCCAAATGTCTATATCTCTATTTTTGTGCCAGTACCATGGTGTCTTGACCACTATGGCTATGTAGTACAGCCTAAAATCTGGTATGGTGATGCCCCTGGCTTTGTTTTTATTACTAAGAATTGCCTTAGCTATTTGGGGCTTTTTATGGTTCCATACAAAATGCAGAATTATTGTTTCTAAATATTGAAGGTACGATGTTGGTATTCGTATACATACATATTTTTTTTCTTTTCTTTTTCTTTTTCTTTTTTCTTTTCTTTTTTTTTTTTTTGCAGATTTTGGCCAGGGTGTTGGGTTTGAATCTGCCACCTCCAGCATATGGGGCCAGCGCCCTACTCCTTTGAGCCACAGGTGCTGCCTACAATGTTGGTAATTTAATAGGGATGGCATTGAATGGGTAGATTGCTTTGGGAAGTATGGACATTTTAACAATGTTGATTCTTCCCAGCCATGAGCATGATATGTTCTTCAATTTTTTAATATCCTCTGCTATTTCCTTTCTTAAGGTTTCATAATTTTCTTTATAGAGGTCCTTCACCTCTTTTGTTAGTATTCCTAAGTATTTCATTTTCTTTGAAGCTATGGTGAAGGGACTTGTGTCCTTAATTTGACTCTCATCTTGGCTGTTATTGGCGTATACCAAAGGCAACTGACTTGTGTACGTTGATTTTATATCCTGAGACATTAGTGAATTTTTGATGACTTCCAGGAGTCTTGTGTTTGAGTCTTTGGGGCTCTCTAAGTATAAGATTGTATCATCAGCAAAAAGGGAAAGTTTGACATTCTCCACTCCCATTTGGATGCCTTTTATTTTCTTGTCTTGCTGAATTGTATTGGCTACAACTTCCAGCACTATGTTGAATAGTAATGGTGATAGAGGACAACCATGTCTGGTTCCAGTTCAGAGAGGAAAGGTTTTCAGTTTTACTCCATTCAGTAAAATATTAGCTCTCGGTTTGTCAAAGATAGCTTTGATCAGTTTCAGAAATGTGCCACGTATGTCTATACTCTTCAATCCTCTAATTAGAAAAGGTGCTGGATTTTATGGAATGCTTTTTCTGCATCTAGTGAGAGGATCATAT
This sequence comes from Otolemur garnettii, assembly GCF_000181295.1. NCBI lineage: Eukaryota > Metazoa > Chordata > Mammalia > Primates > Galagidae > Otolemur > Otolemur garnettii. The sequence continues at coordinate 19,769,188 of NW_003852410.1, forward strand.
AGTCTTTGGTTTTACTTCTCTTGATATGGTGAATAACATTTATACACTTGCGTATATTATACCAACCTTGCATCCCTGGGATGAAACCTACTTGATTATGATGTATGACTTTTTTGATGATAAACTGTAATGTATTGGTGAGGATTTTGTTGAGAATTTTTGCATCTATATTCATTAGTGAAATTGGTATGAAAGTCTCCTTTTTAGTTGGGTCATTTCCTGGTTTTGGTATCAGGGTGATGTTTGCTTCATAGAATGTGTTGGGGAAGATTCCTTCCTCCTCAATTTTTTGGAATAATTTCTGAAGTACAGAAATAAACTCTTCCTTGAAGGTTTGAGAGAATTCTGGTGTGAAGCCATCTGGACCAGGGCATTTTTTTGTTGGAAGTTTTTTATTGTTTCTTTAATCTCAGTGCTTGAAATTGGCCTGTTCAGGAGCTCTGTTTCTTCTTGGCTAAGTCTAGGGAGAGGGTGTGATTCCAAATATTGATTTATTTACTTCATATTGTCAAACTTCTGGGCATAGAGTTTCTGGTAGTATTTAGAGATGATCTCTTGTATCTCTGTGGTATCAGTTATTTCCCTTTTATCATTTCTGATTGAGGTTATGGGAGATTTTGTTTTTCTATTTCTACTTAGTCTGGCCAGAGGTTTATCTATTTTAATTACTTTTTCAAAAAAATACTTGTTTTTGAAATTCCTTGTTTCATTAATTTTCTGAATGTTTTTTTTGTTTTCAATTTCATTGATCTCTGATTTAATTTTGAATATTTCTTTTCTTCTGCTGGGTTTAGGCTTAGATTGTTCTTCATTTTTCCATTCTATAAAATGGCTTGTGAGTTTGTTGATGCACTCTCTGTTTTTCGAATGTAGGCATCTAAAGCGATAAATTTTCCTCTCAAAACTGCTTTTGCAATATCCCACAGGTTTTGGTAGCTTGTGTCTTCATTGTTGTGCTCAAAGAAATTAATGATTTCCTCTTTTATTTCTTCCTGTACCCAACTGTCATTCAACAGAAAGTTGTTTAATTTCCATGCCTTTGTGTGAGGTTGAACATTTTTGTTGGAGTTGAGTTCCACCTTTAGTACCTTGTGATCTGAGAAGATACAAGGCAAAACTTCAATTCTTTTGATTCTGTTGAGGTTTGTTTTGTGTCTTAGGATATGATCAATTTTGGAGAATGTTCCATGGGGTGATGATAAGAATGTATATTCTTTATCTTTGGGATGCAGTACTCTATATGCATCTATCAAGCACAGTTGTTCTAGGGTCTCATTTACTTCCCTTATATCTTTGTTTAATTTCTGTTTAGAGGATCTGTCCAGCTCTGTAGGAGGAGTACTAAAGTCCCCCGTTATTATGGTATTATAGGATATCATATTGCTCAGACTGAGTAAAGTCTGTTTCAAGAATCTGGGAAATTGGGTACATAAATATTTAGAATTGAAACGTCTTCTTGTTGTATTTTTCCCTTGACCAATATAAAGTGACCGTCTTTTTCTTTTTTGACTTTAGTTGCTTTAAATCCACATGTATCTGAAAATAAGATTGCAACTCCTCTTTTCTTCTGAATTCTGTTTGCCTGAAAAATTGTCTTCCAATCTTTAACTCGGAGTTTTAATTTGTCTTTTGAAGCTGGGTGTCTCCTGCAGACAGCAAAGGATGGCTTGTGTTTTTTAATCCAGTCAGCCACTATATGCCTCTTCAGTGGGGATTTCAAGCCATTGACATTTATTGAGATAATTGATAAGTGTAGTAGTGTTCTATTCATTTTATTTTGTAAGAGTCCATTGTTTAGTTTTATTTTTTGCATCATGGTGGAAGTTAGGTTCTGTCCTTTAATTTCCGAGTTCTTACTTTGCTGTTGACCCATTGTGATGGTCAGTGTGTAGAAGGGGTTGAAGTATTTCCTGTAGAGCTGGTCTTGTTGTAGCTAATTTCCTCAATGTTTGTATATCAGCAAATGATTTGATTTCTCCATTAATTTTAAAGCTTATCTTAGCAGGATATAGAATTCTGGGCTGGAAATTGTTCTGTTTAAGTAGATTAAAGGTAGATGACCATTGTCTTCTGGCACAGAAAGTTTCATTAAAGAAGTCTGCAGTCACTCTGAAGGATTTGCCCCTGTAGGTCAATGGTGCTTACTCCTGGCAGCTTGAAGAATCTTTTCTTTTGTTTTGACTTTGGACAAGATCATCACAATGTGTCTTGGAGAGGCTTAGTTAGAGTTGAGGTGACCTGGGGTCCGATATCCTTTTGAAAGAGTGTGTCAGAATCTTTGGTGATATTTGGGAAATTTTCATTTATAATATTCTCAAGTATGGCTTCCATTCCCCTGGGGTATTCTTCTTCCCCTTATGGGATACCTATAACTCATATGTTTGAATGCTTCATATAGTCCCACAATTCTGATAGTGAATGTTCTGCTTTCTCTCTCTTCTTTTCTGCCTCTTTAAGTATATGAGATATCTCAAGAGCTTTGTCCTCTACCTCTGAGATTCTCTCTTCTATGTGGTCTAATTTGTTGTTAATACTTTCTATTGCATCTTTAAATTCTTTAATTGACTGCTTCAGTTCCTTCAGCTCTGTTTATCCTTGCTATATTCTTCATATCATTCATCTCTTATTTGATTCTGTTTTTGGGTTTCCTTTTGGTTATTTTCCATTATCTCCTTCATTGTTTTCATGATCTGTATTCTAAATTTCCTTTCTGTCATTTCTAACATTTCTTTATAGGTGGAATCCTCTGCAGTAGCTACCTCATGGTCCCTTTGAGGGGGGTTGCTCTGGACTGTTTTTTTATGTTGCCAGGATTTTTCTACTGGCTCTTCCTCATGAATGATTTATCTGCTTCCTTGCCCTAATTTTCCTTTCACCTTCCTCTTGCTCTTTAAGTTCCCATGCATTCGGACTAGGGTTTTGATGAGTCCTTTTGGTACAGGACCAGAAGGATAAGAAGATTGGAGAGACAGAAGAGAAAAAGAAGAACAAAAGGGGGGGGGAGTGGGGGTGGGCAAACTGGAATATTAACAAATAGAAGAGAGGCACAGAAAGAGGGAGACAGGAGCAATATAGGTGTATAGTAGGGTACTTTGCTCCAACCTTAGAGACCCCCAACCTTTGGGGGTGCCGTATTGGGTTATTCCCTTGAGATCAGCACCTCTTTGCTAGCCCATTCGAACCCAGTACCCCACTTCCACCAAGTAGAGAGGATGAACAAAAATGCTGTAAATCAAACTAAAACAAGCAAACAAAAACTTTACAGGATTAAATTGGGCAAAAAGCCAAATAATAGGGGTAGAAACACTAGCAGAAATGAAGTTATAATTGTTAAAAAAGGCAACAATGGAAAATTACATTTAAACTAGAAAAATGAAGAAAGAAAAGAAAAGAAAAATCTATAAGGAAAATGTTGAAATTTTAAAAAGGGGGGAAGGGGCAAGATGGCTGATAGGTACCAGTCTCCAACAGAAGCTCCCATCTAGAGGGAAGGATAAAGTCCAGAAATCACCCAAGAAAGTTGAAGACTAGGAGCCCAGCCGAGAGAGAAGAGTTATATCTGCAGGACACACTCTGCTGAGGCAAGCTGCGACTCCTAGAAAGCAATCTATTTGTACATAATACATCCCAAAAGAAAAGTGTCTGTCCCCTCCCCCAAGAAAGTTGTCCTTTTCTCTTTCTTTACTCTCTGTCTTCCCCTGTGAGTTTTCTACAGGTGAGTGATAAACTGACAACCTATTATCTCACCCCACGTGTGAGGGCTACAGACAGTGGGGTCTACTTACCGAGGCTTGCTAGGACTCCAAGAACCCTCTCGCCAGGCAGAAAAATAGAACTAACATTTTCTCTGCCATTTTGAATTTCAAGTCTACCCTCCCCCCTCCCTTGCAGAGACAGTGAGAAGAGACCCAAGAACAGCATTCCCCCATCTCTGCAGGTCCAAAGGCCCTGTCCTGGCTCTGCATCCTAACAACTGCCCCGTGGGGCTGCTACTTGTGCTCCCACCCACCAGGAAGCCCCGGCCACTCACAATGAGGACTGAACCAGTCCCGTGTTCCCCACGAAGCTGCCAGAATCCCCCCGCCTTCCCCGGGAAACCCCATCAGTGCACACCGAGGACTGCTCCAGCCGGGTTCCTGGCACTCAAGACCCAGTGGCCAAAATCTGTGGGAGGACAGTCAATTGAGAGGGAACCACATGGGGCAGCGGTACCCCAAGGTGAAGAGCAGCAGCCACAGCAGCAGGAGCAATAAGGCACATACCCCTGAGGCTTTTCTGGGCAGACAAACTCTGCCTCTCTGCACAAGCAGAGGAAGGCGGCCTCTTCTCCAGGGGCAGTCACTAGCAGAACAATTTTGGGATAGTCTTAAAGTGGTGCAAATTCAGCATGGGGTGGAATCAGCAGAAAAATTCTGGTAACCTGAACAAGCAGAGTAGATCAACTCCTGCAAGGAAGGATGGGGCAGATACAATTGAAGATCCCATCCATAAACAGATAGCTGAGATGTCAGAAATCGATTTCAGAATCTGGATAGCAAATAAGATTAACAGATTGGAGGAAAGGAGGGATTTAGAATTTCAAACTATTCAAAATCTGTCTCAATAATTCAATGATTTCAAAGATAAAATGACCAAAGATTTTAGAACACTGAGGCAAGAGGTTTGCAGCCTCAAAGATGTGAAAAATATGGTAGAATCTCTTGGTAACAGAATGGAGCAGGCAGAAGATAGGATCTCTGACTTTGAGGACAAAGCTTCTGAACGTGCCCAAGCACTCAAGGATGAAGAGAAATGGGGAGCAAAAACAGATCACTCTCTCGGAGAGCTATGGGATAATTCAAAGAAAATTAATATTTATCTTATAGGAATCCCTGAAGGTGAAGAAGTGGCTTCACAAAGCAGAGGCTATATTTCATGAAATTATGACAGAGAACTTTCCAGACATACCAAGAGATTTCTGAAATTCAGATAGCAGACAGTTTCAGAACCCCAACACGACTCAACCCAAATAAGACATCCCCCAGGCACATCATAATTAACTTCACTAAAGTTTATATGAAAGAGAAAATCCTGAAAGCAGCTAGACATAAGAAAACCATAACCTACAAGGGGAAGAATATTAGAATGACTGCAGATCTCTCTGCTAAAACTTTTCAGGCTACAAGAGAGTGCTCATCGACTTTTAACCTCCTAAAACAAACTAACTTTCAACCCAGGATCCTGTGTCCAGCTAAACTGAGTTTCATTTATGATGGAGAAATTAAATACTTTAATGACATTCACACGTTGAAGAAATTGGCTATAACTAAACCAGCCCTCCAGGATGTTCTCAGACCTATTCTCCATAATGAGCAGCGCAATCCTCCACCACATAAATAAACTCACACAGAAACTTTGATCAAATTCCAACTTCCACATTGGCAAAAGGATTAAAGATGTCTACTGGACTTCCGAAAAACTCTATACTCAAAATGATACCAGGTTTATCAATATTCTCAATCAATGTGAATGGCTTAAACTGCCCTCTAAAGAGGCACAGGTTTGCTGACTGGATACAAAAACTCAGGACAGATATCTGCTGTATTCAAGAATCACATCTTACTTTAAAAGATAAATATAGACTCAGGGTGAAGGGATGGTCATCTATATTCCAGGCAAATGGAAAGCAGAAAAAAAAGCAGGTGTTGCAATTTTATTCACAGTCACAATAGGCTTTAAACCAACAAAAGTAAGCAAGCATAAAGATGGACACTTTATATTTGTTAAGGGTAATACTCAATATGATGAGATTTCTATCATCAGTATTTATGCACCTAACCAGAACGCACCCCAATTTATAAGAGACACTCTAATTGACATGAACAACTTGATTTCTCCCAGCTTCATCATAGTTGGAAATTTTAATACTCCTTTGGCAGTGTTGGATAGATCCTCCAACAAGAAGCTTAGCAAAGAAATTTTAGACTTAAACTTAACCATTCAGCATTTGGATTTAACAGACATCTACAGAAGATTTCATCCTAACAAAACTGAACATACATTTTTCTCATCGGCCCATGGAACATACTCCAAAATCGAACACATTTTAGGTCACGAGTCTAACCTCAGCAAATTTAAAAGAACAGAAACTATTCCTTGCATCTTCTCAGACCATCATGGAATAAAAGTTGATCTCAGTAACAACAGGAATCTGCAGACTCATACAAAAGCTAAATAACCTTATGCTGAATGATAGGTGGGTCAGAGACTAAATCAAGAAGGAAATTACCAAATTTTTGGAACAAAATGATAATGAAGATACCAGTTACCAGAACCTCTGGGATACTGCAAAGGCAGTCTTAAGAGGGAAATTTATAGCACTGCAAGCCTTCCTCAAGAAAACAGAAAGAGAGGAAGTTAATCCAACTTAATGGGACATCTCCACAATTGGAAAAGGAAGAACACTGCCACCCAAAACCCAGCAGAAGAAAAGAAATGACCAAAATTAGAGAACTAAATGAAATTGAAAACAAAAGAACAGATCAATAAATCAAAAAGTTGATTTTTTGAAAAAGTCAGTAAGATAGATAAACCTTTGGCCAACCTAACCAAGAAGAAAAGAGTAAAATCTCTAATCTCATCAATCAGAAATGGTAAAGACGAAATAATTGACCCCTCAAAAATTCAAAAAATCCTTAATGACTATTACAAGAAACTTTATTCTCAGAAATATGAAAATCTGAAGGAAATCGACCAATACTTGGAAGCATGACACCTTCCAAGACTTAGCCAGAAGGAAGTGGAAATGTTGAACAGGCCTATATCAAGTTCTGAAATGCATCAACTATACAAAATCTCCCTAAAAAGAAAAGCCCAGGACCACATGGCTTCACATCGGTATTCCAAACCTTTAAAGAGGAACTAGTACCTATACTACTTAACCTTTTCCAAAATATAGAAGATGGAATACTATCCAACACATTCTATGAAGCAACATCACCTTGATCTGCAAACCAGGAAAAGACCCAACAAAGGAAGAAAATTACAGACCAATATCATTAATGAATATTGATGTGACAATATTCAACAAGATCCTAACCAACAGAATACAGCAACACATCAAACAAATTATATACTATGACCAAGTGGGTTTTATCTCAGGACCTCAAGGCTTGTTCAACATACGTACATCTATAAACGTAATTCATCACATAAACAAATTAAAAAACAAAGACCATATGATTCTCTCAATTGATGCAGAAAAAGCTTTTGATAATATCTAGCATCCCTTCGTGATCAGAACACTTAAGAAAATGGCATAAAAGGACATTTCTCAAATTGATACAGGCCATGTACAGCAAACCTACAGCCAATATCGTATTGAGTAGTGTTAAATTGAAATCGTTTCCTCTCAGGTCAGGAACCAGGCAAGGTTGCCCATTGTCTCCATTGCTCTTTAACATTGTAGTGAAAGTTTTCACCATCGCAATTAGGGAAGAAAAGGCAATCAAGGGTATACATATAGGATCAGAAGAGATCAAAGTTTCACTCTTCGCAGATGATATGATTGTATACATGGAAAACACCAGCAATTCTATTTAAAAAACTTTTAGAAGTGATCAAGGAATACAGCAGTGTCTCAGGTTACAAAATCAATACTCGGTAGCCTTTATATATACCAACAATAGTCAAGCTGAAAAAATAGTCAAGAACTCTATCCCGTTTACAGTAGTGCCAAAGAATGTGAAATATTTGGGAGTTTACCTAACAAAGGATATGAAAGATCTCTATAAAGAGAACTATGAAACTCTAAGAAAAGAAATAGCTGAAAATGTTAACAAATGGAAAAACATACCATGCTCATGGCTCGGAAGAATCAACATTGTTAAAATGTCCATACTACCCAAAGCAATATATAATTTTAATGCAATTTCTATTAAAGTTCCATTGTCATACTTTAAAGATCTCGAAAAAATAATACTTTGTTTTATATGGAATCAGAAAAAACCTTGAATACACAAGACATTACTCCAAAATAAAAACAAAGCAGGAGGAATCATGGTACCAGACATCAGACCATACTATAAATCCATAGTGATCAAGACAGCATGGTATTGGCACAAAAACAGAGAGGTAGATGTATGGAACAGAATAGAGAACCAAGAGATGAACCCAGCTACTTACCACTGTATGATCTTTGACAAGCCAATTAAAAACATTGAGTGGGGAAAAGATTCCCTATTTAACAAATGGTGCTGGGCAAAGTGGCTGGCGACCTGCAGAAGACTGAAACTGGATCCACACCTTTCACACTAACTAAGATAGATTCTCACTGGACTAAAGATTTAATTTTAAGACATAAAACTATAAAAATACTAGAAGAAATTGTAGGGAAAACACTTGAAGAAATAGGCTTGTGCGAAAATTTTATGAGGAGGGCATATTGAAGCAACATCAAAAATACACTACTGGGACCTCATCAAATTAAAAAGCTTCTTCATAGCCAAAACACAGTAAGTGAAGCAGGCAGACAGCCCTCAGAATGGAGAAGATACTGGCTGGTTATGTCTCCGATAAAGGTTTAATAACCAGAATCCATAGAGAACTCAAACGTATTAGCTAGAAGAGAGCAAGTGATCCCATCTCAGGGTGGGCAGGGTGGGCAAGGGACGTGAAGAGAAACTTCTCTGAAGAAGATAGGAGCATGGCCTACAGGTATATGAAAAAATGCTCACCATCCTTAATCATCAGAGAAATGCAAATCAGAATTACTTTGAGACATCATCTAACACCAGTAAGATTAGCCTGTATCACAAAATCATAGATTCTGGCTTGGTTGTTGAGAAAATGGAACACTTGTGCACTGCTGGTGGAATTGCAAACTAGTACATCCCATTTGGAAAGTCATCTGGAGAACACTCAAAGAACTAAAGATAGACTTGCCATTTAATTTTATAATTCCTCTACTGGGTGTATATCGAGAAGATGAAAAATCACACTTCAACAAAGATATTTGTATACCAGAATGTTCATTGCAGCCCAATTCATAATTGCTAAGTCATGGAAGAAGCCAAAGTGCCTATCGACCCATAAATGGATCAATAAATCATGTTATATGTACACCATGGAATACTATGCAGCCATAAAGAAAGATGGAGACTTTACCTCCTTCATGTTTACATTGATGGAGCTGGAGAATATTCTTCCTAGCAAAATATCTCAAAAATGGAAGAAAAAGTATCCAATGTACTCAACCCTATCATGAAACTAATTTATAGCTTTCATAGGAAAGCTATAATCCAATTTTAGCCCACGAATATGGGGAAAGTGGAGAGGGAGCTGAGGGAAGGGGGGAGGACCTGGGTGAAGGGAGGGTGATTGGTAGGATCACGTCTATGGTTTATCCTATGAAGGTACATGTGAGTCTTTAGAATGCATGAATATAAATGTCTTAACACAATAACTAAGAAAATGACATGAAGGCTATGTTAACCAGTTGGATAAAAGTATTTCAAACTATATAGAAACAACGCACTGTTCCCCATGGCAGTATTAATGTACACAGCTATGATTTAATAAGAAAAGAAAAATGAAAAAATAATAAGAAAGAAAAACAAAGAAAAACAAGCAGACCAAAAAAATAAAAAAGCAGTGTATATATATTTTTTTCTGAATATTGTCTGTGCAACAGGTGATCTTCTGGGGTATGAAATGTTAATCACAATGCTGATACAGCTATAGAGAGATGGAGACTGGAGGCCACTGCTAATTTTTCAAACTACGCGTAGGGTGGAAAGCCTAAATCTCACCTCAGCTGGCTTAAAAGGCACTTTAAACTGCCAACCTGGGTTAAGCAGAAGCTTTCCCGTGAAAGCACTTGTCGTTGGGATCACTCCTGAAATGGCTATCCAAAATTGATCTCATACTATGCCCCTGAGGGCCAAGGCTGTAAGGCATCTCAGTCCCTGCCTTTAGGCTGCTCAGTCACTAGATTACTTACTCCTGCCCTTTCCTTTCTCTGTGACCCTGAGGCCGGCGCTTGCCAGGGCAGTTCTCCCACAATGGCTCTGCACAGCCCACAGCCAAACACTATTAGCTCCGTCCAGCTCAGTGGCTCAGTCTGAGGCCCTAGACGATGCTTAAAGTCCTCTGCTATCTTGCCCAGGTTCTCCCAAGGTGGTTCTGTTGAGTGCCAAGTCCAAAAAAATGCCCAAACAGCTCACAGGTAAGGCCTTTCCAGTTTGCAGTCTCGCAGCTGCTGTATTTACAGCTGCTGGCAGGATTAGACCTAACAAACACATGCAAACACTTGATAGTTCTCCACTGCTTTTGTCCTCCTTATGAGGTCAAGAAGTCCCTCGCTGACTCCATGTATCTCCAAAGGGATGTTTCTGGGCCAATCCTACCAGCCAGAGATGCCTGGAGTCTCCTCTCCTCAGACTCACCGTGCCCAGTTGCAAGGAAGCTGTTAGTTGGCCGCTATCTTGCTCCACACAACAAAGTTTTGAATTTAGAAGCTTTCAAGAACCTAACCTAATATTTCCTGTAAGAACAATGATTGAGTATTTGCTAATTCATTGTTTGCAGTAACTATATAGGGATAATGAGATGCCCTGTGTAGTGTTTTGAAGAATTATGGGCAGAGAGTCTATAACAGAGATACTTTATTTTAACTTTCAAAGAAAGGACAATCAGAAATCCCTAACCTGAATGTAATGTAAAATATCTTATCTTTTCATAGTTTATAATTATTTGTTCTGCAAAAAGGAAGAATTGAGAAACTTTAAAATGTGCCAGTTGGCTTAGTAGACACACTGCATTTATAACCATGGATTGAATAAAGTTTGGGGACATTAATTAAGTTTTTCACTTTTCATGTAAGAATGATTTCCCTACGAGTTTAGGTCTTTATACTTTTTGAAAGTTATATATATATATATATATATGTATATATATATATTTGTAAATAAACTTTTTGAAAATTATATATATACATATATAGTATATATTATATATATAAGATATATAAAGTTTTATATATATATTTTAAAAAATGGTCATTGTATTGCTTTTATAAATTTACACTTCCTAATAAAAGTATGAAATTTTAAAAACTCCTTGACTTTATTCCCATAATAAAACCACTGTTATAATTTTAACTTTTCTTCTAGCATTATCTATTGTTACATGATAAACATCTCTCTGTGTTATTAGCTGATTTCCCTGACCATGAATTTTACCAGCAATATTAAATAATGGTCAGTTTTAAAGGCACCTTGTTATTTAGAAGAAGCCTTTAATGGCTAAAATCTCTTTTGAAATGTCTGTGGACTTTGTCAACCAGGTTTGCTTAAAGCAATGGTTCTCAGGAGAATATTCTCCTGAGTAAAGTATCTCAAGAAAGGAGGAAAAAGTATCCTACTTAGATTTACTTACACTTTCTTATGAAAGATAAGCCCAGGATGAAGGAGAGAAATGGAGTGGGAAGGGAGGGGAAATAGGAGGTTTGATAGAAGGAGGGTAAAAGGCAGGACCACACCTATGGAGCGTATTGCAAGGGTACAAGTCAAATCTGTCAAGTACAGAACATAAATGTTTTAACACAATAATCAAGTAAATGAGGTGAAAGCTATGTTTGATGTAACTACATCAGATTGTATTAAAAAAAAAACCCACATTGTACCCCACACAAGCATAAATGTATTCATGATCTATGTGTATTTGACTTAATAAAAAAAAAAAAATCTAAAGCAGTGGTTTTCAACCTTCCTAATGCCATGATGTATTTTCATTGTTACAAAGGGGTTGTGACTCACGGGTTGAGAACTGCTGGCTTAAAGTATAATAACCACCAAATGTAATAGTAAGGAGTATGAAAACCTTTGTGGTGCCTAATAGACTTTTTATAATAATAACAAAAGGGAAATTAACATAATCTAGGACTAAGCTAGTTATGTCTTTAATATCTTAAACATTTACTACCTCAGTAGACTACTGATTTGAATTTGTTTAAAATCGCTTAGGCGAGTCATTCATTAAGTCACTTGGAATTGATGGTCTGATGCCCCTTCCTGATGATTGAGTTCAGTAATTCCTGGTGTGTTTCTTTTTAATTTTAGTGTATTATGGGGATGCAAATGTTTTTGGTTACATAGGTTACTTTGTAATGCTTAAATCAAAGTTAAAAGTGGGCCAGTCATCTGATAGTGTTCATTATGTTTTTTGATGTTTTCAGGTCAGTGGGTGAGGAAGAGTCAAAAATGAAACTTGCTATATAGGTAGGGAAATAAACGCACCTTTATTTTTCCATGCTCATTCTTGCTCGAGTTCTCAAATGAATTATTTTACTAAAGAACCTCATAAGATTCTATTGATCCTTTGTGCATTCCTACCAAACTGTCTTCATAAAGGAGTTAAACACCTAGGTCATCTTCTAAAGTAAGTGTCTTTTTAATCTTTGCAACCCTTGTCAGGTGTCACCTTGGTGATAATTTGGGCTTATCTCCCTTTTCTGTGTGACATTTACAATTTACAGTAATCATCACTTGATTATCTCTTCATCTGCTTCTTTTTCACATTCTGTAATAATGGTGCAGAAATATTTGCCCCACCCCCTACTTCTTGGTGCATTTTCAGTAGACTTTCCATGTGTTCCATATTCTTAAACAATAACTGAAGGATAGGCCTTCTTTGAGTTTTTTCCCATCCCTGGTTATGTTATGTTCAAACAAACATGTTATTGTGCATTTCATTATTTCTAGCACCTGTGTGGTACATAGAACATGGTAGGTTTTTCGTTTAGAAAATGTCTTTAGAGAACAAATTCATATTGTCAGTTCATGTTTGTTTAGCTGAATGTTCTCAACCAGAAGGAAAAGCATAAGAAGTTAATGAGTTGTCCTTCTGAAACAATTCAATTTCTAGGCTAGATGCTAAGGCCATATGTCTGGAAAGACTGTAATAGGACAGGATAGCCTGGTAGAGACCATGGTCAAGAACTAGACTTCACCACCTGGATAAAGCAAGCAGTATAGGGAAAGACCCCTTTGCAGAGGATGAGATGAGGTCTCACCCAGCAGCCAGAGACAGTGGGTACAGCTAACAGTTGATTACACAAGGAAAATTCTGGCATTAGGGAAGGAACCTTCCCTGAAACAGCATGTTAAGAGATAGCAAAAGTACAAATATAGGGAGGCCATTCCCAGACAATAAATAGGGAAATCTCATAGCAAACACCTGTGCCACCATCCCTAGGTTGCAGTGCAGGGGCCAAACTTCATTCCTGGGAAGCACTCTGTAAGCTGGAGCATGGTTCTAGGGAAAGTGGAGTGCCAGGTAGGTAACAACACAGAAATTGAGCATAGAAACATGTCAAAGTATCAATATGAGTTTGAGATTCATCCCTGAGCAAGAATGGCTTTATTGGATAGAGGGTGTTCCCAGCATGTTGAGAGACAACTCCTCAGAGACTCTTATAATTTATTCTCAGAACTGGTTCTCTAGATCACAGAATGACTAGACTAGATGGAAGGCTGTTTGGAAACATCTGACAAACAAAAATATATTAAATGTCTCCAGCTGCCAGGCACTCTTCTGAGCACTGAGGATAGAGCAGCGAGGGAAATAGTCTTTCCTGGAGTTGCTGTGGTAGAGGGGGGCAGGTAGACAGTAAAGCCTGTAAGCAAATAAGTGCATAATATAAGAAAAATAGATATCTGGTGGTGATACTTGCTAAGTTAAAAAATAAAAATGAAAGGTGTCCTGACAATGCCAGGGGTCTGTTATTTCTGATAGGTTTGTCCAACCAGACCTCTATGACAGTTTACCCTGGACAAGGAAATGTCATATCTGTTACATGGTTTGGAGTTGGGGTTTGTGGGCAGTGCCACGCATGCTACCCTTGAGGGAGTCTGTCCAGCAGAGCTGGCCTTGTTCCCTTTGTCTTTGTCTCATTGATTCTTTACCACAATGGTCTGCATACTGTTGCTTGCTGTTCTGTTGTCCACTTGAATAGTTTACACAACTCTCTTGAAGCTCCAGGTTCTTTCTGAGCACCCATGGATACTCATTTGCATACCCTGGACTCCCTCCTGAGGATGCTCTTTTCCCACTCCAAGGTCTTCTGAAATGGAGGGCTTAGAGCACGCATGTTAGTTAGCATTCCCGAGGGCCAGCTGGTACAAATCCGAGTTAATTATTTTCCTTCCAGCTTATCTTTGGCTACCTTCATTAATCCTTATCTGTAAGCATTCTGGACACATCCCTTTTTCTCAATTAGAACTCAGTGGAAAAATTTTGAGCAAACATTTAGGTGCTTGCTCTAATACTCAGAAGCCTTAAGATCATAAACAGTGAACGAAAAACCCATTTGGGCTTTAACCTTTGATCTTATACATTTCACTTGCTCAGTAATTCCAAGAAGTACATTTCTTTGGGACAGAGACAAAAGCGACTTAGAATTTTCCATGTGTCATTATGGTCCAAGAATGCTAGCATTTGGATCACAGGTATAAGGGGAAATGCAGAATTCATAATATGCTTAGGGGATGATTTCTGGCATGTATCTGTGTTTTACAACCTGTGATCAGTGGTTGCATTTTATGAGTGGAGCCTCTTCATTAAGCTGAACCACCAAATGCTAATCCAAATGCTGGCAGTGCTGACCAAATTCCAAAGGAGGGGTATTTGATATTCAAATGAGAAAAGTTAAAGAAGCAAATAAAAAATGCACCTTGAGAAATTTTACTAAAAGAATAAACTCTGTGATTCAGATTTTCTATATAGGTACAATTTTAAAATCACTATCAATCCTAAGTAGCACCAATTTATCATACAGGGCAAAATACATAGCTAGGAAAGATAACAGGACAGAAATTAAAGCCCCACCACCACCATCCTCGATCCCTCTCCCTATTAGTTACAGCTTGGTATTTCTGCATCTAGCCCACAGTCAACAAATATGTCTTTCTTTTTTTGAGACAGGGCTCACTTTGTTTACTGCGTTAGAGTGTCATGGTATCAGCCTAGCTTATAACAACCTCAAACTCTTAGGCTTAAGTGATTCTCCTATCTTAGCCCCCCAAGTATCTGTGACTATAAGTGCCTGCCACAATACTTGGTTAATTTTTCCATTTTTAGTAGAGACAGGGTCTCTTGAAGGCTGGTCTTGAACTCCAGAGCTCAAGGGATCCTCTAGCATTGACCTCCCAGAGTGCTGGGATTACAGGCGTGAGCCACTACATTTGGCTAACAGATATTTCTTGATTACCACTGCATATCAAATTCTGAGTCAATAGACCAAGTGAGGAACCTTCTAATGTATAATGCTGTTGGTTCCAGTGGTGCTGTCCTTATCAGTTTTTTCTGATTATAATCATTTTTATAAAGCAGAGGAAGGCATATACACATATATACTTGAGTGACAGATGCAGTCTTTTCTGTAGTCTTTTTATGGCTGAATAAACACCCAATATACAGCACCTATTACACTTGAGGTCACATCCTAGTCTCTGGGTCCACAGTTGATAGTTGTAAGTGGAGCCTTGCTACTCAAAATGTGGGCCACAGACTGTTAATGTTGACCGCAACTTTAAAGCTGTTAGAAATGTACAGTCTTCATTTTTATAGAATCCCCAGGTAAATTCCTGTACACATTAGAATTTGAGGAACCCTGCTCTAGAGCAGATATAGGTAAACTATAGTCCATCATCAAATCCTGCCCAATGCTTTATTTTTGCAAATAAAGTTTTACCAAGATACAGCTTTGCTCATTCATTTTCTTAATGAGCAGTTGTGACAAAGCTATCCTGGTCCTCCGTGGTCTAGATTAGAAATGCTCAGGAGTGTATTGTTGGACCAGTGCCAGTTTGTGGACCAGAGCCAGTATGTGAGTGGCTTATTTTAAGTTTGTGGTAAGTACAATACTGAGAAAGAGCATTCAGAAACTTTTATTGCAAATTGCCATTGTCATGACATGCAAATTGAAGATCAATTTTTTAGCAATTTCTATTATTTTATTTTATATCAGTCATTGACTGTTAAGGGAATTTTTCTTTTTAAATTGGTTCTTTACCACTAACTTCTCTGTGACTATAGATGGCCACCCCCCGAAAAAAAATTGTCATAAGTGAATTTGCTCTTATAGCTTGGGCCACATTGAACGTTATTATGGGCTGAGATACTTACATCGTCTATTATTCTTTGCTTTTCCATGAACCTTACTCCTGTTTCTTCGGGATGCCTCCTCCTGTTCCTTGTGATCTTGGTGATGCAATCCAATGTGATCCTTTCTTCTCTCTGCGTGTTCTCACCTGAATCCTCCCTTCCTGCCTCGTTTGCTTACAGGGTCTGCTCAGGCCAGGCCAGGCCAGGCCAGTTGCCTTACTGCACTCTGGTGTAGAATGTTGCTTTCAGGGGTACTCTCCAGCCACAACCCCCCTCATCTAGTCAGATGCCTATCCAGAGCTTTTCTCCTAAAGCTTATGAAAGAGGCCACCTGGCCTCGAGATAATGAATTAAAACAGTGTGGCCTACCAGGCTATATTCCCCACCACCTAGTGACAGCCTCTGTCAGATCCAGGAGCAAAAACTATATGGTAGAGACTCCCTTAGTCACAGGGCTTAATTCCTTACAGGTTTCTGTGAATCCAGGGTTCTCAAAAGTGTGGGTAGACCAGCAGCATCAGCGTCACCTGATAACTTGTTAGAAATGCATTCTCAGACCCCATCCAGACCTACAGAGTAAAAAACTCTGGAGATAGCCCTGTGATCTGCATTTTAACAAGCCTTCCGGATGATCCCTGTGTTTCTTAAGTTTGAGGATGAGTAAGCTCTGTATCTCTTTTTTTCTTCTGTGGTTACTTTAGACTTCTTCCTGGGTGTAAGCCAATTTATTCCTTTTTTTCCTCCTTAAGTTAGAATTTATTTTCTGTTACTGACAACCCAGTGAGTCCTACCATGGGCAGTGTTCTCACGAAGCTGAGAATTTGCTCTGGCATATTCTTCCTGTGCCATACAGTACATAGCCCTAAGC
Source organism: Otolemur garnettii (assembly GCF_000181295.1). NCBI lineage: Eukaryota > Metazoa > Chordata > Mammalia > Primates > Galagidae > Otolemur > Otolemur garnettii. The sequence goes on from NW_003852410.1 coordinate 19,786,199, forward strand.
TCAGCTCTGTTAAGGTTTATTTTTATTTCTTTCCCCTTATGCTTCATAACCCCCTTGTGTTTTAGGATTTTTATTCCCTTCTATTTCAGAATCTCTCCTTGAAAGTCAGAGGACTTTATCAGTTCTAAAGTGACCTTTCTACCCAAATGAGAATTAAGGATAATTTTCTAGCTAATTGGTAAAGTTTGTCAATTTGGCTTGTAAATATATTTTTATAAAGATCACCTGCCTCATAGAGAACTTCTATTTTCCTTCTCTCTAAAAGTAGACTACACCACCAAGTTGTATAATTTTCAAGTGCCTTTCTATAAACTTTATGAAATTACCTCATCTTGAGCTTAGTCGCTGAAGTACATCTAATTTGTTCTTGCCCCCATTAAGTTACCATCAACTGCTTCTTTTCACAAGAGACTTCTTTCCTATTATTGCTCTTTGTGCATTTAATCACCCTCAGTGCCTTTCTTCCCCTCTCTTGATTTGTTAAGTGTTTTGCTGTTATTCCATCCCCTGTCTGTTACAAAGGACAGTCATCATTTGTTATCTGGGTTCCTTGTACTATGTGGGGAAAGGGCAGTGGTCAGATCTTTCAGTATTTGACAAATGCCATGAGAACAGAGTGTTCAGGATAGAGATGTTGAATCAACTTTTGTGTTTGGTCGAGAAAATTGATTCATAATGATATGTGACAGAAGGTCTTTGCTGAGTTTTTCTTTAGTATGTTTGAGGAATGAAAAATCACAGTTTTTTTAAAAATGCAATTAAATTTTTTTTTTTCCCCAATTTAACTTTACAAGTTCCTTTTACCCAAGTGGTCAGAGAATCAGTATGTGACTTTCTATAGCTGTTAGACAAACCATCCTTATGTCAGCCACCATTTGGGAATTCAGTTTTGCATGTTTTTCTTTGATATGTTCAATATCAAGATGAGACCTTATTGGTGTTTCTTCGCTTTGGGGGTTGTACCATGTGGGGTTTTCATGTCTCTTGTAGACAGTGGGCCAAAGAAGAAGCAGGACGTGAGCTAATTTTCATCCCTGTTTTTAGGTCGTAAAGGTATCTAACTCTTATAGCCACTGTACCATGGCAGCACACCCCATATGAGAGTGAAGCCCTAAAGACAGTCCAGAAGGCAAACCCTTTTTGTCACCAACATTATCTCTGAAAATTCTTTAAGTTACTCACATGTTTCAGTGCCCTTAATTAATCACAAGGGTCCCAGTACTATAATGAGATGCTGACCTCAGGAGGACACCTCATGCCCATTCCCTTCTGTTTCTCAGGATCCCGTGTCCTTTGAATGGAATACCAGTGGGTCTTCCACTGGATTTTGCTTGTTTTGATTGTTTCCTACTCATTCATTTGCTCTGTCTCTGGGCCTGTGCAGTGGATTCATATAAAGTCCATGTATGTATTATGCATATGAGATGAGACTGATTACCATGTTAGGGAGGGCATGGAAAGAATAGTGAAAAAACCAGAGAAATTGTTGTAGGGTATGCTTGCCAAGAATAGTGAAAAAACCAGAGAAATTTTTGTAGGGTATGCTTGCCAAGAATAGTGAAGAAACCAGAGAAATTGTTGTAGGGTATGCTTGCCATTTGTCATGCATGCTAGTTTTGCTTTTTATTTATTTTTTTTACATATACATGTGTTTATTAGGTTTCTACTTTTTGCCTTCACAAAATTAAAAAGGCTCAAAATTTATTAACAATAACAATATTTAAATAAGGACTAGAAACAGAAACCTTGTAAAGAACAAAGATAAATACATTCAGGAAAGAAATCTGGTGATTGCTGCATCAAAATCTTAAGCAATAATAATAATAATGCAAAGAAAGTAGCATTCACATTGTCAAATAAGAGTATGTCTATTATAGAATGCTTTAACTCTAAGGTTCAGTATGGAGTCATCAGTTAACTTCTTATTATTTTTTTCCAAAGTCTCAAAAAATAGACAACTAATATTTATAAATAAAAGTAAAAGATAATTTTAAAAAACAGATCATGCCAAATCTTATAGACAATAGAAAAAGAAGAAATACTTCAAAATTGTTCTACTTAATCTGGATACACCTGATACTAAAATTGGAGAAAATATATTATTATAAAGAGGAAATTACAAACATATTTCATTTATAAATGAGGATATAATATCCTAAACAACATATTAACAAGTTGAATTAAAAATTAATGTTTAAGTAATGTACTTTGGTCAAAATTAAATCCAATTCATGTGAGAATTAGTCACTTATTTTTTTTTATTTTTTTTTCTTCTTTTCCTTTCCCTTACCCCCTCCCTCCTTCTCTGTCTGGTCTCCCCTTCCCCCATGCCCCACCATGTCATTAATTGTCATTAATTATCCTCATATCAAAGTTGAATACATAGGATTCATACTTCTCCATTCCTGTGATGCTTCACTAAGAATAATGTGTTCCACCTCCATCCAGGTTAGTACAAATGTTGCAAAATCTCCATTTTTTTAATGGCTGAATAGTATTCCATGGTATACATATACCACAGCTTACCAATCCATTCCTGGGTTGAAGGACATTTAGGCTGTTTCCACATTTTGGCAATTGTAAATTGGGCTATGATAAACAACCTGGTACAAGTGTCTTTATAGTAAAAGGGGTTTTTTTTTTCCTTCTGGATAGATGCCCAGTAATGGGATTGTAGGATCAATCAAATGGGAGCTAGTTTTGTTTTTTGTTTGAATTTTTTTTTTTTTTTTTTTGGCCGGGCTGGGTTTGAACTCACCACCTCCGGTATATGGGACCAGCACCCTACTCCTTTGAGCCACAGACACTGCCCTGTTTGAAATTTAAAAAATAAAAATATGCAGCTCTCCAACCAGAAGTCTCCATTGGTAGGGACTTCAATTACAGAGTTCAGTTGAATTCCTTCTCAGCCAGTTTCTTTCTCTGTGGCCCTGGGCAAATCATTCAACCTCTCTGCACCTAATTTATTTGATCTGTAAGGAAGAGTTATTAACTTAAGGTGTTACAGGAAATATGAAGCAGTCATCACTGTGTCTGGTACTTTGTGGTCATTCTGTAAAAGCAGTGGCAATGGTGGCCATCTTCAGGGGAATGGTTGAAGTGATGATTTATATAGAGGGGACAGTCAGGTGTCCACTCTCACTGTCTAGGCACTATATAATCTAGTTCATAAGAAAAGAGGCCCTAGAGCACTGATTTTTTGGCCAGTAAGCCACAGCACACTGCTGTGCCATGAGAGGATCTTAGGTGCACCAGCAAAATTTTTAAAGATCATTTATTAAATTATTTTGAAAGAAGTTCAAAGCATAGTAAGTGTGTATTTTTTTATTCTCTTTTTGATCGATATAATTTAGGTGTGCTGCAAAAGTTTAACTATAGATTCATTTGTGCAGTGAGACAAAAAAAGGTTGAAAAAAATGATTTTCAACCAGGCTGCCTAGTTTTGAATCCTGCTTCTGCCGCTAACTGCTTGGCCTTGGGCAACTTACTTAATCTGTAGATGTCTCAATTTCTTATCTGTAAAGTGGACATAATAATAGTACCTATTATAGGTTTATAGTGACTTATAAATAAATGAGCATAAATGAGTTCATATTTGTAAAGCCCTTGAAATAGTTTTTAGCATACAGTGCCTGTGTAAATATGAACCACTGTTAGTAATTTTCATTTTATTCTTCTAGTCTAATACAGTTAATTTTTTTTTAACAAACATAGGACAACTATGTGACAGTTAATTTTTTTCATTCAACAAAATAATTACTCTTACTGTACAATATCTCTGCCACTCTTTGAGGCATGGGGATATAGTGAACAAGGGGGAGAAACCATCCCTGCTTGCATGGAGCCTATCGCATCGTGAGCCAGACAGACTTCAGTAAAATCTCTTACCAATGTTCTCATTGGAGACTGTGACTGTGAAGAGTGCTGTGAAGAGGACTCTGGGGATAAAGAGAAGAATAAAACTGGACTTGGCCTTCAAAGAAAAAAGTCAGCCAGATGAAGGGCCTTGTATTCTCATGCTTGGCTACGAGTTAGAAGCACCTGGGTGACTTTCAATATATCATGTCCTTTCTTCAGCCCAGTTAAATCAATTTCTTGGGATGGGGAGGAGTTTTTCAGGACTTTTGACACGGCCAAGTGTGGCCAGTTTGAGAGTGAGTGGTGCAGATGGTGCTACCCTGGGACTGTGGGCCTGCAGGTACAGATAGACATGTGGAGAGTTTAAATGTTTTTGCAGATTCAGGAATCTTGACTGTTGTTTAGGGGGCAGTTATTCTGGTTTTAGAAACTTCTTCAAGTTAATTATAAGAAAATGTTCATGGTGTCTCCACAAGACAACAATCTAGAGCTGGAATCAGCTATCCCTGGTTTTGTTACGTATGGAATCATATAAAATATGATTTAAAAAATCATGATTGATGATCAAAATATGATTAAAATTATGATTAAAAATATCCGTCAGTTTCAGTTTACTGTCTTAGGTTTCATTGCTATAGCCTCTGTGATTGTTAACTCATGCCACCTGACATTACCAGGCTAAATGAATAGCACAACTTGGTAGCTGCATAGTTAGGAGACTATTACGAGGCAAATCGAATCCCTATCTTGCATGTATGTGGGCCTATGGCAGTGGTTCTCAACCTTCCTAATGCTGCAATGTATTTTCATTGTTAAAAAGGGGTCACGACCTTTTGAGAACCGCTGGCATAGGTTTCTCAGAATCAACATATAAAACATTAAGGTTTAAAGTTATGTTTATAAGCTACACATAAATTGAATCCCCTTTGAAATTTTACTAAGCAGATAGAATGGGGTGTGTATGTGTGTGTGAAAGAGAGAGAAGGAGAGAAAGGGAAGGAATACTCAAATTCTGTGCTTCTGAGGATGATGTCATCATTCCAAGTGGTACTTCAGGTTTATAACTGTATGGACCTTCAAAAGAGGAAAAAAATTCTATTATGGAGCAGGGAGTAGAGGGGTGGGTACATGAAAGAAATGTACATGCCAAGTCAGTAAGTCATAGTTGGTGATGGAACCTGTAGTCTGTAGACAGATTATAAGACATGTCTTTTCTTTGAAAGCATAAAATAGGACAAATTAGAATGGGCTTGGAGAGTTACTGAAGGTGGGGAGGGTAAAGCCCGGTTCTGTTGGGGTTGTGGGACCACTTTCTATAGCTAGAAGGAAGTGAAGTCACAACATAACATCCCTGTGTGTTCCTCTTTTTAAGGCTGAGAGTAGGGCTTTCCTGAGGGAGAAATCTCTGGAGTGGCAAAAACTTGTAAGAACTGTGAATGACCTGGGCATGTATATGGGCATTTAAAAAATCACACACACACACATATTTTAAAAAACCAACAAAATTCAGTAAAGGTAAATTAAAGGAGGTTACATTAAGCCAGTAAAGTATGTGTTTTAATCTAATTTTAACTGAAGCTTCTTATAAAACTATTTTAAAACTTTATATGTAACAGTATTTTAGAATTGCATGAGACCTTCTAAATGTGAAAGAAAGCGATATCATAATGCAAGTTAAATTTGAGCAAATATAGGAAGACTTGGCATGTTCTTCTGAAAGGGGGCCAAGTCCTTTATAGTCACCAACCAAATCAAGTCTTGTCTCATTTCTGCCTCATCTTGGTATAGCCACAGAAATCTATAGACTGAGACCAGCAAGAAAGTAGGGAAGAAGCTTCATTTGGGGGTGTTATTTTGAGGCATTTTAACAGAGTAATATTCATCTCTTCAAAATATAAATATAAGTTCTAGAAAATTTTGTTCTGTTAGTACTTTCCCTTTGAATGATGAGCAGTGTGTTCTTAAAACTCAGTGACTGGGGCAGTGCCTGTGGCTCAAGGAGTTGGGGCACTAGCCCCATATACCAGGGGTGGTGGGTTTAAGCCCGGCCCCAGCCAAAACTTAAAAAAAAACCCAAAAAAACAAACAGCAAAAACTCAGTGACCACAAGAAGATAATGCTGACTTTCTACCCATTTTCCATCACTGAGGACACCAGTGTAGCTCTCTTCAGAGAGGAAGAAAGCAGACTTAAGAAGAGAATTCAAGAAGTGATTGTGAATGATAAACTCTTGTGTCATTTACTGACAGCAAGTAAGTTTAATTAAACATGATTTACACCTTTATTACTACACTTAGCAAGCCTCAGGGAGTTCAAGACTGGTGGTACAGATAATCAAAATTATCTGTAGAAAATAGCTTATGTCTTTCCCAAATGAAATCTCATTTTCAAGCAAAGTTGGGTCAAAATTCAAATAAAAATCATCCTACAATAAAGTGTACCATGTCTGTTCTTAATGTGGGTTGTATCTTACAGACAAAAGAATCTTTATCTTTTAAATTTCAGTTTAATATGAGGGTACAGATGATCAGGTTACATTGTTTTTGTTTGTTAGGTGAAGTTCAAGTTGTAGTTGAGCCCTTCACCCAACAGTTTCCCTCACATTGTGCGCATTAGGTAAGGGTTTACCAATCCCTCCTTCCTCCTCTCTCTTGAATTTAATTTTGTTTTTTTCTCATGTGAGGGTGTGGTTGTTTATCTTTTGGTTTCTTATTAGTATTGAATACTTGCTTTTCTATTCTTGTGATACTTTACTAAGAAGAATGTTCTTCAGCTCCACCAAGGTAAATACAAAAGATGTAAAGTCTCCATCGGTTTTTTGGCTGAATAGTAGCTCAGTTTACAATCATCAAGTCATAAATCAACCCAAGTGCCAAATTCAGTTAACTAAATGGTCACCAGAGGACCACCATCAATTCATGAATGTATTAACAAACTGTGGCATATGTATACCACGGAATAGTATTCAGCCATAAAAGAATCTTAATGATTGCCTGGGAGCTTGGTGCAGAAGGCCTTTTTTTAATAGCCTCTAAAAAGTGTCTTTTAATACTTACTCTTTTTTAATATCTTTTTTATTCTGTTTCTTTTTTCTTTCTTTCTTTTCTTTTTTTTTGAGACAGAGTCTCAAGCTGTTGCCCTGGGTAGAGTGCTGTGGCATCACAGCTCACATCAATATATTTTTAGCCATTTTCATTCTCCTTCCTCCATTGGAGATAAGGTACTATATTAAATATTCCCTTTTTTAATCCTGTACCTACAAAGTTGGAAAAATTATGTTTTTTGCTGTCCTTTCCCCAAATAGTCCTCTGGTGGCCATTTAGTTAATTGAGTTTGGTTGGCTTTTATCATTCCCTGAAAAAAGCATTTTGCTAAATGATCCCAATGTTAAATAAACACTTGTACTCAAGTGGATACTTAGGTATTAACAGATGTCTTCAGAGATATATATATAATTAAATTAATCTGAATGTAGTGGTGACAGTTGGATAAAGACAGAAATTATTATCAAGGATATCTCACTATAAGACATCCCAGTAAACAGAATTTGTGTTGAAATGTAAAAGTCACATAACAAAATCCAGTCTATTTTGTAACTGTTCTGTGATTATCAGGTTTTTAATCTTTTGAGCTAAAACATGACACTTTGTGGTTGCTACAGACTTTACATCCAGCAAGAAAGGAAACATGACCTTGTTTTTTTAAAAAAATGTCTTTAATGTATAAGTCAATAGTAAAATATGGACATGTGAATTTTTTAGACTTTACCTTTTCTATATATTGAAGAGATGAAATTTGGTTTGTTAAAATCGTCTCAGATTAGCATCCAAGAGGACAGTTGCTCATTTTGTTCTTGTTGGATTCATTTTATATTTTTTCATGGATGGATAAACTGTAATTGAGATGAAGCTAGACTTGATTTCTTTTTAGTGTTTTCATCAATTTATAATCTCACATCAAATTATTTTTATTAATTTTGCAAAAATAATTATATTAAAACAAGGCCATCAGGCAGTTGGAACATATGGAAAGTTTTGAGTATTTTTTTATTGGTAGCAGGATAATTTTGTAAGTAGCTGTATGTGCGTGTGTGTTTTTAATTCGTCGTCTTTAATCACATTTTGGCATCTGGGTGAACAAATTCTTTGTTTCTACTTGTTTCCTCACCATTTTACTCTACTGCTTTGAGATGGAGGGAGCCATGTGGTTTGTCCTAGTAAAGCACATTTAGTTGTCTTGGTGAGTAGAGTCAGCATGTTCAGTTAAAAGGTCCAGATATTTTGTGGTCCCTTTCTTTGTCATCCTCAGGTCCAGACCAAAGTTGTCCCCTAAAGCTGACCAAATCATTTTGTTTTCTTCTGCCTCCTCCTCATCACCATTTCTCACCCACACCTGTCTTGTATCCTGCCCCAGGGACGACTGAGCCAGCCTAGACCAGATCTGTTGTAGTCATTTATGGAGTGAATACTGAACATTACTTTTCTGTATACTTTTCCTGTAACTGTAGAAAAGTGAAGTTTTCTGGTTTCCATAGAGTGGTTTCTTCTCATTCCAAGAAACTTGGATTTAAAGGAGTGGGATTGCAGTATAAGTATTGAAAGAACAATTAGGATGTCCTATTGTCTTTAACTTGGATAAAGAAGCCCTCAACTCAGTCTTTCTGTCTTACTATTGATAAGATTTTGCAAATCTTGCCTCTTTTGCAAAGCTAATAATAGACTTCACATTGCGTTGCTTTACTTTGTTGGCACATTTATTTCCCTCAGCAACCTTGTGTGGTGGCCTCGTGGTTATGGCTGAAGGCTTAAGACATCCCTGGGTCCTTTGGCCAAATACCATCTTAGTACCTCTTAATGATATATTGGTATTGTGATTTAAATAATTATTGTTCAAGTAATTCTTGCTTATCTTAGAAAATACACAAAAACAAACAAAACTGAAATAAAACCACTCTTATCTCAACCCTGTTAGCAACATGTTATGTCTTCTCCAAGTTTTTCTTATGGTGTTCCTATAGGTTTTTGCCTCAGGCAACAGAGTGTCCACTGTCCCTTTTTTGGTAGCTCATCACTCTGCTATCCATTGGGCTTCCTCATGACAGAGGTATGGAGAATTTCATGTCTGCAGCAGCTGACTTGGAAAGCAGCAACTCCTCTTATGTGTTGATATGTAAGGCAAGGACAGACAACCATGGCAATGGGTGTCTATCCATCTAAGTTATGGTATTGGAAAGCATTTGTTTTAGTTTGTTTTCTGCTGCTATAACAGAATACTACCACTGGGTAATTTATAAGATTTATTTGACTTACTGTTCTGGAGGCTGGGAAGTCCAAGGGCATGGTGCTGGCATCAGCTTGGCCATCTGGTGATGACCAACTTATAGTATCATCTCATGGCCATCTGGCGAGGGCCTAGTTGCTGCATCATCCTTGTGGCAGAAGCAGAAAGGCAAGCATGTGAGACAGAAAAATCAGAGTTGTTGGGGGCAAGACACAATTGTAAGAGGGATTTTACCTAACAAATACAATCAGTATAACCTGGTTTCTTGTACCCTCAGTGAATCCCCAACAATAAAAAAAAAGAAAGAAAAATTGGGGTTGAACTAATCATCTTATCAGAAGCCCACTCTAGCAGTAGCTGACTCCTGTGATTACAACATTAATTCATTCATAAGGTCAGAGCCCTGATGACCTGAGCACTTCCTAAAGGCCCCACCTCTCTTACTTAATACTGCTACAGTGATGATTGAATTTCAGCATGAGTTTTGGAGGGGACATTCAAACCACAGCAGCACTGTAGAGAAACGCATGTAAATAAAGTAAAATGCAGTTCCAGGCTCAACAGGAACAGAGAACTAAAGCAAAGGCTGAAGTCTAAGAAACTCCTCGTGAGTGCATCTTTGGTTCACTTGGGCCTGAGAAAGCCACAAGAAAACTGAAAAATTCATTAGAGTTTCTTATTCAACCATGTCATTCTTTTTCTTATATTTTCTTTAGCTTATTAAATTTAGTCACATTCACTTCCTGAATTAGTTCAGATTATGTATAGAAACTCTTTGTGTGAGTCCTTAAGTTTGAATTCAGAAAGTTAATTCCTTAGTTACTGAAATATTCCCTCCTTTTCTTCTTCTTTTTTTTTTTTTAAGATAAGAACCTTCTAGTCATGTGAGGCCAAGAATAAAGGCTGAATTTCACTTTAGGGTACCCTGCACGTGATCTCTAAGAACTTACATTCAGTCAATTTCCCCATTGACTTCCCTTGCAACCTTTTGTCCTTTATCTTGCTGAGTTCCCATTGCTCTTGGAATAGTCTGGATACTTAGACTGGCTAGGGAACCTGCAGCCTCAAGGCCGCATGTGGCCCTCCAGATCCCCACATGCAGCTTGTCAAGGCTGAATTCAAACTTCATAGAACAAATTCCTTTATTAAAAGGATTTGTTCCATAAAATTTGGATTCAGTCAGAAGGCCATTTTCAAGGATCCAGAAGGGCCACATGTGCCCCCAAGGCTGTAGGTTCCCTACCCCTGTGTGGGAGTTAGCCCCTGCCTCATTCTCTACCCCACCTCATGCCTGTTTTTGCCTACTTAGTTTATTTTGTTCACTAATCTTCTCTCCCTTCCTACAATGTATGAGCACATTCCCATCCTCAAAATCTTGCCCATGATGTTCCTTTGCCCCAGACTTTCCCCTTGTGGTTTTCTTTCTTCTACTTACTCATCAGGTCCCAGCCTACATATAATTTTGCAGAGAGCCTTCCATGAACCCTTCAGATCTGGGAGAAGGCAAGGGTATATTCCTTGTTATGATTTCTCGATTACCTTCCACTTCTTGTTTAATTACGTGGTCATACAGATGATTTTGTATTTAGTTGTTTCATTATCCATTGCTTCCTTAACAAACCACCCCAAAGCTTAGTGACTTAAAACAGCAATGGGCTCACAGGCCTAAGATGATTGGTCCTTGCTTGGAGTCTGCCAATAGCTGCAGTCATTGGTGAAGCCACCTGAAGGGTCAACCGTGCTGAACACCCAAGATGATGTCTTCACATATCTGGCATCTCTATATCCCACCTCATCCCACATCATCCCTCTGTGTGGTTTGGCTTTTTCATAGCATGGTGGTCTCTCAGAGTGAACGTGTCTAGTCACAGGGTACCAAGAGGCAAGGCATGGAAGCCTCCAGGTTATGACTGACAGTGAGTGATTTCCACCATATTCTATTAGAGCAGTCACAGTCCTTTCCAGGTTCAAGAGGTGGGGATGAGGGGTCTGGATAGAAAAGTAGACCCCGTCTCTTAATGTGAAAATGGCAAAGTCACCTTGCAAAGAGGATATGTGGTGAGATACTGCACAACTATCTTGGAAAACTGCCTCTCTTCTGGTAGACTCTGCCCTTCTTGAAGGCAGGGTTCATGCCTACACTATGTTGGCACATAGTAGGTACTAATAATGCATATTTGAGCAAATGCATAACTCCAAGGAAACATCTTAGACAAACACAATATTAGGACAGGAAACAATGAGTGAGCTTGACTCTTGCCTCCTTCCAGGTTAAACTCCATCCTCCACTTGCCTCACACCTGTATCTTCAAGAATTTGTCACCTCCTTGCATGCTTTTATTTCACACGTTTTTCCCTCTTGTAGCAACCAGTTCAGCAACTATATCTCAGTTATTTTCTCCCTTGTTTTCCCATTAATATTTCTTGAAGACATGCATTGTACCTTCCGGGTACTTAGTGCAAAGTTAGACCATACAGTCAAAAATTGAAGTCAGCTTATAGGTTACCCTAGATTGAAATTGCAGCTCTATTTCCTCTGATTTTTCTCAAGGGAGTTAATTCTTCTAAGACTCATTTTTTTCCTACCTGTAAAATGGGTTTGTATTAATTAGAAACAATTCAACAGGGTCGTTAGGAGTACTAAATGATATAATAAGACAGAATTCTCTTAGCACATTATACTTTTAACTATTGGTCATTTCTAGTAACTCTTAGTCAATGATGTTATACTGATACAGTAGGCAGGCACTTAATAGATAATGGTTGAGTGGATTAGTATTTTAAAATTTTCAGATACTTTCTTTAAAGGATATTCTACCTTACTCTTGTTAAAGGTGAAATTATAGTTTAAGTTTCCAAAGACATTATCCTTTTACTAAAACCCTATTGGAAAAAGATCTGTCATCCTAGGCCTTTTTATTTCATATTTTTTCCATGTTATAGGAAGGTAGTTGGAGAGGCTTTTTCTCTCATTTCACCTGTCAAAATTTTTCTCTCTAGAGATTCAGCAGGTGTGATGTGTGCTTTAACCAAAGCCTTTGAGCTTGGGAAGATAATTGTGAGAAACTGAATAACTTCCTATTCTTCAGTTTTTGAGATGAGAAAAATATATTAAAGGTATTATTCTGATATACAAGAGATTCTGGCTAGTATAGTAAAAACTGAGGTTTCAGAGGGTAATTATTGTCTAGTTAAGTGTACTTATACTACCAACCTCAAGAGGTAAGAGAAAACACTAAGTCATGGAGAACATTTAGAAATTCTACAGATGACTTGGGAGGCCAAAGGTCATTAATTAGTAAGGAAGGTCCTGGTTTCTGTATTCAAATCATGAGGGATGTTCTCTTTCTCCATTCTTCAAAACAAATTAAGTATTCCTACTTGTCAGAATCCTGACTTGTATCTAAATGTTGTAATGGACTAGATTTAAAACATTTGCTCCCCCACACACACACCAGGGAAAGATAGTTAGGGATTTATGTTAGAAAGGAAACTTTCCACTGCCTCCCTTTGTAAGCAGGAAAGCATGTTATGTCTTTGTGTCTTGGACGTTCAGCTGGATAATATTTCATGCCTTACTATCCATAAGTTTCCTAATTGTAATCAATCCATTTCATCCTTATCAAATTTGCTTGCACTGTGGCCGAGCAGTCACTGTTCCCCAAAACTGCAGCATCTCTTCCTAGAGATGAGAATACTTGTTTTAAAGAGAGAAAAAATGGGAGAACAAGACCCAGGTTTTGCCATGTAGAAATCAATAGCAACAAACTTCAGTGCCATTTCATCTTGCCAAATGCCATCTTGATAGTACAACTGCCTTTCCATGTTAGTAATGGCAGGGCATCAGATTAAGCTTCCCTCACAAGAGAGGAGTATAAATTGAGAAGTTTATTTTTACTGCCTTAAAAGCTACAAAGCCAGTTAGAAACATAGAGGCAGTCAGCTATGATCCAGTCAATGTTCCAGAACTTCTTTCAGTTTACTTGGTATATTAATGCCTATTTTATTAGATATACATTTTTTAAGTGGGTATAAAAATCTGGCCCCATAAATGCAGTTTTTCAAGCAGTGTATTTAAGCAGAGATACAACCTAAGGACTTTGTGTATCATTAAAAGAATACTGGTTGCTAAGAAATAAATAGGAATTCATACAGCTGGGGCCTGATTCTTACTCTGTCTGTAATTAACTGTAAATGTAAGGTCATTGTTTCTCAAAGTTAAACATGCCTTAGGACCACTGGGAGGGTTCAGTGAACTGCAGATTGCTGAGTGCCACTGTAGATAATTTCTTTAGTGCTAAGAAGACAATAAAACAGAATGGTAATATGTTAGTCAGGGTCCCAAATACCACAAGGCAGGATTAAATATGCAAGGATTATATTAGGAGAAATGCCCTTGAGGAAGTGGAAATGGAGCCTGGCACAGCCATCAGACTGTGATATACAGGTCTGACCCCAAGGGAAGGAGAATTGGGTGGGGAAACATCCTCAGCCAGCGTGCAAACTCAGTAAGGCCTGGCCTAGATGCTGGAGCTATCCAGTAAAGAAGGCCCATGCCTCCCAGAAATGGACCTGCCTTACATCCCTCCTGCCCACTCACTGCAGGGGCAGCCTTATGGGGAGTGGGCCCTGCTGTGCTTCCTAAAGTTTAGAGTCTCATGACCCCTGCCTCTAATAAGGTAGCACTTATTGCAGATGGAGTGGCCAGGGAGGGCTTCCGTGGGGAGGCAACACTTGAGCTGAGCCCTGAGGATATGAAAAAAGGAAACTTGGTGATTTGGGGCTAAGTGAAAGAGCAGGGATAAGCAAGTGCCAGGGCTGTGAGGCAGGAAACAGGTCAGTGTTTCAGAATAGAGTAAATGAGAACTGAACGGCAGGGGTGAGACTGAGGCTGGACCCAGCTTAGGAAGGACTTGCAGGTCCAATTAGGAAGTTTGAATTGTGTTCTAGATAAAATGAAAAGATTCTGAAAGACTTTAAGCACCAGAAAGATGAAATCTTAGACAAAGACAGAAGTATACCTTGTGGAAAGAGAAAACAAAACAGAGAGAATAGTTAGGAAACTAGTTAGTATTAGTCTAGGCATCCCCAAATTATCTGCTTTTGGGGTCTTAAAGATAGGGTGCATCATCTACTTATATTCAGGGAAAGAACTATAGGTGCCCTGCTTTCCTTACCCAGGAACATATTTCAGATGATTGCCAAGTCCCTCTTTGATTTAGTCGGTGGCCCTTGCCCATTGTGTAATCCATACCCCCGTGCTGTGCCCTCTTTGATTTTCAGCACCAGCATGTCAGCTTTCACAGACCTTTACTATCATATTCCAGTCATGTGAAAGACTGATCCACCAATCTCATTTCTCTTTCAGTATATTAACTCAGAGATAATATGCAGCCTGATTCCTAAGAGCAAAACTCAAACAGAACTCCTGATAATACACAAAGGTCACTTTTGGGGGAAAAAAAAATGAGTTGGAATTCGCTTCTGTTGGATTCATAAGAATACTTTCTGTTGCTGTGGCAGTTCTTATGCCACCCTTTACCCCTTTTTTTCTTTCAGAAGCCCGGCACATAAGAAAGTTGAAATAAAAGTTTTGATTTGGACTGGGGGGGGGTCCTGGACTCTCGCTTGGTCAACCTCAACTAGAGAGATCTTTGACATTGGCATTCTTGCTGCTCCTTTTGACTGCATTTTCAGCAGCCACAGCGAGAATATATAGTAACTCCTAGCATGAGGGTTGAGAATTGGAAATAGGCCCTTTCGGAATGTCCCCATTTTAAAGTGATGCCAGATAGAAAATTGCTATACCCAGGAAGGATGGGTGTGCACTTTAAAAATTTGATGCCCATGAGGACTCCTCAGCTTTTTCTAGCTGTTAATTTTTTTCTTTACTTTGGGCATGGAGGGAGTTCTTGCTATCCCGGAGAACTTGGTGCTTATACTTTAAGTAGAGAGCTGATTGCCCTGTCAGTCAGAGCACGGAGAAACTAGGAACTTCTGAGATTGATGGTTGACAGAATAATTAGAAAAGTGTCACTTTTAGTAACCATTCGAGTACTCTCTAAAGGAATGGGCCTGGGCCAACTCTCTGCTGTCCAAATCTAGGGGTTAAATGTTCAGGAAGACAAAACATAGTGTGTCATGGGAGAAAATTGCCTCAAATGCACAGGAAGGGATGGCCTTCCAACTCCTAAAGAGTGATACCCAATTGTTTGGGCATTCACAGATGTGTTTCCCTGGCCCTGCTGCTGTTTTAATACCTCCTTGAGATTATTTCACTGTCAGTTGGTTACCTGGGAGTGATATTTGCAGACAGCTGGCAAGACAGTCTCTTCTTTGACTTTTTAGGGGAATCACACTTTCTTTATCTTTATTTCAAGATGGCTCACTGGCCCTGGTATAACCTCTGAATACCGAAGCCAGGGTCTTTTCCATACAATCCTAGTCAACTTGATCACAACGATGTTTTCCAGACTTAATAAACTCAGTTAAGTATAAATGGGATATCAGCATGAACTCTTAAGAGAAAGCAAGAAAAATGTGGCCCCACAGAAGAATGAATTGCTTCAAGAAAATATGTTTATAGTTTATGTGCTTTTCTCATTTGGTGGGGAAAGATAAATTAGGGAATGTAAGCATTTATAATACATATAAAAATTGTTCCACATCCTTTATCATAAACGGCTTCCTTTCTAACAGTGTGCGCATCTGCATGCATGTACAGATATTATACAGATATTATTAAGACTTCCCAGACACAGAGTTTCTTGGGTCACATCTGAGAAATGCTAACCATCAGTACCCTGTCCCCTTTTAATAAGCACAGCAGTAAGAAATGGAACAGTGAGGAATTAACATTAACGGAGTGCAGTATGTGGCAGGCAGAATGCAAAATACTTTGTGTTCAAGTATTTCTAATTTAAAAATCAGAAAATTTTCATTAATGTTGAGCACTTTGTTGAATAGCATTTTAGAGAAGGGCTGTCTTTAATTAAAGCAATCATGGGACAGCAGCCCCACACCAGGCCTTCACACTTACCTCCCAGTACTCTCTTTTTGTGCACTTTACTTCAGTTACTGCTCACAAACTTGATCCCTGAGTGGAAAAACACAAACTATACTTTCTCTGCTCTCACACCACCACAGTAAACACAGAGACTTCTGTGATTAATTGGGGGTGGAGGAAAGGGCAGGGGTTTGCCTACCGTCAAGCGAGCAGTCAGTTCTGTAGAAGACATCAGCTGGGTGTCCTCTAATTCAGTTCAATTCAGACACTCGACATGGGAGTAGCCTCACATACCACAGGATGAGGGGTCACAAGATTGTCCCAACTCACTTCCTATGTCTCAAGTTCCTGTGCTTCCAGCCATCCACTATAAATCAGGGTTCACACAACCCCCTCCTTGGGTTTGATCCATTTGCTAGAGTGCCTCACAGAACATAGCATAGAAAATACAGATAAAAATATGTGTAGGGCAGGGTATGGGAAGGGGAACAGAGCTTCCATGCCCTTTCTGACATGTCACCCTCTGGGAATTTATGTGTGTTCAACTACCCAGAAGCTCACTGAACCCTGTCCTCTTGGTCCTTTTATGTAGACTTCTTTGGATAGATGTGATTGACAAGCATGTAGAAATGTAACTGGATTAAAGGGTATGATCCTCTACTAATAGAATGAGTGGGGAAACCCAGCAAGGCTTATCTATCCAAATTCTTCTTGTCCTCTCTGCGTCATTACTTCCTCCTGGGTATGAGGCAGGATTCTTTATGAAAAAAGAGTCTTATGACCCACAGTCAGAAAGGTGGGGGAAGATGAGAGTATATTTTTAGTTTCTAAGGCGTGCCTTAGGAGAAGGAGCAGGTAAGAAAGAAGGGCTGGGGCAGTCAGAGAGACATTCATTTTCTGAGGTCTAAAGCACTGCAACAATACTGGACTAAGGTCTATGGGAGTTATTGGCCAGCAATCGTGGATGAAAACCTGCGTTTGTGTGTGTGTGTGTGTGTGTGTGTGTGTGTATGAGAGAGAGAGAGAATCACAGTTTGTGCTTTCTGCAGACAAAATTCTAAACTCTTGAGTGAAAGATCCAGAAGCTCATCTCATCTGGCCTCAGACCACTGTACCTTCCAAGGTTGGCATGGACTCTATCATTTATTCCAGAAACCCTTGTCTCAATGTTCTCCTCCCCCTTATCACTGTCTTCTTGGAAATCTTCCCAGGTTTTGTGAACTGGAGGGGGTCTACTAGATCAGTGGTTCTCAGCAGGCAACCCAACTCTGGCAGGACATTTGGCTATACTTACAAATATTTTTGGTTGCCAGTTTGGGGTGAGTGTGCTACTGGCATCTAGTGGGAGGAAGCCAGGGATGTGGCTTCACAGTGCATGGGGCAGCACACCCAAAAGGAATTATTCAGCCTAAAATGATGATGGTGCCCAGGGTAAGGGGCCCTGGACACCTGGAGAAGAAATAATACTTTTTTCTGGTTGATCTGTCTTCCCAGTGTCTGATACATAATAAATGAGTCAAAAAATACTGAAATGAATGCACAAACCCCTTCCTCCTCAGAATACCATCTTACTTCCATTATAGTTATATGGAATTCTAATTACATTTTATGTTGCTACTTGCCAGAATACCAGAATCACTTAAATATATAATCTGTACTTTCAAGCAGATTTATGGAGTTGGCAAAAGAAAATGAGAAATGAGTTGGCTTCAATGGATTGTTAATGTTCAAAACCCCAAGTCTTGTGTAGAGTGTTAAAGCTCATGTATGGTGTAGGTAATTTGTTAGTGGTCACATTTTGGCTTTCTTCATCTTGGTGCTTGGAAGAAAAATTTTTAAAAGGCAGATTAAAAAAAAAAAACACATTGAAAGAGAGGAGTAGACTTTTGTTATGGAATTTTAAATCCTGCATGTATAAGGAAGTACTGTGGCAGGAAAAGTAAGACTTATGATTGTCCTGGGTCTGCGGACTTGGGCAGAGTGAACCTGAGTCCTTGATCTATAGCACAGAGACGTTAGACAGATCACTTAACCTTTCTCTCTCCACATCCCCCTCCCTATCTTTCTATATTTATTAGAAAAATCCCAGAGAAATCCCACCAAAATGTTCACATGGCTATATTCTCTCCAACTGGTGGAGTTTGGGATTACTTTTTACTTTGTTCTTTTCTGTATTGTTTTAATTTTTCCTTCTCAGTGAGTATGTGTTATTTTTATGATCCAATCAAAATCACTGTTAAAGTACAAAGGTAGGATGGGAAGCCAGATGTCTTGACTCCTCTGGACCCTTTTAGGGCCATGGGGGTAAAAAAATCATTTTTACAATCAAAATGCTACCATTGGTTTGAAATTATAGTAAATTATAATTGTAGGAAATTAAAGCACTTCAGTTATTTGCACCTTAGTTTCCTTCACTGTAAAATGAGAATATTAATGACCTCATTAGGGTGATAACACCAGGGTAAGCAGGAGGACTTAACTGGAGTTTTTCTGTCTTGTAGCAAAAGATACTACCTTAGGAAAGTCATTTCCTGTCTCTAAAGTCAATGTCTTCTCTGTAAAATAGACTTAATAAAAACCTCATAAAGTTGATGTAAAGATTGGTTATAATAAAGGCATGGCAACACTCAGCCCAGAATCTGACATTTAATAAA
Source organism: Otolemur garnettii (assembly GCF_000181295.1). Lineage (NCBI taxonomy): Eukaryota > Metazoa > Chordata > Mammalia > Primates > Galagidae > Otolemur > Otolemur garnettii. Next base: position 19,804,997 of record NW_003852410.1, read on the forward strand.
TAGCAGGCACTGCCACTAATTTCTGCTCTCCCTGTCAATTAGTATGGTCACTTTACTGTTCCTCCTGTGTGATTATTGTGGGAACCAAATTGTAACTTTTACATGGAAGTTCTTCAAATTCAAGGTATTATTACCACTGTTACTATTTTTCACTATACCTTTACCACTAAAAATAAGACCTCAGTCACGGGTGATTTTCTACCAAGACATTAATTGGTGTATGGCAGAGGCTATTGGAACATCCAGTGTCAATTTTTTATTTCTTCCTTAGTGGTAGAATTTCAACAAAATACAGTAGAACCTCTGTAATTTGACCAAGGGACTGTGACAAACTGGTCAACATATGGAGGGAGTCAACATAAGGAACTAGGCATAATGTACATGTGGTGCATGTCCAGGCTTTGAAAATTAGGTTAACGTAAGATTAGTCAGTGTAGGAGGTGGTCAGCTGTAGAGGTTCTACTGTATCTATCCTATTTTTCAACTTCTCTTTCAGCTGGTAGAATCATGTGACTGCTTTCTGGCCAATGATATGTAGACAAAAGCATGGTGTAGCAAGGCGATTTTTGTTGTTTAGGGTTTTTTCGGTGGGGCTCAATTTCTTTATTTCCTTTTTTTTTTTCTCTTCAGATTAATATAAGACTACATATGATTAGGTTACATTATTTGCATTTGTTAGGTAAAGTCCAAGTTATAGTTGAGCCCTTCACCTAGGGAGTGTGCTGTATACCCCTACATTGTGCCCATTATATGGGAGCTTACCAGACCTTCTCCCTTCATCCCCCTTCCCCTTTCCTGCTTCTTGAATTTGTGTTTCCCTCCTATGAGTATGTGGTTGTTCATCTCCTAGTTTCATATTAGTACTGAGGACTTTGGCTACTTGCTTTTCCATTCTTGTGATACTTTATGTAGGAGGGTGTTCTCTAAATCCTTCCATCTTTACAAAAGATGTAAAGTCTCCATCTTTCTTTAGGGCTGAATAGTATTCCATGGTATACCTATGGGCAAGACTGTTTTTAAGAAACTAAAGCAGCTGGAAGAGGACCCCTTTTTTTCTTTCCCTTTCTCCCCTGCTGCCTGGAATGCTTTTATTTTTTATTATTTCAGGTTCTTTGAGGATACAAAGATTTAGGTTACACTGATTGCATTTGTTAAATAAAGTCCCTCTTACGGTTGTATTCTGCCCCCAAGAGGTGTGGAGTGCATTTAGAATGGCTAGAGCAGCCCTCAGCAGTCCTGTAAACTTAAAAGATAACCTCAGGAACCCAGTAGCCTCACGTGGTAGAGCAGACAAAGCAAAGGGCTGTTTGGCTCTAAGTAGCAAAATGCCAGGCCAGGCCTATCTACTACCCATCTTCTTTTATGTGCGAGAATAAATCTTTGTATCTTTAATCCCTGTATTTATTAAAGAAATAATAATAATTCCTAGCATCCAAATACAGTTTTCAACTGATCTAGTCTTGCCACAAAGAACTTTGGCATAGTTTCTCTTATTTACCATGGAGTACTTCCAGTGTTTTTGTTCTTCTCTGGTAAATTTATCTTCCATTATACCACAAATAAACAAGTTGACTCAAATTTAAACTTCACCCTTGACAAATCAACAAGCAGAAGCCTTCATGAGGAGTGTAAAGACAGATGTTTGTTGTTCCTTGACCTGCATTTTAGGCTCATTCTGAAGATGAAATAGCTTCAGAGGAAAGAGTGATGGGCCTGTGAAATAGGTTTGCTGCCTGCACCCACCAGCATATGGGCCTCCAGTCCAGTGGCTCATTTTGTGGGTGATGCTAGTTTAGTGCCAAAAGAAGTGCATATCGCGTGGTCTGCTGTTCGGTATGGGATTTGTCTAAAGGTGGTATCAATAGTCCTTAAAGCTGTTGTGTTTTCCTTCAAACAGATGGTGACAGCATGAATCTGGTGGGGTTTCCATATACACTGACTAGAGAAAGGCCATCGAGAATGTGTTTTCATTGCCGAATACAAAGAATCCCGAGTGTCTTCCGTCTCTACTTAAATGTTTTCATCAGGCAGGCCATGTTAGCTTAACTAGTAGTAAAAGAAGAAAATGTAAAAATGTGATAACTGATTCATATGAAAACATGCGCACACAAAACAGCTTCCCTTTGAATGGTTCACTGGTTGGTCACCAAGATCAGGTGCAGGCTGAATTAGAGCATTTGGATAATTGACCTTTGTGTGAAAAAATTAGAATAGATTAGGTTTGATTGACCACATAACAATTTTTGAAAAGGCCATTTCTCTTTCTAGGCTACTTTGTTATATTGGGTCTCAAAGGTGATTAACCATGTGTTTTTCTTGTTGAAAGACTTTCCTAAACACAAATTAGCAGACTGAAAAGGAGATGGTAATGTTTGCATGTTCCCATTTCTGTTTTAATTGAAAAGCTCAAAGGACCATATGACAGACTGAGTTGTTTAAAAGGCATTCTAGAAGGGCAGCATGCTTCAAACCTTTTAATTTGAATTAGCCCCCCCCCCAACTTCCTGCCTGGTGGTGTGGTCCCTGTGCTTCTGGCTGCCTGCACAGTTGGGGCAGGATGTGCTCAGTGTGTTTTTCACCCTTCTCGCCTTTGCTCAGCAGTACAACACATTCACAGATGTGTGATGTGACATGCTGGAGACCACCTATATAAACAACAAAGGTGGACTCCTCATGTAAGCAGAGTGATGGAGTTTCTGAGCTGAAAAGAATCTTAGACATTCACTGAATTAGTTTAGTCTTTTTAGTGATGAGAGGACACAGGCCAGTAGTAGGAAATGGCCCCCGCCCAAATCAGTAACTGAGCTGATATGTGGTGAATATACAGAATTGCTCTTTTTTAGTGAAGCCCCACCTCCTGCACTTACTAATGTGTGTCCTTACTCAAATTAGATACACCCTTCTTTAGAAAGAGGATGTTATTAGTACCTATTTCTTGAGTTTGAAATGAACAAATGTCTTATAAAATACTGATTTTAGCTATTATTTCTAAATAACAACCACCTCAAAACTTGGTGGATTAAAACAATAACTGTGTTATTATTTTATAGTTCAGCAGTCTGGCATGGGATCAGGTGGGCAGTCAGTCCTTCTGTTCTTACCCATGTTCACTCATGGGATTGCATTCAGCAAGCAGGTTGGCTGCACACTGAACTCTCCCCTCATCCCCATGTTGTTTGAGGACTGCTTCCTTTCGTGTGATCTTGCCACAGTGGGGTCTGTGTGTGGCCTTTCAGGCAGAGTAATCAGAATTTTTACGTGGTGCCTATGGCTTCCAAGAGAACAAAGACAGAGACTGCCAGGCCTTCTCAAGGCATTGGCCTGTAACTGATGTAGCATCTCTGCTGCTGCATCTTCTGGGCTAAAGCAAGTCACAGACTAAGCCCCGATTTAAGGAAAAGAGACTAGTTAATTCATAAACATTGACAGGTTCATTACAGTACACCAAAGTTGCAGACTGCCCTAAGCATGTGCCCCAGTGTGTTTTAAGTGTGATAAAGTTAATTGCTCTCTTTTGATGTAGCAGCAGTAGTAGAAATAGTACTAACAGCTGTTTATATTGTTGTTATAAGATGATATAGGTGGAAAACAGTTCATAAACAAATTTGGAATGATTAAATTTTATTTTCATAAATAGGGAGGTAGAATAATTTCCCTAGTTCAGTAATTCCCCAATTCAAGCAGGTCTGAGTTGGGGCCAGAGATTCTACATTTCTAATAAATAAACATAACTTTGAGAATCATATAATAGAAATTGTTCAGGTTAGCTAATTCTTGCATATTCTCCCCACCAAAATTGTTTTACATTTCCATATATCACTTTAGACCATGACATTTGTAGTAGAAGGAAATTAAAAATCTGCTCTTTCCTGGCAGTGCCTGTGGCCCAACGGAGTAAGGTGCAGGCCCCATATGCCAGAGGTGGTGGGTTCAAACTGAGCCCTGGGCAGAAAAAAAAAAAAAAAAGAATCTGCTCTTCCCTCCAAGGGGATGCCTTCCATTTCCAGGTGATTTTAATGCTGCTGATTTGGAGACCCACACTTTGAGAAACAAGGCTCTAGTCCACATGTGAGAGGTGCTGGTCACAACCGTTAGCAACATCCCCAAGTGGGGATTATGAGGAGGTACCATTCTTTCATTAAGAGCAAGTCATTAGAGATTTTACTCTTTTTTTTTTTTCCTGGTTAGGTTAGCCAAAGGTTTATCTTTTTTATTGACCTTTTAAAAAAATCAACTTTTTGATTTATTGATCTGTTATATAATTTTTTTGTTTTCAATTTCATGTAATTCTGCTCTAATTCTGGTTACTTTTTTTTTTTCTCCTGCTGGGTTTGGGATTGGAATGTTCTTCCTTTTTCAGTTGCTTAAGATGTCCCATTAAGTTGTTAACTTCCTCTCTTTCTGTTCTCTTAAGGAAATCTTGCTATATATTTCCCTCTTAGGACTGCCTTTGCAGTATCCCAGAGGTTCTGATAATTCGTGTCTTCATTAGCACTTTGTTCCAAAAATTTGGAAATTTCCTTCTTAATCTCATCTCTGACCCAGCTATCATTCATCAAAAGATTATTTAGCTTCCATGTTTTTGTATGAGTCTGCAGAATTTCTGTTCCTTTAAATTTGCTGAAGTTAGACTTGTGACCTAAGATGTGATCAATTTGGGGGGGTGTTCCATGGGCTGATGAGAAGAGTGTGTATTCAATTTTGTTAGGATGAAATGTTCTGTAGATGTCTGTTAAATTTAAATATTGAATGGTTAAGTTTAAATCTAAAATTTCTTTGCTTAGCTTCTTATTGGAGGATCTATCCAACACTGCTAAAGGAGTGTTAAAATCTCTGACAATTATGGTGCTGGAGGAAATCAAGTTGCTCATGTCTGTTAGAATCTCTCTTATAAATTGAGGCACATTCTGGTTGGGTGTAAAAATATTAATAATTGAAATCTCATCATATTGAGTATTACCCTTAACCAATATGAAGTGACCATCCTTATCCCTCCTTATTCTTGTTCGTTAAAAGCCTATTGTATCTGGGAATAAAATTACAACACCTGCTTTTTTCTGCTTTCCATTTGCTTGGAATATAGATGACCATTCCCTCACTCTGAGTCTATATTTATCTTTTAAGGTAAGATGAGATTCTTATATGCAACAGATATCCGGCCTGAGTTTTTGTATCCAGTCAGCCAACCTGTGCCTCTTTAGAAAACAATTTAATCCATTCACATTAATTGAGAATATTGATAAGCCTGGTAAAATTTTGGGTACCGAGTTTTTAAAAGTCCAGTGGACATTTTTAATATTTTCCCCACTGTGGAAGTTGGAATCTCTAATTTCATCAATCAGATATAGTAAAGATGAAATAACATCAGACCCCTCAGAAATTAAAAAAATCCTTCATGAATATTACAAGAAACTTTATTCTCAGAAATATGAAAATCTGAAGGAAATTGATCAATACTTGGCAGCATGCCACCTTCAAAGACTTAGCCAGAATCAAGTGAAAATGGTGAACAGGCCCATATCAAGTTCTGAAATAGCATCAACTATACAAAATCTCCCTAAAAAGAAAAGCCTGTGGCCAGAATTCTACCAGACCTTTAAAGAGGAACTAGTACCTGTATTACTTAACCTTTTCCAAAATACAGAAAAAGAAGGAATACTACCCAACACATTCTATGAAGCAAACATCACCTTGATCCCAAACCAGGAAAAGACCCAACAAGAAAAGAAAATTCTAGACCAATATCACTAATGAATATTGATGCAAAAATATTCAACAAGATCCTAACAAACAGAATCCAGCAACACATCAAACAAATTATACACCAAGGAGCAGCGACTGTGGCTCAAAGAGGTAGGGCGCTGGCCCCATATACCGGAGGTGGTGGGTTCAAACATGGCTCTGGCCAAAAACTGCAAAAAAAAAAAAGCTGGAAATTATACACCATGACCAAGTGGGTTTTATCCCAGGGTCTCAAGGCTGGTTCAATATATATAAATCTATAAATATAATTCATCACATAAATTAAAAAACAAAGACCGTATGATTCTTTCAATTGATGCAGAAAAAGCTTTTGATATATCCAGCATCCCTTAATGATCAGAACACTTAAGAAAATTGGTATACAAGGGACATTTCTTAAACTGATAGAGGCCATCTACAGCAAACCCACAGCCAATATTGTATTGAATGGAGTTAAATTGAAATTGTTTCCACTCAGATCAGGAACCAGGCAAGGTTGCCCATTGTCTCCATTGCTCTTTAACATTGTAATGGAAGTTTTAGCCATCACAATTAGGGGAGAAAAGGCGATCAAGGGTATCAATATAGTGTCAGAAGAGATCAAACTTTCACTCTTCGCAGAGGATATGATTGTATGTCTGGAAAACACCAGGGATTCTACTACAAAACTCTTAGAAGTGATCAAGGAATATAGCAGCATCTCAGGTTACAAAATCAACACTCATAAATTGGTAGCCTTTATATATGCCAACAATAGTCAAGCTGAAAAAACAGTCAAGGATCCTATTCAATCACAGTAGTGCCAAAGAAGATGAAATATTTGGGAGTTTACCTAACAAAGGACCTGAAAGATCTCTATAAGGAGAACTATGAAACTCTGAGAAAAGAAATAGCTGAAAATGTTAACAAATGGAAAAACATACCATGCTCATGGCTGGGAAGAATCAACATTGTTAAAATGTCCATACTGCCCAAAGCAATATACAATTTTAATGCAATTCCTATTAAAGCTCAACTTTCACACTTTACAGATCTCGAAAAAATAATACTTCATTTCATATGGAATCAGAAAACAGCTCAAATAGCCAAGATATTATTCAGAAATAAAAACAAAGCAGGAGGAATCACGCTACCAATCCTAGACTATACTATAAATGAATAGTGATCAAAACAGCATGGTATTGGCACAAAAGTGGAGAGGTAATTGTATGCAACAGAATAGAGAACCAAGAGATGAACCCAGCCACTTACCATTATTTGATCTTTGATAAGCCAATTAAAAACATTCAGTGGGGAAAATATTCCCTATTTAACAAACGGCACTGGGCAAACTGGCTGTTGACCTGCAAAAGACTGAAACTGGACCCACACCTTTCACCATCAACTAAGATAAACTCTCACTGGATTAAAAATTTAAACGTAAGGCATGAAACTATAAAAATACTAGCATAAAGTACAGGGAAAACTCTTGAAGAAATCAGCCTGGGCAAATATTTTATTAGGAGGATCCCCTGGGCAATTGAAGCAACATCAAAAATACACTACTGGGACTTCATCAAATTAAAAAGCTTCTGCACAACCAAGAACACAGTAAGTAAAGAAAGTAGACAGCCCTCAGAATGGGAGAAGATATTTGCTGGTTATGTCTCCGACAAAGGTTTAATAACCAGAATCCACAGAGAACTCAAACA
>NW_003852410.1:19813325-19829984 GCF_000181295.1 Otolemur garnettii
ATTTAATTAAAAAAAAAAAAAAGAGCAAGTCATTAGATTGTTTTGTGGAGGACATTTGGGAAGTGTTTGGATTTGATGAGCCTTCCATGTCTAATGTTCACACCATTTATTATATATCTACTTGAACATTTTCTTTTTTGCAAAACCTCTGTCTAATTATAACAATGATACGTTCACAATTTAAAATTTTCAAAGACTACTCTGGTTTCTCTTCAGATCATATAAATCTTCACCTTTTTTTTTTATTGAATGATAGCTATGTACATTAACGCAATCATGGGGTAAATCTTCACCTTTTACTAAAATTTTCAAAGACTACGTAAAGGTAAAAGGAAGAAAGGGAAAATAACTGGAGTGATTTATTTCCACATTAATATTTTGGTGCATATCATCCCAGACTTCATTTTAATATTTTCCTCTCTGGCAAATGTGTGCATTTGCTTTTAAATATTCAGAACTGAATGTCTCCAAGAAACTTTTCAAGTTTAGTGGTTTTGCTTGAGATAGATACCATGATGTATTTTTCCTGATATGTTTTAAACTTTGCATTATTTATAGTTTCTCCTTAGAAGCTTGAAATTAAAAATTCTTTTCTTACTGATTTTGATTCTTTCCTGTCTGACTTACAATTGATTTCACCTCCCTGTGTTTCTAATGAGGCCTGAAATTACCATACCCTTGTTTGATTTGAGTGTGTCTTCTCCTGTGCTCTCATGGACCATGGATAGATAGTACAGCAACTCTGTTCCTATTATCAGCTACATCTTCCTCTACTATGTATATTCAATTTAGTATCCAGTAAAGCTTTGAATGAGGCTTTATGCTGGGACTGAGTAGACAAACATCTTTCTCAGTTAAATATGAGGAACACTGATTTCTTCCGTAGAGAAATCTATTTTCCCTTTGTCTTCTCTAGACTTCATAACAGTTTCCTATGTTATAGACCTTGAATATAATGGGCCATATATTTTTGACCCAATTAATTCCTTATTTGATTAGTAATAAAGGAACAGAATTCTATGCAGTTTAATTTATGATATTCAGGTACCAATGAGGAGTGAGACCAAGCTAGATATTAGAAGTCCCACACCATAGTTTTGTTTACATCTCATTACCCAGATAGCAATCACATAATTTGGGGTTGAAAGGGCTGCTGAAGAATGTCATAGAGTAGACATTCTTGAGACTCTGCTTCTAAGAGAATAAAATGAATTAACACATGGTATCTTCATAGTATCTACCTTACACCAATTAATGTCTTGGAGGTGAATTACCCATGATAAGGTTTTATTGCTTCCAAAGGTAGAACTATAGCTAAATATTGTAACAGTGGCAATAATACTTTAAATTTGAATAGCATTGGGTGCCTCTCTCCCATATATTCCCACAGCAGGGTGAGAGAGAGCAGGTAAAGGCCTGAAGTATGGTGGTGTTCTTGGTGGGACTTGAATACTAGGTGGTAGAACAAAAATGAAAAAGCCCACCCTTTTCATACTAATATCTAGTACTAGTATTTAGACATCTTTATTTCTCTCTCTCTCTCCCCCCCCCTTTTTTTTTAACTTTCTCTGTCACAAGATCTCTCTGTCCTGTTGGGTTTTTTTCCTCTACCCAGTACCTATACCTAGAGCACAATATAGTACATTTTGATTACTGTGATTATCCTAAAATTGAGAATTATAAAATTAAAATAGTTTAAGTTAGAAAGTTAATTTCTGCATTCTCTCCCTATCAAAAGTATTTTACATTGCCAATATATATCACTTTCCAGCATCCATTTTTAGGAACAGGAATTTAAAGTTTCTATTTTTCCTCCAATCTGATCTGGAAAGCAGCCTCTCTTTTTGGTCAGGAGCTTTAAACTACATTGTTTAGGCAAACATGAAAGATGCTTGTAGTGATTCCTGCCCCAAGTTGCAAGTGTATGCGAAAGGCAAAATAACACCTTACCTGTGGGAGGATGCACCACGTGGCCTTTATGAAAAAGGTGGGGAGGGTGAATGAGAGGCATCTATAGTGTTTGGGTTCTTTTTTTTTACAATTTGTTTTCTTACCTAATCCTCAAAGCTCAGTTTCACGTTATGGATTCTAAAATACTTGCTGCAATCCAGGGGCTAATGGACTAAAAAAACATGTGGTAGCAATGGAAAACTAGAAATAAGCAAATTATAAAGACTGAATATGATGAAATAACCCAAAGAAGCCTTTGCAAAACATGAATTTTGAATGAATGCTGCTTTGGAGGGTATATGTCTATAAGACATTCTTTGAATAATTGGGGCAATTTCACCACAATTTGCATATTACAGGATATTAGAGAATTATTGTTCAGTTTCTTAGGTGTTATAATTATGTTTTGTGATTATGTAGAAGAATGCCCCTATTAATAGGAAAGGCAGGCCCAAGTATATGGGAGCACAGTATCATAATATAGGCAACTTATTGTGTGAAATGGCTCAACAATAAATACACGCACACTCAAACACACACAGAGAGAGAGAAAGCAAATATGATAAAACATAAAGGACTGTTAAACGTAGGTAGAGTGTATATGGGTAGTCTATATAATTATCTCACCTTCTCTATATTTTTCTGTGTATTTGAGGTTTCACATCATTCCAAAGGTGAAAAAGAATTGTTTTATAACCACCAGTACAATCGCAAGCCTGTCACTCACCCTGTTCTTCAGTTGCAAAGCTGAGGCTTTATTATTTATTAAACATCTACTGGATTACTATTGGACATCTAATGGATTATACTAGGTACTGTTCTAAGTACTAGATACATATAAGTGAGTAAGATGCTGTCCCTGTCCTTAAAAGAACACATGATTTAATGTTTCTTTTGGTTTTCTTTTTGTGGAGACAGAGTCTCACTCTGTCACCCTCAGTAGAGTGCCATACCATCACACAGCTCACAGCAGCCTCCAAGTCCTGGGCTTAGGCGACTCTCCTGCCTCAACCCCCTGATCTTTTGCTATTTTTATGCAGTTCTAAATCAACTTCTTATAAAATGTTCGGAATGAAAATAAGATTTACACTTGCTTTAGGCCTACGAATTTTTTAAGCAATGTATGTTGATCTAAGGCTGTCATCAGCTCATTAGCCTCTAATTTTTTTAATAAGTTTTGTGTAAGAATAATAGGCAATATGGAGAATTTTAAACCATTTGTGCATCAAAAAATTATGAAAATGACAAGCCAAGAACATCATGGCATTCTGCATATATTCCTGAGATACACAGCTAGAATTGTATTAGTAACCAATATACATGAGACCAGTGAACACACAAGTTTTCAAGAGGCATTGTTTTCTTGGGAGCCACAGGGTTGATATGGGTCTTCCATGAAGGCATATCAAGAGTTTTCCACAACTAGAAAATAATTGCGTTGAAAAAAAAAATTTTTTTTAATCTTTCTAATTTGTAATCAGAAAGAAAGAAAAAAAATGTCACACTAAATAATTATGTTGTGGCTGAATCACCACAGTCACCACCATTCCTAGGTGGAAATCCTAATCTTCACAGTGTTATTGTTGGGGATATTGAGGTTATGAAGTCTTCCCCTTCCTGAATGGGATTAGGGCCCTGATGACATAGCTTAAGGGAACTTTTTCACCCCTAGCACCATGTAAAGGTGAAGGCAAAAGATATCACTTGTGATCCAGAAAGTGGCTCCTCACCAGACTCTCATTTCTAGTACCTTGATCATGGTCTTCACAGCCTCCAAACCTGTGAGAAATAAATTTCTGTTGCTTCTATGCTACCCAGTTTATGGTATTTTGTCATAATGGTCTGAGCATAATGAGATAATTTTCTTCACCTCATGTAACTCAAACATCATAGTTTTGTTTTTTTTTTTTTGAGACAGAGTCTTACTCTATGGCCCTGGGTAGAATGCCATGGTGTCATAGCTCACAGCAACCTCAAACTCATGAGCTTGAGTAATCCTCTTGTCTCAGCCTCCCAAGTAGCTAGGACTACAGGCCTGTGCTACTATACTTGGCTAGTTTTTCTAGTTGTAGTAGAGACGGGGTTGGGGGAAGTCTCACTCTTGTTCAGGCTGGTCTTGAACTCATGAGCTCAAGGGATCCACTCTCCTCAGTCTCCCAAAGTGCCAGGGATAAAGGTGTGAGCCACTGTGCCCAGCCCAAACATCTTACTATATGAAATTTAGTATTACAGTTCTTGCTAAACAGATACAAAGTGAAGAAGAGAAACATGCTGGAGATAAAGGGTAACACAGAAATGAATAATGAGTTTCAGGGTTATAATAAGTTGAAGAACTTACAAGAACTTTCTATGGGGAAAGAGTAATTCCTAGAGATAATGATTATGGTGATGATTTTTTATTCTCAGAAAGAAAATAGGAAAAACTACCCTAGGCTTCAGTCTGTGATTCCAGTTGAAAAGGAAATGATACACATGGCTTTCTTTAAAACATGTGAAATTGTGTAGTTGGAAAATGCAACTGATTTTGCCAGAAGACTCTTTTATGTATTCACAAAAGGTCTACAAATTAAAATGGTATTCATGACTTGTAAACAAAGCTACTAATTGAACTATAATTTAAGATGCAGTACTGAATAGAATTTCAGTTGCAAAATGACAGAAGAATTTATTAGATGTCATCTCTGATGCAAAGGAGTGCCTTGGATTAGATTTAGTAGTCTATACTTGACAGATGCTTGATAAATATTTGAACGGAAAGAGGGAAGGAACAAAATGAGAGACAGAGAGAAAAGAGAGCTAAATTGGATGTGAATTGCTAAGTGATCTTGATAAGAAACTTATAACTAAGTGAAAGTTATCTCTTTTCTACACCAAAGAGGGTTTGATAAAGAAACTTAATACAGGTGGTGCCTGTGGCTCACTGAGTTGGGCACCGGCCCCATATACCGAGGGTAACAGGTTCAAACCCGGCCCCAGCCAAACTGCAACAAAAAATAGCCAGGCATTGTGGTGGGTGCCTGTCATCGCAGCTACTCAGGAGGCTGAGGCAAGAGAATCACCTAAGCCCAAGAGTTGGAGGTTGCTATGAGCTGTGACGCCACGGCACTCTACCAAGGGTGACAAAGGGAGACTCTGTCTTAAAAAAAAAAAAAAAAGAAAAAATTAAAAAAGAAACTCAATAGAAGAAAAAATGTTTTTAATCTGTTAAGAGAACCAATTATTACCACTCAGCACAGAACATAGATACACCCATTCACATAAAATAAATGCACTAGTTACAAGTCAGTCTCATCTGTGTAAAAGCAGGCCCAAAAGCTTAGAAAATATTTCAATGATAACAATTCATGGCCATGCATGGAATATACTTGAATCTTACACCCTTTTAAAATATTACAATAATTTGTGGTTTTTATTACTGTATTTCATTTATTCTACCAAGTTAATATAAAGGAATAAGATTCTCTTACCAGGCAACATAAAATGAGGGGAAAGAATTACAGGAGTTGTTGACCTTGGTTGTATTATAAAGACCTAGAGAGTTATTTTTTTTTTCTTTCTATGGGGAAAGAGTAATTCCTAGAGATAATGATTATGGTAGTGCTCTGGTGTGAGATTGAGCAAAGTTATCTTTTCCCAATTAGTAGGTGATTATAGGGAGTTGAGAGTAAGTCAGTTAGCCTTGCTTCTAGCATTGACACTAATATCTTTTTTTACCTTGACTTTGAACAACTTATTTATTGATAATTATGCTAGTTCTTATAATCCTCACCTTTTCATTGAGGGAGCTGTACTGATACCACTGGTGTTAAATATTTAGGAATTTGTGATCATGTTGTTGAACAATTAGAAGCTTGAAATTGGTCATGTAAATTGGTATTTACACCATGGAAATTGGCAAACACTAAAAATCAGCGACCAAACCCCAATCCCCCAGCACTTCACCAGTGCATCACAGAGTATACTTTATTTGAAGTTCTTTCAAACTTCATTCAAGATCTCTATGAATATATGATCTATTACCTCAAAAGTAATCTCATATTATAGACATTCAGAGACATTTGGCCATCATTTTAAGCTAATTCCAACTATAATCCCCCCCCCCAAAAATAAAAAGTATAAGGAAAGAGATGAAAATTTGTAGATATTTTAGTAGAATATCTTTCTGTTAATGACAGATCTGTTTTGAGGGGTATATGAGGTAAGCAAGTGAAATTCTTAGGACAGAGCCTAGCATATCATAAACTCTTAGTAAACTATAGCTGCTGGAGTTACCATGAGGCCAAAGGGATGAATTAGGGCCAGGCTGGGAATGACATTTTATATCAAGTAGAGATTTAAGTAGTTTGATCAGATTAGTTCAGCACTTATGTGTTAGGGACTAGATAAAATTAAGAAAAAAAAAGCCATGGGCCAGATGGATTAGCAAGCCTTCTGGGATGGGCAAAAGGACTTAGAAGATGATCATGTTATCTTTTAGAATAGCATTCCCACAATCGTGGATTAAGACCTGATGATTCTTGAGTGAACTCTCTGGGTAGTTAATGGATAGAAGGATTGACATGTGATAAAAGAAAAATAGCAAATGGAAACTGGTAGTATGTAGATGATGGATACATGGGTGTTCTCTGTTCAATTTTTTTCAACTTCTCTATATGCTTGAGAAATTTCACATTACAATATTGGAGGGAAAATGAGAAAGCTTATTCTGTCTTTAATTCTTTCTCAGTTCTTGAAAATCTCAAAGTATCTTAGTACTAATATAGCTTTAACACTTTGCTTTGGCTCAGAGCCACTGGCAGGATACATCTAGTTAGAATTTAATAAAAACATTTTAATTTTTGGTACTTATATTATAGTGAATTTATAGGAATTAATACAACTTTTTTATTTTTGATAGTGATACTGCTCTCTTTTTAAATGATGTATTGAAGTTTTAAAATATTCAATAAATAATAAACAAAGGTACATTGGTGTGGGCAAAAAAAATAAGCAGAGCTGGTATGCACTTAACTGTTGTAGGAAAAGAGGGTTATTGAAGAATTTAAAATAAGTGACTTGACAAATATTTCCAGAAATATTAAGCTATTCACCCTCTGTTCTTTGTATGACTAGAGAATGAATATAGAGATTTTAGCTTTTAAATTTCCTCTGGGCACTGTTAAATTTCTATATGGTAGTGGCCAACTATCTACAAGTTCAGATTTTTTCAAATCCTATGCAAGCAAAGATTCACGGTAAAGCTTATAGATTTTCTAGTGCTTAAGATGTGGCATTCTTTACTTGCTTTTGGAAAACATAGACATATTTTTCAAGGGGTGGGGGGAAATATATATACATATGTGAACTGAGAAGACTCACACCTAAATATATATATTATTATTTATGTAATAATATATACATATATGTGTGTGTATATATAGTGGATCCTTTTTATTTCTGGGGCCAAAGTAAAAAGGAGCCACTTAATCGTAGTGGTTTGCCAAGCCAGACCTACTTTGGTTTGGTTTTTAATCTGTCACAGTCACTTTCTCTTTCTAAAATTCTCTTAATAAAATTTAGGAAACACCATAAACCACCTCACTTCTGCAAAGTAAATGTACAATAATGTGTTTCTGTAAAAACAAAAAAGCAATCAATGTTCAACAAGTTAGTGTTTTTATATTACTTCCATCTGTCCATTGGTAGGAGTCTATGTTCATTGTGAACTCAGTGGATTTTAAAAGGGTTTTTTTTCTTCTACCAGAATCAACAGTAACAAAACAAGCAAGCAGTCAGAATAACTAGAGTTTACTCACTAGAAGAAAAATCCCTTTTTTAGGCATGATGCTGGAATGCTATATTTTCATGAAGTTTAAGCACCTTATTTTTTATTTTACTTATTTTATTTTATTTTTTTTGTTTGTTTGTATGTGACAGTGTCTCACTCCGTTGCCCAGGCTAGAGGACCATAGCATTGGCCTAGCTTACAGCAAGCTCAACCTCTTAGGTTCAAGCAATCCTCCTGCCTTAGCCTCCTGAGTATCTGAGACTACAGGTGCTCACTTGCTACCATGCCCAGCTAATTTTTGTATTTTTACTGGAGACAAGATCTCACTCTTGCTCAGGCTGGTCTCAAACTTCTGAGCTCAAGTGATTCTCCTGTGTGAGCCACCACACCTGGCCAGTTCAAGCATTTTAGAAGTATGTTATCTCCTAGTACCACAGTCAGAATTTAGGTGTGAGTCTTCTCAGTTCACCTTTCAATGTGTTAACTAACATTCATGGACATATATGTGCACACATTTTTCTTAATTTGTTCTTTAAATAAATGTACCCATCATTAAGGTATTCTTCTTCAACTTACATTTTCTCCTATTAATAGGTCTTAGAAATATTTTTATGTTAATATAAGTGAAACTACTTTATTCTTTTTCATGATTGTGTAGCATTCCATAAAATGAATGTTAATAATGAATGTTTAATAATTTATAAATTTAATAATTTATTAAACATCTTGCTGAATATTAGGTTATTCATAGTTTTGTGACACTGCCCGACCAGCGGGCGGTGTCGGGGAGTTCGTGATCGGCGTATGAGAGGGAGAAGGAAAGGGTGGACACAATCACACAACCACTCATACAGTATAGGGAGAAGGCTGAGCCGAAGCTGTTTATTAGGGATCGCTACAATCTTATATAGGGTTAGTTGAGGGGGCGTGGTTACTTCATGAAGCTGAATCTATATAAGGCTAGGAATGTAGTCTTTGGCCTATGATAGGTTTAAAAGGTGAGGGGAGGGCAGAGGGGTTATGCTGTTCTGACGGGAGGGGCCCTGCACTGTGCTCTGCGTTTCTGTCTAAGTCTTGTACAATGTAGCTAGTTCTATCCGGTTTTCTTACCAGTACTGGTCTTTTCATCCGGCCTTTTCACGTGGGGGTTGAATTAGCCTAGCACTTCCTCTTACGATGTAGTTTAATATTTCTGTTAACCCTTACAGTTTTGTGGGGTTTTTTCCCTTCAGTGAACATCAGCTATGTGTCCTTTTTTTTTTTTTAAACAGAGTCTGACTCTGTCACTCTCAGTAGAGTGCTGTGGCATCACAGCTCACAGCAACCTTAAGCGATTTTCTTACCTCAGCCTTCCCAGTAGCTGGAACTACAGGTGCCTGCCACAACACCCAGCTATTTTTTTTAGAGACTCGGTCTCACACTGGCTCAGGCAGGTCTCAAACTCCTGAGCTCAGGCAATCCACCCACCTCAGCTTCCCAGAGTGCTAGGATTACAGGCGTGAGCCACCATGCCTGGCCTCAGCTATGTCTCTTTATGAACTTTTGTATTTCTGATAAATTGTCAGAAGTAAAACTGCTAGAACAACATATGACTATTTCATTACCTACTTTTTAAAAGAAATGTCTCAAGTTTTTACAAACCTTCTTCTCCACTGACAAATATGTTGTTTTGGAAAATAGTTCATTAATGACCTAACAGTCCTATGGTAGGAGTTAAAAGCTTCCTTCTAAAGCATCTTGCTTGCTTGCTCTATATGTCTACTGTTAGAGTCTTTGTTCTCCACCTGCAAAATTCTTTACTCTCCTCTACCGCTAGATCATGAGCATATTCAACCAGAGTATTACTTCTGTCCAAATGCTTGCCATGTGATAATTGCTCAGTGAATATAGAAAAGATAGTGAGGAAAAATCCACTCCCACACACTTATAAAATCATATTTGTTATAGTCAAACAGTTGTTTTTTTTCTAATGGCTTGATAACATTTCTTTTCATTGTTAGGGTTCGACTTTATAGTGAATTTTATATTTAATTGCAGTACTTTATGGTGCTTCTACTATTACTACATTGGAATATGAGGTAGAAATCCTAGAGTAAGTAAAATGATTTTTTGAAAATTAACTCGGTTTTATTGGCCTTGAATTTTAGCACATTATCCAGTTGAGAGTGATTCCTGTTAACATCTGCATCTTGAGAACACACATTGAATAAAACTAGTGAACCAGAGAACAATGAATTTTCATGAGCTAATTGCTAGTGATGATTGTTTTTTAACATGTTTTATAAACTACTTTTAATTCTTTGATTTTAATCAGTTTTTTCCTCAAACATAGATGATTTAAAGATTGGCATCTTATTGAGCACAACATAGGGATATATGACACACCTAATAAGTTTAAATATTGTAGCCTAATTGTTTGTATACTCACACTAGCCTAAAATACAAAAAAAGAAATTCATTAAGGCACTTAATATATAACCTGGTTTTAATAACTCACAACTGAAAATAGTTCTAATGGTTTGGTGCCTGTGGCTCCAGTGGCTAAGTCGCAGCCACATACACCTGAGCTGGCAGGTTTGAATCTAGACCAGACCCACCAAACAACAATGACAGCTACAACCAAAAAATTAGCCAGGTAATGTGGTGAGCACCTGTGGTCCCAGCTACTTGGGAAGGCTGAGGCAGGAGACTTGCTTGAGCCCAGGAGTTGGAGGTTGCTGTGAGCTGTGATGTCACAGCACTCTACCCAGGGGAACAGCTTGAAGCTCTGTCTAAAAAAAAAAAGAGAGAGAGAGAGAGAGAGAAAATAGTTCAAATGAATAGTGATTGTTTTTTCTAGTTATATATTTTTTTAAAGTGAGATTCTGCTTGGATGACCAGCCTGCCTTGAGTATCTGGCATTCTTTTGCCTACGAAGGCCTACGCATATGTAGATAGCAGATAGATCGGATTATAGTCATCCCTGGGTGTCCGAGAGGGTTTAACTCCTGGACTTCATCACAAGTACCAGTATCAGCAGATGTTCAAGTTCCTGATACAAAGTGAAGTAACTCATGCACATTGTCCCGTATGCAGTAGAACCTCCATAGTTATGCATCTTCCTACATTGACCACCTCAAGTTGACTTGATCTTCATAGACCAGACATGTTGCCACATGTACACATCAGTACAATAGGCCTAGGTCCTTATGTTGACCACCTCCGTATGACCAGCTTGTCACAGTCCCTTGGGTGGTTAACTTACAGTGTTACTGTACTTTACATCATCCCAGATTACTTACAATACCTAATATATCCCAGATACTTAATACAATATAAATGCTACATAAATAGTTGTTATACTGCATTGTTTAGGAAATACTGGGGGGGGAGTCTGTACCTTTTTGATACAGACACAACCATCCTGCCCCCACTCCCACCCCCTGGATCTTTTCAGTCTGGTTGGTTGAATTCATGGATATGGAAGCCATGGATGCAGAGGGCTGACTGTATTATTTATGTGTGTGACTTTTAATTGAAAAGGGGATGCACATTTTATTTTGGGTGTATTCTTTTTGTTTTGTCTGAATTAGGATTGGGAAATGATTAATTACAGGGCAATATTTCTTGTCAAGTTGTGAATAAATATGTTTAGCATTAGTATAGCTATTTACAAACAAGGAAACCCATACTGCTTGCCAAGCAGTTGATTAAAAAATGCATTCAATTCATCACAAAGTCTCTGTAGGGAAGATCTTTACATTTGTATGGGTTGGCATTTAGTAATTAAATCTCTTTAAACATTTTAATTAAGCTGAAGGCTACCCAAAGCCTCTGCTCTACTCTGGAAGACACTTCTTACTATTGGTAGGCACAATGCCATAGGGCAGCCACTGTAATTTTCACCTAGAGTAGTTGTATAAAATCACCTGAAGAGACTGTTCAGATTCTTAAGCTTCATCTTCAGAGATTTCCATTTAGTAGCCTGGGGTGGGGACCCAAAATATGTAGTTCTAACTGGCTCCAGGCTGATTCTGATGCTGCTGGCATAGGCACTATACTTTGAGAACTACTAAGTTAGGAAAATTATGATCTGGAAACAGACAACCTGATTAATTAAATCAAACCTTTCTTTTTCTTTTACTTCTTTTTTCTTCACTTCAAATTAATATGAGGGTGCATTATTAGGTTACATTATTCTTACTTCCAAGGTAAAGTTAAAGTTGTAAAAGAGCCTCTCACCTAGGGGATCATGGTTAACACCTTAACAAAGGCTCTCATTTGACATGTATCTGAGATGTTTCAGAACAAGATTCCTTTGGGGAAAAATGGCAAAGGTGTTTTTATATAATCTTTGGAAGAAGGAGCAGGTGGAAAGCTAGTGTGTTTGCCCCTTTATTTCACTTTTCCTTAAGAGCAAAGGGAAACACTCTGAAACTTTTCTCTGATCCTTTATCACCCTCTCCATCTTTCCTAACAGCAAGTGTGGTGAAGTGGTTGAGAGCTTAAACTCTATGACTTCTGAGTGTGTCATGTTGGGTGGATTACTTAATATGTTATTCATTTACCATTTTCTAACAAAAGTCCTAAAAGTTTAGCAACTTGAAACAACATTTATTATTACTTCCAGTTTTTGAGAGTTAGGAATATAAGTTGTTCTGGCTCAGAATCTCTCTCATGAGGTCGCAGTCAAGCTTGTTCTTTGCACTGTGTATTTGGAGTGTATGTTTTCTAGCTTACATGCCTATTAGGAGGCTTCAGTTCCTGGCCCTGTGGCTTCTAAGTAGGGTTGCTTATCACATCAGAAGAGAACATGCAAAACAGATATCACAGTCTTTTTATAACCTAGTATCAGAAGTCACAGTGTATCATTTATGCACATTCTTTCACTAGAAGTGACTAAGTCCAGCTCGTACTAAAAGGCAGAAGGAACTTCCATCTTTTGAAGAGAGTGTTGAAGAATTCTTGCACATTACTTTTAAAATCATCACATTATATTAGCATCAAGTTCCTCATCCAAAGAATGAGAAAGTAATATTAGATAGGGGCACGGTAATGGTGGTTATTAATTACACGTATGATCATTATCTTTCATCATCATCCCTTAAGAATTTTATACTTGGAGGGAGAGTCGAAGATGGCTGACAGGTACCAGCCTCTGACTGAAGCTCCCATTCAGAGGGAAGGATGAAGTCCAGAAAACACCAAACAAAGTTGAAGACTAGGAACCCAGCTGAGAGAGAAGACTCATACCTGCAGGATACCTCTGCTGAGGCAAGCTATGACTCTTGGAGTGCAACTTACAGGTATATAGAACATCTAAAAGGAAAGGTGTCCATCCCCTCCCCCAAGAGAGCTGTGTTTTTCTCTTTGTTTTCTCTTTGTCTGCTCCTGTAAGCTTCCTACAGGTGAGAGATGAACTGAGGACCTATTATTTCACCCCACATGTGAGAGCTACAGGCAGTGGGGTCTACTCCCCTAGAGGGACCCGACCCTGCTGAGACTTGAACACCCTCTCCCCTGGCAGAAAAATCAAACTAAAGTTTCCATTGCCACTTTGAATCTCCAGTCCAACCTTCCCCCCTTGCCTGCAGAGACAGTGAGAGGAGGCCCAAGAGTAGCATCCCCCTATCCGCGGGACCAAGTGGACTGTTCCAGCCCTGCACCCACGTGTTCCCCTGCCCCCGAGTCACCTAGTGGGGACGAACTAGCATTGATCTGACCACGTTCCCGGCGCTGCCGCTGTTGTTTCCCTGCCCCCTGGTCACCCCAGCGGGGCTGAACCAGGACTGATCTGGCCGAGCACGTGTCCCGCCATTGCTGATCCCCTGCCCCCCAGTTGCCCCAGCGAGGCTGTACTAGGACTGATATAGCCGCTGCCTTTCCCCCGCCCCGTGGTCACCCCAGCAGGGCAAAACTGGGACTGATCCAGCTGTGCACAATCCCCACACAGCCACAAACGTTCTCCTGCCCCCTAGTCGCCCCAGTGGGCTAAACAAGCAAGGACTGATCTAGCCACTGCTGTTCTCCTGCCCCCCATCACCCCAGCAGGCCAAAATAGGACTGATTGAGCTGCTTGTGTGTTCTATGCCACCGCTGTTGTTCCACTGCCCTCAGTAGCCCCAGCAGGGCCAAACGAGGACTGACCCGGCCGCTGCCGTTCCCCTGCTCCCCAGTTGCCTCAGCAGGGCTGAACTAGGACTGATACAGCCGCACGAGGGTCCCATGATGCTGCTGCCATTCCCCTGCCCCCTGGTCACCCCAGTGGGACCGAACTAGGACTGATCTAGCCCCTACCTTTCTCCTGTGACCCATTGCCCCAGTGGCCGAATGAGGTCTGATCCCACTACGCATGTTACAGCACAGCAGCTGCCATTCCCCTGCCCCCCAGTCGCGCCAGCGCCCGAAAACTGAGAAAAGACGACAGATATTCCCTGTCTCTCTGGGCAACCAGAAGAAACCAGCACCTTTTCCGGTGGCAGCCACTTACAGAACGGTTCTGATAAGGTCTCCAAACAGTGTAAATTCAGCATGGGGAAGATACAGCAGAAAAACTCCAGCAACATGAATAACCAGAGTAGATCAGTTCTCCCAAGGAAATATGTGGCAGATGCACTTGAAGACTCCATCCATAAACAGATGGCTGAGAGGTCATAAATGGAGGTCAGAATTTGGATAGCAAATAAGATTAACAGGATGAGAGAAAAGAGGGAATTAGAATTTCAAGAAATTATTCAAAAGATATCTCAAAAAATTATTCAAAAGATGTCTCAAGAATTCAATGATTTCAAAGATAAAATGACCAAAGACTTTGAAACATTGAGGCAAGAGTTTGCAGCCCTCAAATATCTGAAAAATATGGTAGAATCTCTCAGTAACACAATGGAACAGGCAGAAGAAAGGATCTCTGACATTGAAGACAAACCTTTAGAACGAGACCAAGAGCTCAAAGATGAAAAGATATGGAGAGCAAAAACAGATCTTTCTCTCAGAGAGCTCTGGAATAATTTGAAGAAAACTAATATTCGCCTTATAGGAATCCCTGGAGGCGATGAAGTTGCTTCACAAGACACAGAGGCTCTTCTTCATGAAATTATGAAAAAGAATTTTACAGATATGCCAAGAGATTCTGAAATTCAGATAGCAGATAGTTTCAGAACCCCAGCACAACTCAACGCAAACAAGACATCCCCCAGGCATATCATAATTAACTTCACTAAAGTTAATATGAAAGAAAATTCTGAGAGTAGACGTAAGAGAACCATAACCTATGAGGGGAGGAGTATGAGGATGACTGCAGATCTCTCAGTTGAAACCTTTATGGCTAGAAGACGATGGTCATTGACTTTTAATCTCTTAAAACAAAATAACTTTCAACCCAGGATCCTGTATCCAGCTAAATTAAATTTCATCTATGATAGAGAAATTAAATACTTTAACAACATTCACATGTTGAAGAAATTTGCCATAACAAAACCAACTCTCCAGGAAATCTCAAACCTATCCTCTATAATGACCAATGCATTCCTCCACTACAAAAGTAAACTCACTCCGAAACTTTTAATCAAATTCCAACTTCCACAGTGGTGAAAGGATTAAAAATGTCTACAGAACTTTCCAGCAACTCAATGCCCAAAATTTTACCAGGCTTATCAATGATTTCAATCAATGTAAATGGCTTAAATTGTCCCCTAAAGAGGCACAGATTGACTGATTGGCTGATTGGATACAAAAACTCAGACCAGACATCTGCTGTATTCAAGAATCACATCTTTCTTTAAAAGATAAATATAGACTCAGGGTGAAGAGATGGTCATCTATATTCCAGGCTAATGGAAAGCAGAAAAAAGCAGGTGTTGTGATTTTATTCACAGATATATTAGGGTTTAAACCAACAAAAGTAAGCAAGGATAAGGATGGCCATTTTATACTTCTTAAGGGCAATACTCAATATGACGAGATCTCAATTATCAATATCTATGCACCCAACCAGACTGCACCTCAATTTACAAGAGATACTCTTAACAGGCATGAGCAACTTGATCTCTCTAAGCTCCATCATAGTCAGAGATTTTAACACTCTTTTGGCAGTGTTGGAAAGATCCTCCAATAAGAAGCTTTTAGCAAAGAAATTTCAGATTTAAGTTTAACTATTCAACTTTTGGACCTAACAGACATCTACAGACCATTTCATCCTAACAAAACTAAATACACGTTTTTCTCATCAGTCCATGGAAAATATTCCAAAATCAATCACATATTAGGTCATAAGTCTAACCTCAGTAAATTTAAAAGAATAGAAATTATTCCATGCATCTTCTCGGACCATCATGGAGTAAAAGTTGAACTCAGTAACAACAGGAATTTGCAGTCTCATACAAAAACGTGGAAGCTAAATAACCTTATGCTGAAAGATAGATGGGTCAGAGACAAGATCAAGAGGGAAGTTACCAAATTTTTGGAACAAAATGATAATGAAGACACAAGTTATCAGAACCTCTGGGATACTGCAAAGGCTGCAAAGGCAGTCATAAGTGGGAAATTTATAGCATTACAAGCCTTCCTCAAGAGAACAGAAAGAGAGGAAGTTAACAACTTAATGGCACATCTCAAGCAACTGGTAAAGGAAGAACATTCCAATCCCAAATCTAGCAGAAGAAAAGAAATAACCAAAATTAGAGCAGAATTAAGTGAAAATAAAAGGATTATAGAACAGATAAATAAATCAATAAGTTAGTTCTTTGAAAAGGTCAATAAAATAGAGAAACCTTTGGCCAACCTAACCAAGAAAAAAAAGTAAAATCTCTAACCTCATCAATCAGAAACAGTAAAGATGAAATAACAACAGATCCCTTAGAAATTCAAAAAAATCCTGAATAAATATTACAAGAAACTTTATTCCCAGAAATATGACAATCTGAAGGAAATTGACCAACACTTGGAAGCGTGCCACCTACCAAGAC
>NW_003852410.1:19832020-19841111 GCF_000181295.1 Otolemur garnettii
TTTATTAGGTATATTCCCAGACAACCAAAAATCACATTACAACAAAGATATTTGTATCAGAATGTTTATTGCAGCCCAATTCATAATTGCCAGGTCATGCAAGAAGCCCAAGTGCCCATTGATCCATGAATGGATCGAGAAACTGTGGTATATGTACACTATAGAATACTATGCAGCCATCAAAAAGATGGAGACTTTACTTCCTTCATGTTTACATGGATAAAGCTGGAAAATGTTCTTCTTAGCAAAGTATCACAAGAATGGAAGAAGTATCCACTGTATACAGACCTATTATGAAACTAATTTATAGCTTTCATATGAAAGCTATAACCTAATTATAGCCTAAGAATATGCGGAGAGGGAAGGGGGCTGAGTAGAGGGAGGGTGATTTGGAGGGATCACTTTTATAGTTTATCTTACAAGGGTACAAGTAAATCTTTCTAAGAGTAGAATATAAACGTCTTAACACAATAACTAAGAAAATGACATAAAGGCTATGTTAACCAGTTTGATGAAAATATTTCAAATTGTATATGAAAACACCACACTGTACCCCATGATTGCATTAATGTACACAGCTATCATTTAATTAAAAAAAAAGAATTTTATACTTACCCACATTTTCTGATGCATGAAACTCTCCCCACCTAAATTCATGCTTTATAAAGTATCATATACTATAAAAGTGCTTTATTCTTTTTTTTTAATGAAGGAAATATACCCAGATACCAAAACCAGACTTTATACAACCAAAATAAAGACTGATATCATTGTGATTATGGTTTGAACATCCGAGATAATTCATTATTGAATAGGATTCAGCAACAATTAAAAGAATAAACCGTATTACCATGCAGGCTGTGTCCTTCTCTAACACACAAGGACAGTGATTTTATCATATACCTTAAAAAATTATCATATTGTTTAGCTCTGTAGTCCATCTCTGGTATTTTATCTTAAGAAAATAGTACAAACATATTTAAGGTTAGAAGATGTTTAACATGTAAAAGAATTTGTAGGAAGCCTTAGCAATGGCCCTTAATGATTGGTTTCCATCTCCTGATGTTCATGCTCTTATGAAATCCCCGGCCCATACATGTGGGCTGGACTCAATTTAACACACAGAAATGGAAGATTAGGTTATAAAAAGACTGCAGCTTCTGTATTGGGGGCTGCTGTTTGCACTCCCTTTTTATACACAGTTTTTTTGTTTTTTTTTAACTGCACCTGGCATAAATCATCTCTTCTTCCCCCAGAAACATTCTCAAAAAGAAATCATACACAAAGTAATGATACTCGCTGTTTTTGAGAATAAGAACTCTGATTTGTTCTGCTTTTCTGTGTTTTTCTATTTCCTATTGTGATCATATATTATTTTACAGTAGGGAAATGTTTAAAAGGAAAAAGAGAAATAAAGAATAAAAAAACCCAAAGGAAAACGGCAAAGTACATATAAGTGTTTAAACATTTGTAGCATTGAGAAATATGATTTTTCAGTGAGGAAAAGTTGCATACATTTGTAATTAAATATCTAAAAAGAAAACATGTGATTTGGATTCAAGATTATATAATATTAAAAATTCGTATAGTAGTCATATATTTATAATTTTTTTAAAAAAGCACTAATTGAGATGTTTATTCAAAAATACTTTTTTCCCCTTTCACTTGTGGATGAAAATATCTTATAAGTTTACTTTATTCTATTAATTTTTTTGTTGTTGGTATTCATTCAGGGTACAGAATTAGGTTACACTGATTTAAGTTGTTAGGTAAAGTCCTTCTTGTAATTGTGTCCCACTCCCAAGAGGTATGCCACAGGCCATGACTCTCCATTCTGGTCCCTCTTCCTCTTTCCCCCATCCCTCATTCCTGTACCCTCCCACCTTGTATTAAATCATCTACTACCGTCATATTAGAATTAAGTACATTGGATTCTTGCTTCTCCAACTTTGTTTTCATTACTAAGAATACCCCTAGCTATATGGGGTGTTTTCTGTTTCCATACAAAACAAGTACTATTTTTTCCAGTTCTTCAAAATAGGATGTTGGTATTTTAATGGGGATTGCATTGAATCTGTAGATTACTTTGGGTAGAATAGACATTTTGATAACATTGGTTCTTCCCAGCCAAGAGCATGGTATGTTCTTCCATTTGTTAGTGTCTTCTGCAATTTTTTTCCTTAGGGTTTCATAGTTCTCTTTGAAAAGATATTTTACCTCTTCTGTTAGGTATGTTCCTAAGTATTTCATTTTCTTTGAAGCTACTGTGAAGGGAATTATGTCCTTGATTTGCTTCTCAACTGGGCTATTATTGGCGTATACAGAGGCTACTGATTTTATACCCTGAGACATTACTGTATATACTGATGACTTCCAGGAGTCTTGTGGTTGAGTCTCTGGGGTTTTCTAAGTATAAGATCATATCATTAGCAAAGAGGGAGAGTTTGACCTCCTCTTTCCCCATTTGGATGCCCTTTATATCCTTCTCTTGCCTAATTGCATTGGCTAGAACTTCCAGAATTATGTTGAATAATAGTGGCAATAGTGGACATCCTTGTCTGGTTCCAGTTCTAAGTGGAAAAGCTTTCAGTTTTACACCATTCAGTATGATGTTAGCTGTGGGTTTGTCATAGATGGGTTCAATCAAGTAAATGTACTTTAGTAAGATTCCTCTCTATAGTAATTTAGACAATAGACTTCATTATACGTCATTGCTAGTTCATTTCCCCCCAAATCCTTTAACCTGTGAAGGTTTTTGGATTGTTGAGTCTTGTTCGGCAATAGGGTTTTTACAACTGGAATTCAGTGATTTTTTTGCTCTCTGGCCTTTACTTTTTTTATAATTTCAAGTTAATATGAGGGCATAAATGATAGATTACAATATTTGCATTTTTTAGGTAAAGTTCCTGTTGTAGTTGTGCCCCACACCCAGGAGGTGTGCCACATACCCTTACATTCTGCTCATTAGATGAGAGCATACCAATCCCCTTCCCCTCTTCCCTCTCCCACCAACTTGAATTGAGTTTTTTCCATGTGTGTGCATGTATTAGTTTGTCGACTGGCTTCACATTAGTGTTTAGTACATTGGATACTTGCTTTTCTATGCTTGTGATACTTTACTAAGAAGAATGTGTTTCAACTCTATCCAGGTTAATACAAAAGATATAAAGGCTCCATCTTTTTTGTGGCTGAATTGTATTCCATGGTATACATACACCACAGTTAATCCATTCCAGGGTTGATGGGCACTTAGGTTCCACACCTTCTCTCTGGCCTTCTTGATGTTAATTAGCCCTCCCTCTGTAGGTAGCATGATGATTCCATGATGAATGATTGCTTTTCCTCATGGGACTCTACGTTGGAGTCTGCTGTGGGGTCACTGTGATACAAGTGTATAGCCCAGGGCTGGTGAGCAGAAATATTAAATTGCTTCAGGTTTTTTGAGGCCAGAAACTTTTCCTCCTTCAGGAGTTGAGGTTTTGTTTCTTTTCCTGTTCACTCCTTATTAGCAATAGCATTGTGTTTGGCAAAATAGGGTTATGTCCCCCTTCCGTTTGAGCTCTTTGTTCTTAGAATTACCTGCAGCACTTTAAGACTTGAGTTCCCTACCGATCTTTCTATGATGCATATAACTAATTTTTGTTCTTTATATTTTATTTTCCTTTTAATTTTTTTAGCATTTGTCAAATCAAATAGAATAGTTTTCCTGAGTACCAAATTTACTACTGGAACATATACATCTCTTCAGACTGCAAAAACAACTTCCAGAGCCACTTTTGGGAAATACTGTATTTCACACAGTTGTGCTATAGACTGTATTAACAGAGCTTCAGTCTAAAATTTATAGGAAAAGAACTTTACACTGTATTAAATAGTTACTGAAAATTTCATTTGGTTGTGTGCATGTTTGGTTATTTAAGGGTAAGAAAGTCCTAATTGAGAAGAGCGTACAATGTCCCCTTGTCTATGCTTGACTGGTTTAAGAAAACTAATTACTCTTAGTACCCATTTTTCTTTTTAGAAAGTTATATGTAAAAGGATGTTTGCTTTGACTGCCTTTCCTATTTCTGTAATCTTATAGCCACATATGCGTGGACATATTGGGCTAAAATAATGTGTATTCTTTTTAATCTATAAGATGATACATGTTTATTCTCCCCCACTGGGTCTTAAAAGCTGCTGCAATTTGGACTGTGCCATAATTTCGCATTTTCATTTTCTCTGACTTAACTGATATCTATAAATAAAGGCTGCAACTTACTTTAATAATTAAAAAAACCCATTATTGCCTTGTGATAGAAATAACGTATTATCATTATTGCCATTAACAACTGCTGGTGTTAATAATACATATTTTCTGCTTCATCCAGAGCAACCTTCATTTGAAGCAAAGGTTTGAGGTATTGTATAACCTTTTAAGCTTCTGTTCTGTTTTGTTCTAAAGGAAAATAATTGTTAAAAGATCCTGAAAGCATATAGTTTAGGCTAAATCAATATTACAATCCAACAAATGCACTCATACAAGCATACTTGTGATTTGCTGAGAATCAGAGCAGTGGTCCTCAATCTGCTGTTGACTGCAGCTCCACCACCCAGTAGAGGGGAGATACTGCAGTATATCACCTACTCCCGCAAATATACTTGAGAGAAAAGCTATTATAGGGTCAACCTTGAGTCTTTTCAACTTCATTTAGAAACACAAGGGAATTATTTACAGATCTGTATACAGAACTATCATCAGTTCCTCATGAAAGACCTGCCTACAGCTGAAGAATGTACATTGAGAATTAGCTTTGCACATGAAGCTGGCCTTGACTGAGCCTCATGTGGATATAGTTCTCTTGCCCATTTGATAGAACTGAAAAGAAGAAAGAAGTGAATGCTTTGCATTGCATGCTGGCATGTGCTATGCATACCCATATAGAGACCAAAAATAATAAGAATAATAATAAAGAAAAGGGGACAAATTTATAAAGTATTTGCTTTGTATTCAGATTTAACTCCCATCCACCCCTTTCCCCAACCAATATATGGCAGTACTGCTGGCCTTCCTCCTCTCACATTGTAAGTGTGTAAAAATAATTGTAATACTTCTTTCATTGAGGTACCACATAATGCAATTTTTAATTGCACTTATTTTAGCTGCATCTCATTTCACTGTTCTGTAAGATAACAGTAATGATCGTCATGCTTTGCATATATACATGGTATGTGTAATTTTTTGCTTCTGAAAGAGATTTCTAACTGATTATTTCATTTGCTTAATTTGCATATATAGCAGTTCCTTGCACTATAATGACTTTGGGTTGCAAGATCAGTATTCCTGAAACCTGTTTTACCCCATGCATTTTGTCAACCTCTAGATTTGTGAAGTGGCCTCTTGGATTTACCCTCCTGGCTCAATCAGACACTCTTCCCATAGGTACAGAAAGCCATTTTTAATTATAATTTCATATGAACAGAAATTAAGCTAATTATTAAACTACCAAGTAGACAGAAATCTGTGTTTTATAGATGTTTTTATAGACCTAGACTTAACTAAGCATCTCTGTGCAAATAGATTCCCTTTTTAATAAACTGTGCACCACATATTCCCTGGCTGATATGACCTTGGTTTTGTCTTTAGACCTTAAATTTAATTCATCTAAGTCTCTGGATTTATTAATAATTCTCTCAGGAATCATCTGTCCCTCTGGGTTTTTGAGCAGATAGCTGAATCAGCTATTGTGGTGGGCTCACTCCACCTTGCTACTCAGTTCATACCTTGTTTCTCAGCTCTCTTTAGGAAGTAGTAGCCTTTCCTCCTCTTTTGACACCTCCTATACACTAGATAGTCATTTGACCTCATTAGTTCTGAGATTTAATTTGCCCAAAAAAATAGCATTGGCCAGTAGCATTCATTCATTTATTTATTTATTTTTATTTTTGGAGACAGAGTCTCAATATGTCACCCTTAGTCATTTGATCCCATTAGTTCTGAGATTAAATTTGCCCAAAAAAATAGCATTGGCCAGTAGCATTCATTCATTTATTTATTTATTTTTATTTTTGGAGACAGAGTCTCAACATGTCACTCTCAGAAGAGGGCCATGGTGTTACAACTCACAGAAACCTCAAACTCTTGGGCTTAAGTGATTCCCTTGCCTTAGCCTCCCAAGTAGCTGGGACTACAGATTCCCACAACACCCGGCTATTTTGTTGTTGCAGTTATCATTGCTGATTTTAGCAAGCCTGGGCCAGGTTTGAACCCACTAGCCTCAGTGTATGTGGCTGGCGCCCTACCCACTGAGCTATGGATGCTGCCAGCCAGTAGCTTTTTTGATAATAATGTGCTTCTGAAACCAAGGATTTGTGTCTATGAACAATAAAGTAAGTCTGGGTCTTGAGTTGGTGACCTGGTTTCTTTTGTTAACTCTCTTAAGGGCCTTTCCTCCTTGAAGTTATTTTAAAACCTGATCTTACAATAATAGATGCAGTTGCACATGTGAATTGGTGGGCTACAGTTAAGGGAAAATAATTTTTGCTGAAAAGAAAAGAATGATAACATAAAACACATATCTGTGATTGTTTCAGGTGACTAAAACCATTACTAAAAATCAGAGTATTATTTAAAGAAGAAAAAGTCCTGTTTATCTGATAATATATAAAACCTTTTGATTAATCTTATTATAATAAGGCCAAGAAGTAGAAATAGGTCCTATTGTTAATTATATTCTAATATCATTTATTATGAGTTTAAAGTTGGCAACGGATGCCTGGTGAAGTAGATGTTTTTTTCCAGCTCTTATTATGTGTCAGGCTCTTGCACTTAACAGGAGCTTAATTAACAGAAAGGAGTATCTTGTTATTAAGGAAACAAGTGCTTATAAATGAGACAATGCAATGTGGGAGAAAATTGTTTTCTTAAATACAGATTTATTTTTTACCTTTATTCAATTGTTTTTTTAAAATTTCAGATTAATTTTAAGGTACAAATTGTTTATGTCTATTAGGTGAAGTCCAAATTATAGTTGAGCCCTTCACCCATGGAGTGTGCTGTATACCCTTACATTGTGTCCATTAGGTGAGGGCATACCAATCTCCCTCCTTCTCTCTTCCCCCCACCCACCACTTGAATTTAATTGTGTTTTTCTCTTGTATGGACATGTAGTTGTTTATCTATTAGTTTCATATTAGTCCTGAATATGTTGGACACTTACTTTTCAATTCTTGTGATACTTTTACTAAGGAGAATGTTCTTCAACTCCATCTAAGTTAATACAGAAGACGTAAAGTGTATATCTTTTTTGGTTTTGTTTTGTTTTGTTTTGTTTGAGTTGGATAAAAAAAAAAATGGATAGAGTGCCATGGTATCATCATAGCTCACAACAACCTCAAATTACTGAGCTCAACTGATCCTCTTGCCTCAGCCTACCAAGTAGCTGGGACTTACCAGTGCCTGCCATAAAGGCCGGCTAGTTTTTCTATTTTTAGTAGAGGCAGGGTCTCACTCTTGTTCTTGAACTTCTGATCTCAAGCAATCCACCTGCCTCAGCTTCTCAGAGTGGTAGGATTACAGGCATGAACCACCACACCTGGCTTAGTATTCCATGGTGTACATATGCCACAGTTTATTAATGCATTCATGGGTTGATAGGCACTTGAGTTGATTCCTCTTCCTGGCGATTGTGGGTTGAACTGCAATAGACATTCTAATGCAAATGTCCTTATGGTGATATATAATATTTTTTCTTCTGGATAGATGCCTAGTAATGGGATTGCAGGATCAAATGGAAGGCTTACTTTTAGTTCTTTGAAGATTCTCTGCAGTTCTTTCCAAAGAAGCTGTATTAGTTTGCAATCTCACCAGCAGAATAAAAGTGTTCCCTTCTCTCCACAACCACACCAGCATCTGCAGCTTTGGGACTTTGTGATGTGGGCTATTCTTACTGGGTTAGGTGATATTTCAAGGTGGTCTTAATTTGCATTTCTCTGATGATTAGGGACAATGAGCATTTTTTCATGTGATTGTTGGCCAGTCATCTTTTTTCTTCAGAGAAGTTTCTGTTCATGTCTCTTGCCCACTTATAAATGGGATTGTTTGTTCTTGTTGATTAGTTTGAGTTCTCTAGATTCTAGTTTTCAGCCCTTTGTCACATTCATAGTTTGCAAATATCTTCTCCCATTCAGCAAGTTTGCTTTAGTTGTTGTGCCCTTAGCTGTGCAGAAGTTTAAAGCTTGAACATGTCCCACTTACTCATTTTTGGTGTTGCTACAATTGCCAAAGGGTTCTTCTTCATAAAGTCTTTCTGTTTTATTTGCTATCAAATAATTTTCTTTTTTTTTATTAAATGATAACTATGCACATTAATGCAATTTTGGGGTACAGTGTGGTGTTTTCATATACAATTTGAAATATTTTTATCAAAGTGGTTAACATAGCCTTCATGTCATTTTCTTAGTTATTGTGTTAAGACAATAATATTCTACTCTTAGAAAGATTCAGTTGTACCCTTGTAAGATAAACCATAGAAGTGATCCCTCCAATTACCCTCCCTCCACTTATTCCCCCCTCGCTGCTCCCACCCCCCCCCGTATACTTAGGCTGTTATTAGGTTATAGATTTCATATGACAGCTATAAATTAATTTCATAATAGGGTTGTGTACATTGGATACTTCTTCTTTCATTCCTGTGATACTTTGCTAAGAAGAACATTTTCCAGCTCCATCCATGTGAACATGAAGGACGTAAAGTCTCCATTTTTCTTTGTGGCTACATAGTATTCCATGGTGTACATATACCAGTTTGTTGATCCATTCGTGAATCTATGGGCACGTGGGCTTCTTCCATGACCTGGTAATTATGAATTGAGCTGAAATAAACATTCTGATACAAGTATTTTTGTTGTAATGTGATTTTTGGTCTTCTGGGTATATAGCTAATAAAGGAATTGCAGGATCAAATGGCAGGTCTATTTTTAGTTCTCTAAGTGTTCTCCAGATGTCTTTCCAAAAGGAACGTATTAGTTTACATTCCCACCAGCAGTGTAGAAGTGTTTCCTTTTCTCCACATCCATGCCAGCATTTCTGGTTTGGGGATTTTGTGATATG
>NW_003852410.1:19844222-19867862 GCF_000181295.1 Otolemur garnettii
GAGGACAATTTAAGCCATTCACATTGATTGAAATTATTGATAAGCCTGACAAAATTTTACATATCGAGTTGTTCGAAAGTCCAATGGACGTTTTTAATCCTTTAGCCACTGTAGAAGTTGGAGTTTGAGCAATAGTTTCTGAGTGAGTTTACTTTTGTGGTGGAGGATTACACTAGTCATTAAGGAGGATAGGTTTGAGAATTTCCTAATTTTGTTATGGCAAATTTCTTCAACATGTGAATGTCGTTAAAGTATTTAATTTCTCCATCATAGATGAAACTCAGTTTAGCTAGATACAGGATCCTGAGTTGAACTTTATTTTGTTTTAGGAGATTAAAAGTCAATGACCATCCTCTTCTTGCCTGAAAGGTTTCAGCCAAGAGATCTGCAGTCATTCTAATACTCATTGCCTTGTAGGTTATGGTTTTCCTTATGTCTGACTGCTTTCAGAATTTTCTCTTTCATCTTAACTTTGGTGAAGTTAATTATGATGTGCCTGGGGGATGTCTTGTTCAAGTTGAGTCGTGCTGGGGTTCTGAAACTATCTGCTATCTGAATTTCAGACTCTCTTGCCATGTCTGGAAAGTTCTCTCTCATAATTTCATGAAGAAGAGCCTCTGTGTTTTGTGAAGCAACTTCATCACCTTCAAGGGTTCCTATAAGGCTAATATTAGTTTTCTTCGAATTGTCCGAGAGCTCTTTGAGAGAAAGATCCATTTTTGCTCTCCATTTCTTTTGATCTTTGTGCTTCTGTGCTTGTTCAGAAGCTTTGTCTTCAAAGTCAGAGATTGTTTCTTCTGCCTGTTCCACTCTGTTATGGAGGGATTCCACTGTATCTTTCAGATCCTTGAGGGCTGCAATCTCTTGTCTCAGTGTTTCAAATTTTTTGATCCTTTTATCTTTGAGATCGTTGAATTCTTGAGACATCTTTTGAATAATTTCTTGAGATATCATTTGAATAATTTCTTGAAATTCAAATTCCGTCCTTTCTTCCATTCTGTTAATTTTATTTGCTATCCTAATTCTGAACTTGATTTCTAACATCTCAGCCATCTGTTTATGGATGGGGTCTTCAAGTGCATCTGCCACATTTTTCCTTGGGGGAGTTGATCTACTCTGGTTATTCAAGTTGCCAGAGTTTTTCCACTGATTCCGCTCCATGCTGAGTTTACCCTGTTTGGAGACCTTATCAGAACAGTTCAGTCTGTTGCCCAGAGAGACAAGGCGTATCTGTTGTCTTCTCCCAGTTCTCGGGCGCTAGGGTCACCAGGGGCAGCGGAACAGCAGCAGCTGCTCCGGAGTGTGCATAGCCGACACAGACCTCATTCTGCCTGCTGGGGTGTCCAGGGGGCAGGAGACTGGCAGTGGCCAGATCAGTCCTAGTTCAGCTCCACTGGGGTGTAGGGAGGGGAGCAGGGGAACTGCAGTGGTGTTGTGGGGAGCTCATGCAGCCTGATCAGTCCTAGTTCAGCCCCACCGGGGTTACCAGGGGGCTGGTGAATGACAGCAGCTGCGCAGAGCACAAGAGCAGCCGTATCAGTCCTACTTCAGCCCACTGGGGCAACGGGGGTGGGAGGGTGGATCAGGGGAACGGTGGTGGCCAGATCAATCCTCGTTCGGCCTGCCGGTGCAGCCAGTGGGGCAGGAGAATGGCAGCGCTGGATCAGTCCTCGTTCAGCCCCACCAGGGCCACCAGGGGGCAGGAAAACGGCAGCAGCTGGATCAGTCCTAGTTTGGCCCCACTGGGGCGACTGTGGGGAAGGGGAATGGCAGCAGCTGGATCAGTCCTAGTTTGGCCCCACTGGGACGACTGTGGGGAAGGAGAATGGCAGCAGCCGGATCAGTCCTTGATCAGCCCCACTAGGGCAACCAGGGGTCAGGGCAATAGCAGCGGCTGTGTGGGGAATGCACACATCTGGGTCACTCCTAGTTCGGCCCTCCTGGGGCAACGGAGGGGCAAGGGAAGGGTAGCAGCTGCGCACAGCCAGGTCAGTCCTAGTTCAGCCCCACCAGAGCAACCTGGGGACAGGAGAACTGCTGCAGCTAAATTAGTCCTAGTTCAGCCCCACCAGAGCAACTTGGGGGGCGGAAGAACAGTAGCGGTGGTGCAGGGCACGCATGCAACCAGATCAGTCCTAGTTCGCCCCACGGGGGCAACCATGGGGCAGTGAAACAGCAGCAGCTGGATTAGTCCTAGTTCACCCCTGCTGGAGCAACCGTGGGGGGCAAGGGATGGGGAGCAGAGGACTCCTCCGCCACCACCCACTGGACGTGCACGGCACTAGCTAGCCAACCTGGTCCCTCCTGGCGCGGGAGCCCGGAGCAGGGAACTCCTCCGCTGCTGCCCACGGGATGCACGTGGTTCTAGCAGACAGTTCTGGGCCCACCCGGAGTGGGAGCCTCCAGCTGGGATCTCCTCTGCCGCCTGTGGAGTGCTTGACTCTAGCAAGCAGTTCTGGGCCCACCCAGAATCAGGGACTTCTCCACCCCTGCCCATGAGGCACGCGTGGCTCTAGCAAGTAGTTCTATGCCTGCCCAGAGCTGGGGGCTCCTCTGCGGCCACCCACTGCCTGTGCAACTCAGGCGTGCAACTCTGGCAAGCAGTTCAGGGGCCCACTTTGTATCTGTATTTGTGTTCTTACATGCTGTTCCTTGGATTTATAGCTTGCTTAGCCTGACCAGAGTGGGGGACTCCTCTGCCGGGCCCCGCTGGCGTGCATGGGTCTAGCAAGCAGTTTTGGGCCTGCCCAGAATGGAGAACTCCTCCACAGCCTCCCACGGGACACGTGCGGCTCTAGTAAACAGTTCTGGGCCCACCTGGAGCTGGGATTCCTCCGTCGCTGCCTGCAGCCACACGTGGCTCTAGCAAGCAGTTCTAGGCCCACCCAAAATGGAGGGCTCCTCTGTAGCCACCCCCAGACATGCACAGCTCTAGCAAGTAGATCTGGGCTCACCCCGAGCAGGGGACACCTTCCCCGCTGCCTGTAGGGCCACGTGGCTCTAGGAAGCAGTTCTGGGCCCGCCGGCAGTGGCAGATTCCTCTGTCGGCCCCCGTGGAGCATGCAGGCTCTAGAAAGCAGTTCTGGGCCACTCGGAGTGGGGGACTCCTCTGCAAGCCCCCTGCGGGTCACCTTTGGCTCTAACAAGCAGTTCTGATCTCACCCAGAGCAGAGGACTCCTCCACCACTGCCCACAGGACACATGTGGCTCTAGCAAGCAGTTCTGGACCTGCCTCTAGTTGCGACTCCTCTGCCTCTTCCCCAAGGAGTGCATGTGGCTCTAGCAAGCAGTTCTGAGCCTACCCGGAGTGGGGGACTCCTGCACTGCCCCCACGGGGGGCGTGTGGCTCTAGCAAGCAGTTATGGGCCCACCAGGAGCAGTGGGCTCCACCTGCGCCAAGTGCAGCGTGCAGATCTAGGAGTGGAGGACTCTGCCCCCACTGCCGCTGGTGGTGGGTTTTGTACTTTTTGATTGTATTTTCGGGGTCAGAGCTCACCTTAGCAAAGTTGTTGTGGGTTCTTCAATCTTCTCTCTTGGCTCAACTCCAAACCATCAGCTTACTTGCCAGACTTCTGTTCTTTAAATGTCCTTCTGGATGGGAGCCTCTGTGGGAAGCTGGCTGTAGTCTGCCATCTTGACTCCACCCCCCCCCCAATAGTTTTCAATAATTATACAAACCACCTTATTGACCCCAGATGCTAATATGACACTTTTACAATTGGTGAAAGGGTAGTGATTATGGGGATTTGTTATTATTTGTTTGCTACCTTATTTTGTTTATTTTTTAGCTACATTTAGCTACACATAAGCATTTCAAAATATTAAAATTTAATAGTCATTTGTTCCTGTCTACCTCTTAGAGTGGTATTCCTTCACATTCTCCAGTAGTTATAGGTATGGAGTCTTTATCAATAGAAGTTGTGTCTTAACTTATTTCAAGGGGGATGACTAGTAAATGGGTTGTGATCTGTCTTACAGGAAGGTAGGAACTTCCAGAGCTGAAATTCGTCTCTGGTTGTACATTAAACTCCTTTGGGATTATGATAACATCTTAATTTGAGTCTAAATTTCTTTTATTTTAAATTGCTGAAAACCTCAATAGCCCTAATGTTAAGCATTGCCATGATATCCTTGAAGAGGTCTATTATAAGGGATTGACTCACACGACTATGGAGGCTGAGAAGGCCCACAATCTTCTATATGCAAAGTAAAGGGGACAGAGCCAGTGACTTACTTAGCTTCCTGTCCAAATCTGAAGGCCCAAGAACCAAGAATGCCAAGGGCAAGAGACAGATGTCTCAGCTAATCAGACACATAGAGGAAAATACCCCCTTCTTCCTTCTACCTTTTTGTTCAGCTCAGACCCCCAACAAATTGGATGATGCCCACTCACATTGGTGAGGACATCTTTTACTCAGTCCACTGATTTGGGTACTAATCTCTTCTGAAAATACCCTCACAGACACCCCCAAATTAAAAAATAATTTTTTACCAGATATCTGGCATCCCACTGTACAATCAAGTTGACACATAAAACTAACTGTCGTGCTTTCCGAGGGTCCCAGTGTTAATTCTAGGGATAATGAACACACTTACTGCAGAAGTATGAGTCAGTCTATTGATACTAACAAAATCTTACTAGTAATCTTCTGTGATGTTAAATTTTAAACTAGAAGAACACTGAGTCAGATGCAAAATAATTTTCTTGCTGAAGGTGAAGGTGAAAGAGAAGCAATTGTGAGTGGAAGACCTTAGGTAGACACAGGGAGCAGTCTTAGAAGGCAGAGGTGGTGGAAGGGTGGGAGAGAAGGAATAAGGCTTTCTAAACTGGATAGTCAAGCAGAAGACAGTAGGGAGATTGTTCAGACTGGAAAAAAAAATAAAAAGAATGGTAAACTTGACATTCAGCCATGTAAGAAGGGGCCAAATTGTGGAAACCAAAAAAAAAGCTGTGTCACTTCTGTGCCCATTGTTGTCCCGAAGTAGCTCATTTGGAACCATCCATCAAGCAGATAACGGCAGTGGCAGGGGTGGTAGTAGCTATGACCAATGGTTATTTAGCTCCTATGTTGGGCTCTTGCACTTTCTTGTCGATTATTGCACTTTAAGATATTATTATTATCTATTTTACAGCCAAGGAAAGAGGCATACAAGAGGTTCATAACTCAACCGAAGGCCACAGATCTAGGATGTGTAAGGCTAGTGTGTCAGCCTAGGCAATTTCACACCGTATTCCACATTCCTACACTTCCCTGTGTTACCTCAGGGTGGGAGGTAGCACAAAGAGACCCTGGTAGGAGGAGCATCATCCTGCATTTTAAGAGGGACACTGATAACTGGGGACCATCCAAAGGAGGATAATTGGGATGACAAAGAACTCTTGAGTCCCTGTGAACAGAAACAGAGATACCAAGAATGATCAGGTTAGTGAGAGAAAGTGATGTTTGGCCTCATATCTCCCACTTTCCTTCTCATACCCAAGCACCGTGGGCTGAGTTCCTTCACCATTGTGTATTACAGAGATGGAGGAATTACCCTGAAATTTTTAAGTGAATTACAAGAATATTCCAGATGGATGGAACTCTTTTTATCAGTGACAAAAGAGCTCCTAAAAGATGACATTCAATTCATCTTTATTGAATGAGATTTCATTTGCTTTTATATTCCACTAAAGCAGAACTTGAACATTGAGTGCCCAGAACACAAAATCATGGTACTTCTCGATTTCTATAGTTTTGATTTTTCACCATACACATGTGGTCCTTTAGAGACCTCATGAAGTGGTGAGGAGGAGGAGGAGAAGCCATATATGGTCAGTATAATATCAGTGTTAGTCCTGTTATTGGTGAGGACCTAAACAACAGAGATGATGCGCCCAGCTCTGGTAAGGTATGCCACCATTTTAGTAATGGTGTTTCAGGGACAAGACACGCTTCCATAAAGACGGACATCGGTTCTAAGATGGATTCTGATATCTGAAATGTTAAAATGTCTGAAGGCTTTTATTTTGGAATACAGAAAATTAGAAGGAAATTCTACCTCTGTCTTTTTAAAGCCTAATGGAGGGAGTGGTTCAGAGAATGCCAAGTAAACACTGGTGAAAATGGTGTGATCTGTGGGTATTAGGGCTTTTAAGAGGTAAGGGTGGGATGAGGAAGATAGAATCAAAGGCTAGGCATAAAACGGGCCAAAATCAAGTCAGTGCATGTTAGGAGGAGGGAATTCTAATGTCTGAACTTGAATGCTAATATATCAGCTTACCCCTTAATGGAGGCTGCATGTAATTTTTTTCAGGTTAATATGAGGGTATTGCATGAAATTATTAATTAGGGAACATCTTTTACCCACCCACAAGTAAGACCAAATCAACCTTGGCATCTCAGCCTGAGGAAACCTGCCTACAGCAATCCAATAAATCCATCTCCAAAGGCACTGGCCACCTTGTTCTACCTTTCATTCTCTGATCTAGAAGCTTCAGCCTAACGTGGTGGTGTCCTCACAGCCTTCTGATTGTTGACCATGCCTCTTGGTCTAGCCAATCAAGCAAGCAGAGTGTAAATGCTACAGATGCTCATATCCCTGGGCTGTGCACCCTTTAATAAGGTACATAGACACTAAACAGACCTTGGTCATCACCCTGTGGACATTATCAGAAATAAATGGTGTATGGTACCTATTAAATTAGGGCTTTAGAGATCAATAAGGAGATGTTCTTACTTGAACTATGCTTTCAAAATCTCTCACTCTAGATCATGTTCAGTACTGTATAAAATTAGTAAAGGCAGAGATTATGACTTTTTGGTCACTAACTTTCTCTCTACATCTTAACACAGTAACAAACATATTGTAGGATCATAGTAAATTTCTGTTGAATGTTCTTTCTTTTAATATTGTTATGCTTTATTGGTCCCCAAAGCTATTCATGGCATTAAAAAAATAAAATAACAGCACCAAAGTTTTGAAGTGTAGTCTCTGAGAGTTAGAGCTGACCGCCACTTGGTTCTGCTTTTTGCATTTACTTCCTTCATTTGAGTAAACTTCTCCCTACCTTGAAGAAATGTACCACTTACATTTAGACTTATTAATGTGCAAATCATCTTTGTTTTTATTCTAAGAATTGGAAAGCTTCTTATTGAAATACTTAACTCTCCAAAATAACCCAAAATAGGCTTTTTAAAAGCCAATTTCAATTATTTTTCCAGCCCAGTTTGTACCAAAAGATACAAGGCAGTTCTCCTGACAGTGTCTTTATAAATCTAATTAAACTCTTCTCAATCTTCTTTTATCCATAAAATCCAAATTTGACCTCGATATGTCGTGGTAGGTGAGAAAACATGAGTTTCTACGCCCCATTCTCCCAATGAATATGACTTAATCATCTTTCCTTTTTGTAGTAGTAAGAAGTTTAATAATGGGTAGAATAAAAGCAGCAGCCTGGTGCTACTAGCAGCATTCACCATGACTGATGCATATTTATTATTTGATCAGACATTCAGTACATCTGTGCAGGATATACTCCAGGATTTCTAGAACAGGTGATGTAATTCAGGCTGTGAGAGATGAAGAGATGCTCCCAAGTCTCCCACCTGTATTTTATGTCCTTGTCCTTGCTTCTTTGCCTGCTTTTTGTTGTTGTTTGTTTGTTTTGCTGAAGGAGGATCATTTGGGGAAGATCATTTGAAATGGGCTTTGTTTAGTTAGCTTATGTCAAGGGTTATATTAGACAACAAGAATGTATCTGGGTCTCTGAATGTGGTAGGCAGTATACCAGGTTGGGTAGGAGTTTGCACTATATGGTCAGGTAGACTTGGATTAAAACCCAACTCAGGCGTTAAGAGGCTATAGGACAATGGACATGTTACTAACTAATCTTTATGCCCTCCACTGTCAACACTTGAACTTCTTATGGGTGTGTGACTGACTTGATGCCTATGATATGTTTATAACACCTGACACAGAGTAATGCCCTTAAAAAAAAAGATTATTTGTAGATGTTACATGTATGGGGGGGTGTGTGTGTGTCTGTATTTCTTTTTGTGTTTTATAATATCATGCTGCCTAAAGGAGGACTATTTTTGAAAATATGGAAGAACTGGCCTGAGGCTAGGTCCTGTTGTAGGATAATAGCAGACTAGGTGGTACCCTTGAGAGGCTCCTTATTCTTCAATAAGAAATTAACAGAGGACAGAGAAAGTTCAGTAGTTTTACTTTGTGGTAAACGGACCTCTTTAAATCAGTAACAAGAAAATATTCTTTTATTTCTCAGTCTGTCCTGCAGTAGTGTTAATAATATCTTTGTCACTTCCCTTTTTTTTGTACTTTTTCCCCTAGCCTCCCTTGAAGTCAGAGATGAAAACTTTAATTTACCAATATAAACTATTGTTTTTAGAAACCATTGTTCAAGACTGTTATCTTTCTCATTTACTGCCAATGTGGTTCACTGCACTGTTATAAAAGAAAATCACAAGCAATTTTCAAGTCAGAGCATTTTAGTAAGGTCTATCTGTTACCTTACATGCTTTCTAGGTGAGATGCCCAGTTATAGTAAATGCCTTATCTTATATTGTAAGTCACTTCTTCTAAATTCAATTCCATTTTTCTTTTGCCACTCTATTGCATTTTTCTTCTGAAGGATGACAAACAGGTATATTATACCTTGCAAATGAATTGGTTTCTGGATGGCAGTAATAATAAATCAAACTAATTGGCTGTGACTGCCTTTGTCAGTGCCTACAGCTTGCCTATGAATCTTAATACATGCCAGTTGGTTCTCTTCATGAAGCAATCAAACCATCCTTGCCTTCTCCACCGTGTGTTTGATATCTCCCTCCACCATAAGTTCATTAAAAATAAACATGTTTCTGTGGAATGATTGTGTTGTTCAGTAGCTCTTGATTTGTCTGATCTGATTATCAATGTGGCATTCCAAATTTTGTTCCACTTCATCAATTACTCTATTTTCTTTTCCTATGTGATTCTTATCCACTCTGTGGATCATATCAATGCAGTTTGTAAATCATAGTAAATTAGCTTAACACTTGTTTGGAAAGGCCTTATTTTTGACAAAAAACAGGAAATTGCCTATTGTACTGTCATAAATTAGGGATCAATTCAAAATAAGTTTCTCTTATCATTAACTTTTGAAACAAAAGACTTCTAATATGAGACTTTAAGAAAACATTCACTAAGATTTGAGTTAAAATGATTTATTTTCTCTGGCTTGATTTGAGTTAAAATTATTTGCTTCCTCTGGCCTCACCAGCTGTATTTACATGTATTTATAAGAAAACTTTCCCAGACAAAAGGCCATAATTTTAGATTAATATTCTGATTCATGGTCTCAACTGCATTTCTCAGCCAGAGTCAGACATTTGGACTGACTGATTCACATGTGGTTTGTAGACTGAGTTTTTACACACCTTCCTCATGAGGACAAACGTGTCTTCCCAAAGGTTAGTTGAAAACAGTAGAAAATCTATATCAGGAGAAATTAAGAAAACCCTTGACCTCATGTTCTCAATGGAATGTGGTAGGATATCTTTTCAGGAAATTAAAGATGTGATTTAGAGTTATTTTAATTAAATTTGTTCTCCTAAAGAGTCT
The DNA here is from genome assembly GCF_000181295.1 of Otolemur garnettii. Lineage (NCBI taxonomy): Eukaryota > Metazoa > Chordata > Mammalia > Primates > Galagidae > Otolemur > Otolemur garnettii. Next base: position 19,853,826 of record NW_003852410.1, read on the forward strand.
GTCAGTAGAAAATCAATTCCTTTGTAAACTTAGCTGGTTTAAATAGCATGACAGAATCGTCTCATGGCAGTACTGAGGCTGGCAGCTCCCTGGTCCCTGGATCTAGCACAATGCCTGGCACGTAGTGAGTGCTGAATGCTGAAGGGCAGATACTAAGGGGTTATGCTGTTGCAGTATCAGGAGGCAAACGCTCTTAGGTAGCATGCCATAGTATCTTGTCCCTGACATTCTGAGCAGCCTTTTTTTTTTTTTTTTAATCTGTGAATTGGCATAGAGAGAATACAACTATTTCAAAGGTTACACATTTCTTATAATACTGATTTGCTTATCTTTATTTCCAACAAGATAGTTCCCTCTCAATGTATTTTATTATCTCTGAGTTCCAGGATAGATCTAGGCCATTTGTGCCTTTCCTGTGAGGAGCAGGTAAAGGCAGGATGCCCCTCCTCTACAGAGACAGTGATTCACCAGGCTGATGTGGGCTCCAGGAACGGAGGTCTTAGTAGCAGGCACGGTGGCTCACTGGAAGCAGGACTCAGGGCTTCAAGGAAGTCTACCCCCACCTCTTGGTCTTCCCCTACCCTCCTGTGGCTCAGAAGGGGGGGATCTTATATTTAGCTTTTGACACTAACTGTATTTTGTCAGACAAAGAAAAAATTGGGTATACATTATAGTTGTCGTCAATGAACACCAGCACTGCCTTACGGAACAGAAATAGGAAGTCTTCATACTGTAAAGAACAGCTCTCATACTTAGATAAACATGTGTTCACATTCTTATCTGACCACTAAAGATCTGGTGATCCTTGCAAGCTACTTCACCTTTCTGAGCCCCCATTTCCTTGTCTCTAAGAATTGGTGGCAATAAATTGTAGCTCATAGAAGTTTAGTAAGGACCGAATGACTTATTTATCATGTATGCCATGTGTAGCAATAATTGCTCACAGTTAGTGAGTACTTACCATTTGCTAAGTACTGGGGTTTACTTTAATTATCTTGTTTAATCTTGGCCTCAGCCCTACAAGGTAGATGCTGTTATTATCCCCATTTTAAAAATAAAGAAATAGAGGCCCAAAGAAGTTAAGTCACTCACAGCTAAGTTAAGTGATTGGGAGGTCAGAATCAGAATCTACCGCATGAGTAGAATTTTACAACTCCTCAGAGGCAGGCTTGTGTGTTATTTACTTTTGCATCTTGCTTTCTCTTTTTGACCTCAGGAACCAGAGCAGTATTTTGTTCTGTGTGGGTGAGGTCCCCCACTGTAAAGATTAAAGAATAATTTTTATGCAGTTATAGCCTTAACAGTGAAATAGGCCATATTGCAAAGGAAGGAGCACCTTGTCTTTTAAAGGTTCAAGCTGCAGCTGGCAGACCTCTAAGGTCCTGCCCACGTGTCAGATTTTCTAGTTTGTTCATCTCCTTGCCATGCCCACATTAGGTAAGATTTTTTTCTCTGCCAGAGAAGAGAAAGTGAATGCATCTATGAATTATGTGTTAAATTGTTCAGTCTTCACTCTTGCAAGGTGAAATCTCCTCCTGAGAGTCCTACCAACTATTATTGTCTAAGCTTTACTAAAGAATCAGATTTTCATTTCATTTCATTTCAACTATTTTTAGTTTTGAGAAACTGGTTTGGTTCCTTGTTAAAAAGTATCGTAAGCATCATGTTGTTACATTACAATATGAATGTAGTGCTAGGTGAATTTATATGAATTATTCCATGTTTGAGGAGGAAACATTTGGTTCTTGTTCTGAATAGAATTGTTTAAGGGAATGGAATTGCAAGTGTACACTTTTTCCATCCCTTTCCAAAACCCTTGGCCTTGTCTAGGCAGCGAACAATGATGACTACACTGAAAATGAGATTACTATGGCACTTTCTAGGTTTCCTGGATCTTTAATTATTTTTAATTAATTGTTAATGAAACATTTATGGAAAAGCTTACTGTTTATGGAATAGCTTATCTTTTATGGAAAAGACACCAAATATCTTGAAAATTTATGCTTGCATTGGTGAAACATAAAATAGTGTATTATATGGTAGTACTTTTTTTTGAGATAAGAATTCTTTTTGCACCTATTTTTTATGACTCATCCTTAACTCATCTTTCTTATCCTTTGACACTTCTTCTTCAAAGAATCAAAAAAGCTTTCTTCCTCATTTTTTTCCTTCAATTCACATGAGCTCCACTTTTAAGTGGAAGAAATAATGTTGTTTTTTCCATAGGCATTGATTATAAATTCCTTCTCCATGCTGAATTACAACTGTCCTCTTGTGGATACCCGTCGCAGTCATATTTCATATCAATCTTCCCTTTACTCACTTATTATAACACTAAACCACATATTTTCATAATTTTTGATGATCTATATTAAGCAGTACAATCAGATTGTCAGAGGTTTGAAGTAGATTTCATCATGAAATGGATTCAACTTTATGTGGATAGTCCTATAGTTAGCAATGTGCTTAACAAATACAGATTATTCCCTGTAATTTTTTCAGATGGAATTGTGATGTTAATCTACAGTATTTCTCATTAAACATACACTGTAATTAGAGACTTAAGGCATAAACCATTTAAGAAATCAACCCAACTTACTCTCTTTTCAGAGAAACAATATACTAATGTGATATCAAATTCTTTCATATTCTCTGTACAAAGTCTTCATTTAAATCATTAAAACAAAAAAGAAAAAGAAGCTAGCATATTCCAAAGCAGTGGAATTTTCCCACATACAAATTTTTAAAAGATCATCCTATTTAAAAGTATAAATCTACTCCCTAGTACTTGTGGTTTAGATCTCAATATGACAAAAGACTAGTTTCAATTCTGATATGCTGTCAGTAAATAGTAAAAGTGTATCAATGTTTATTCAGTGATCTGCTATAAATTCAATTGCTAAATATATTTTACTGAAAGATACTTAAACCCTTATTGAACTCTATTCTACCCAATAATGAACCAGCAATTTAACCTTGAATTATTTGATAAATGACATTTAGGAATTGTTTATGGGTTGGTTTTGCCTCAGGGTCTTTTAGGACTTTGCAATCAAAACATAAGCCAGGTTTACTGTCTTTTCAGTATTTGATTTACTGGGGCTGGAAAACCCACTTCCAAGATGAGTCACTCACATGGCAGTTGGCAGGAGACCTCAGTTCCTTTCAAGATGCAACCCTCTTGAGTGTCCTTGTGACATGGCACTTGGATTCCCCAGAATGAGTGATCTGAGAGAGAGCAAAGAGGAAGAACCTTTGGTAACCTGGCCTCAGGAGTTGCACACTATCACTTTCACCCTATTCTGCTCGTTAGAAGTGAATCATTAAGTCCAGCCTGTGCTCCAGAGGAAGAAAATTAAGCTCTTGAACAGGGGAACATTAAGTAATTTGTGGACATACTTTAAAGCCACCACAGAAGGAGATCTTTGTGGAAGGCTTGTCCCAAGTTTAAAGAATGTATTAGATTTGATGTTTAGAAAGGACATTTCAGGCTGTGCCAAGGACTTGAGCCAGGCACACCAAGGGGTGACTAAAGGTGTTATGGTAAAAGAGTGTAAGGCAAACTGTAAGAGCAGTAGATCTGGAGTCAGGTAAAGATCTGTACTTAACAAATGTGTGACCTGGGATTGTCACCTTTGTCCCTATAAAATAAGAAAAGCAGTCAGATCCAGTAAGTCAGCACATAAAATATACCCAGTGTCCCATCTTAGCTACTGCTTTGGGCCTTAATATTATTATTACCATGTGTGGATTCATGTTTTATAATTCTTCCGTCCTTTCTTCCCTAGCCTAAGAAATCCACCTGGATCTCCTCTCTAAACTTGCTTGTTTGTTTTCTCCCTTTATAGCTTTTTCCCACATTCCTTCATTTACACATGCAATTGTTTTCCATGTCCAAATATTTTCCATAATATTTCATTACATGTACAAATTTTCAAATCCCTTCAGGGAGAGGGAAAAGGAAAAGGTGGCAATAGCATCAGGAAAGACATGTCCAGGTGTAGAAAGCCCCTTCTGAGATTGGCACATCTGGGTAGTGTGGGAGCTACAAAGGTTAAGCCCAGAGAATAGATGCCGATCTTTGATACATTTTGTGTAGCTAGTTGACACTGGCAGAACACACAATGTAACAGAAATGAGTATTACAGGAAGCATTTTCTAGCCAGGGCAAACAAGAAATGGGAGACAAACTCAGCCAGTCTTGAGCAACCCAGAAGACTATGTTAAAAGAGAAAAGCACTCACTTTCCTCATAGGGTTGTGGTCAGATAGAGAACCCAGTGAGAACCCCAGACTGTGGTATTCAAGATAGTCTTAAAAATAAGAAGAAATAAAAAGCAAGCTCTTCAACACATTTATAAATGTATTTCTTTCAACCCACCCAAAAAGCTTCTACTTTGGTAGGGCACAAAAAAGACATTAAATAAATTCAGTACTACTTTTGGACCTAGCATATAGGGAAATACATGTTCATTAAATACACTCTGCTGAGGGACAGTATGAGAAGGTAGATGAGGAAGGCTGTCCAATCAGGGATGTTTGTCCAGATGTTTCAGACAGAGTGGAGAAGAGAAAAGGCATCTCTGCCTTCTTGGGAAGGCACATGCTCGTCTGAGTTGTAGATTCAGGTCCCATGTGTTCATGTCTGTCCTAAGGTGGTCCTTACTTCCTGGAAAAGCCTATAGAATTCAAGAGCTTCTGTTTCCTCCCCAGTAGTTTTTCTTGGTTATTATACCATCCTGTACATATTCCTGTGGGTGTATTTTGTGATTGACTATTAACAGCTTAATGACCGAGTTTATTTGGGTAGGAAAACAGAAGAGTGTGTGAGGTGACTAGTTGAAGCCAAGACACTGGCAGTTCATGGGAGTTAAACATCATCTTTTGTCAGAGGTTGTAGACCTATGCTTTTACTTATTGACCCCCTTCTTGGGTTTATCTACATGTTATCTGTGTTCCTCCTTTAGACAGACTTGGAAGCCACGTGGCAGGGCTGCTCAGTCTTACCAAGCCCATCTTTCATTATGCTGAAGTAAGGATCACAAGTCACCTCCTAGAGGGCCCTTCCTTAGTTTTGTTTGTGGCTAATAAACTAAATGAAGCCATTTCATTGCTGAGAAGTCAAGTGCTGTTTTCACCTGACAGGCTATCATCTGTCATTTATAATGGACAGGACCCAAGATAATAAAGCATTTGGCTTTTTTCCTTTTTTAGCCTTTAACTTGGGTATAGATCCAGACAGTTAATAAGCAATAATTTCAGATTCTCAGGTTTTAGCTATCCCCCAAAAAGAAAGAGGGAAAGAAGTATGTGATAATACTCATTTAAGGACTTGTGCTGAGAATATTCAGACGTATTTTACTGTGTCAGGCTTCCTCAACCTTTTTAAACAGGAGGCCAGTTCACTGTCCCTCAAGCCATTGGAGGGCCGGACTACGGCCCCCAGAATGAGTCGGCTGCTAAGCAGGACAGGCAGAGGCGGCAAAACACCCAGCGGGCCAGATAAATGTATGTGGACTGCATGTATGGCCCCCGGGCCATAGTTTGAGGACGCCTGGTGTAACTCATGACCTTGGATGGGTTGTAGAGAGGGGAAAACTGAACAAAAACTAACCTTCCAGTTCCAGAAGGCTGAATGGATTTTCCCAAGTTCAAACTAGGTTGGTCACAATAGAATGTTATTAGTTAGTGTTAAAGGAAACAGTGGCTCACTCAATTCATAGTATATGCAGGCAAGTTTGTTTTTTAAAGACTAGTAATGGAGGAGCAGGTAGAGGATATAGGAAACTGGAACTAGCAGCCTGGGACCTCTTATGTCCCTAAGCTCAAGAAAAGAGAGAAGGGGTTACTTCACCAGAAGAGAAGTCCTATAATGAAAATTTGAAATGCTCGGGGGACCTTCTGTGGAGGACACAGCCAGCTAAGATAACATCGCTGGGGGGGACTTGTGGAATAAATACCCCAAATTCCTTTGCCTCCTGCCAGACCTTCCCGTATGCTATACAAGAAAGGAGCCCACTGATTTGGTCTCTAATCAGCCTCTCAGGGCCCAGGGCAGGTTTGAAAAGAGTGGAAAGAACTTGGTGAGACACCTGAGAGATCTGTAGCCCAGACGGGTCCCAGAGAGTGACGTTTTGATGGTCAACTGAACATGTGAATTAGGGAATAGAATATTCTGGACCGCAGCAGTTGGAGGATTCTGTGAGGTCTGTAAAACGTTAACCATGGATGGGAGAAGGTGTGGCCAATCGATGATTTAGACACTCTAAAGTGGAAAGAGTTTTGTTAAATATCATTTTTAGCAGGCAGTCGGGGGTGCTTTGCCAATGTTGTTTCTGATTTGCTCCAGACATGGTACACTGACATTTACAGAACTGCTAAATAAATAGATCAGACTTCCACACAAAAGATGCAGGCAAGGTTAGACAAAGGTATCAGTAATTTTAGAACATTGTGTACAGTTGAGGATGTGTTCTGGTGACAGTGATATCTGATACTGCTGGTCAACACAGAATGCATTCTATAAGATTCCTCTCCTGCTGATATTAAATACTACTCAGCAGCAGTCCTGCCCAGGCATTTCAGAGGAGCCCTAAAACAAATAAGATGTTGATTATTTTTATAAATGCAAATGTTCAAATGGGTAATGTTCCTAGAGTGTTGTTTCTTTCCTCCTGATTTACCTGAGTTTTTAAGTTTTCAGTGCTAAGGAATATTATCAGCAGTGACAATTTCAAAGTTTTAAAAATCTGGGTATGAAGTTTGATGTTGGAATCATTTTACTAGAATGAACAAAGGGTAGAGAATTGGAGAAATGAACTGAAAACTGCTTTTTACAAAGAAATTTGGCAGTATGTTGATTTTTACATATATTCTAGTTAGATTTATGAGTAAAACATATGTATGTGTTTTTTTTAATTTTTTAACTTAAAACAATTTTAATATAAATTAACGTGAAAACAAATCTATGCTTTGTAGGGGGAAAAAATAAATAGCTTGTATCTTACTGAGATCTCACCTAGAAGCTTATATTTTTACTTTTCCCAGTCAGATATTTCTCCACTGTGGTTTTGATATGAATCTTTGTCAACCCTTTAGGTTTATTTGAACAAATGCATAAAGTGTCAGAGAATCATTATGTTCCACCTTCATTTTGCATTAGACTTGTTATTTACAGAAACAGTGGGTTTTGCCATTAACTAAATTTGTCTTTCTTTCTCTGTGGTGTGAATTGTGAATCTGTGTGGTCATAAGTTTTGGCTCTGTCTGCATGGCTAGATTTTTTTTTTTAATTTATGTCTTTTGTGAAAAAGGAGAAGAAACCACCAATAGAAACATTTTATTTTCTTTCCTATAGGGAAAGTTACCCTATCGAGATTATTATGTTATAACAATAAATGGATAAACATCCTGTTTATAGATTAATAAATGGGTCCTCACCAAGTTGTCAATTTCATGGGTGTTCTTTAGATTAACTCTCCAACTAATGATGATAGAATAGACATACTGACATTCATCATGATGAAGTCTGAGTGATCTGACAAAATACTGCCCAGAAAGAATGTACTGATAAATATTCTTATTCTGCACCAATGTGGCTCCCATCACAGATAAAATAGAGATACAGCATTATGAGTAATGAGTATCCTGTCTTGAAAACAATTATCTGTTAAGCTGGGAAGACAGTTTTATAACCAAAATATTTCTTAACAGTCAATTCTAATTGCTTAATTTTTGAGTAAAATTGCATACCTCTATTATTTAAGCTTTTGATGTCTCTTGGTGAAATAGTATGACCAAAATCCCTTTGCACTATTTTTTTTAAGCTTCAAATGTCTCTGTAGCCAAATTATACATTATGGTAGCTTTTGCAAGTGCTATTTTAAACACACAGTACTCAAAAAATAACCTTGCATTTACCATTCTAAATGTCCAAGTGGCTTTTGTAATCTTGGTAATAGTTCTGACTTTTAGTTAAAAGGATATAAGAAAGGTCTCTGTAAAAGATAAAAAACATGTGTGCTTGCTTCCCCAAACCTCTGTACCCTTCAATCCTTGTAACTCATTGTCTTCTGTACCTGCTGATAATGCCAATCAGTATTTCCATGTTCCGATTTTTCCTTCTCCTGGAAATCCTGTTAATATCTGACTTGACCACTACAGCTGTGTTTGCTGGCAACTAGAGAGCCCTGGTCAGGACATTTGTGATTGCCGGTATTTACTGTGAAAGCCTTCTGCTTTGTAGATCTGTAAATTCGACCTAAATAGTGAAATGATTAGCATCTCTGTGGAGAATGACCCTGGGTCCCTGTGCCAACACCAGCCACAGATGGCACAGCTCCTGAACACCTTTCTCTTGACAGCTCTCCGCAGATCAAATTTCCAACCCATTGACTTTTGCAGAATCCCTCAATTAGAGTGTTAGAAGTTAAAACACAGATGGTTTGCTAAAACTCACTTAAGCTAGAATCCAAATTAGTTGACCAGAAGGTGATTTTTTTTTTCAGGGAGCATTACTTAGGTCTACTGCTTCATAGAATACACTTTGGGAAACTTTGACTTAAGCAAACAGGTAGTCATTGGGGAGGAAATATGGTTCTATGATTTGTATGGTACATTATTCACAGTATATTTTAAGCTATTAAAATAAACCAGTATTTGTAATGGAAGGTGCCTGGATCCTACATAGAGCTGAAAGTCTATATTTAAATGTTATGGTTTTGATATCCCTAAATATACATAAGTAATGAGATAGTTGCTAATTGTCTGGGTGTGAGTTAGATTTCCGTACTGCTTCATATGTTCTTTGTGAAAGTCATTAAAGGAGGAACAGTGTCGACAGTCTTAACTTTAAGTTGTAATTATCAAAATATGTATTATGTAACTCCAAAGTTACAGATACAAACGTGTAATGCACTTGCTTTGATTCCTACTCTTTCTTCCACTTGCACAGCAGGCATTGTTTAACCACTCAGAGGTCTCCTTGACAGAACCAGGATGTGTTCTCATCATCATTCTGGACACAGCACTACAAACAGTCATGTACAAAGAACAGAGTTACCGTGCCTTCCATTGACCATTCTATGACCTGAAATCTGTATTGACGATGACATCTCTTGATTGGAATTTTTATGTACATAATTACAAATAGTAACAGTGGCAAAGGGATAAATTTCAGTGTGTCAGAAAGGAGATGGGAAGCTTATCATTCTGCAGAGAGGTGTATTGTAGGGGCCTCTACTTCAGGACAGAGTCCAGGTTTTCGGGGGAGGTTGTTTTTGCAGTAAAATTCACAGGTTTTTCTTAAAACCTAATTTTTATTAAATCATAACTGTATACATATATGGGGTACAATGTGATGATTTGATATACAATGTGGAATGTTTAAATCATACTGATTAATATAACCATCACCTCACTTATTTTTGTGGTAAGACATTTATAATTGTCTTAATTGTTTTTCTTCTTGTTTTGTTTTGTTTTTTTCACTAAATCATAGCTGTGTACATTAATGCAGTCATGGGGTACAGTGTGCTGGTTTTACATACAATTTGAAATGTCTTAGTTGTTTTGGAATGTACCCTTGCCTTATGCACATTAGGTGAGATCCCACCAAATACCCTCCCTCCACTTTCCCTCCCCACTCCCCTCCCTTACCCTGTCATTCCTCTCCCCTCTTTCTTTCTGGACTATCTTTGTGTTTTATCATTTGTAGGAATATGTAAGTGTATCTATATTGGTTTTGTAATAGTATTGAGTAATTTGGATACTTTTTTTTTCCATTCTTGAGATACTGTACTAAGTAGAATATTTTCCAGCTCCATCTAGGTAAACCTAAAAGATGTAAAATCTCCCTCTTTTTATGACTGCATAGTATTCCATGGTACACATGTACCAGAATTAGTTTATCCATTCATGGGTAAGAAGGCTAGGACTCACTACTGTACTGTCATTATCAATTCCCAGCCCTATCTATGTAGAAATTGGAAACCATAAGCTCTAGACAACTCTTTTACCAGTAAGGAGGGAACATCTTGGGTTGTAAAGAACCAAAAGCCATTGATCCATGAAACTACAGAATATATCTTACCTCTGATCAATTTTAATTGAGCAATGAGATTTGAAAGCAAGAAATACTTGGGAACTAGAATATAGGATTCAGGAATATATCCTTCAAGCCTGGAAACAGAACCAGAATAGAGGTAGGACTCTTCGCTAATCATGTTAGTTGCTAGTTATAGAGAAACCACCAGAGGGACTAGAAAGAACATGGACTCAGAACTAAGACCAACTAGTTCAAATCCTGGCTCTGTCACTTGGTAGCCATGTGACCTTGAGCAAGTTACTTAAGCTCTTTTTGAGTCTCAGGTTATTTACCAGGGAAGGTTGTAGTACATAATTTCTAGCACCTAGGAAAATTGATGCTCAATAAATCTCAGTCCTCCATAGGATTTTACTTACTCAGGTGAGGGGAAAATTATAGGATATAAGTAGGGTAAAGAATTTAGGAAGAAGAGAGTAGACAGATAAAGGACACACTCACTTCCCCAGCCTCACCTTGGCTGTTCTCAGAGGTTAGGGTGAATGGAAACAATTCCAAAGGATTCATGAGTCATCTGTCAAATGTTATTTCCATGCTTTCAACTTAGAAAAGTTGGAATCAAATGTTTGGTTTATCTTGAGTGATGAATTAAAAATACTGAAATATTGTTTGCTATTAAGGGTGATGTTTAAGATACTTCTCTTTGATTCTAAGATTTTCAGACTAGATTATGAACTTACTAAAATTATTTCTTTTTTCTTAGGAGAACTTAAAAGAGCAGAGTGAGAGGTTGTTTTTCTGAGAATTCTGGTTTTCACGTGTCATTTATAGCTGTGAATATTTCGGTAATATGTGAGTTACTTTAACCCAAAGAGCCTAGCCCTTGAAATTAATCCAAAGAAATTAATTTCAAACTCTGTGGTTTATCTCACAAGGGTACAAGTGAATCTTTCTAAAAGTAGAATATAAATGTCTTAACACAATAACTAAGAAAATGACTATGTTAACTATGTTAAGAAAAGGCTATGTTAACCAGTTTGATGAAAATATTTCAAATTGTATATGAAAACACCACACTGTACCCCATGATTGCATTAAAGTACACAGCTATCATTTAATAAAAAAAAGAAGAAGAAGAAGAAGAAGAAGAAGAAGAAGAAACCAAAGGTAGAAAAGTAAACCTGAGCCACTCACTAGTATTTCAGCAGAAGGCAAGTCTGGTCCCAATGGAAATGATCTGTTGGTTTATTTGTAAGATTACAACAAAGCCCAAGATTCAATTCCTCACCTGAATCACTTCCTTATTGACTTAATCCATTTAGATTCCCCTCTAATTTAGCATAGTATTTTTATTAAAGCCAGGCATACAAACATCAATTATCCAAGCTGTATCTAATTTCCTTCACCATTTATTTTCCTTCATTGGCTGACAATGGATTAGAAGACATGATTAGAATTCTTCAGGAAAATAAAAACAATAACAAAGAAGAGAAAAATAGTTCCACAAAAACAGATGCTTAAATAAGATTTTGATTCAGAATCAAAATAACTTGGGATTTTTAAAAAGTCCTTATCTTGACTAATGTAAACATGCTTGCTTGATTTTTATCAACCCAAATGCCCACTGCACTGGGACTAGATAAGCATTTCAAATTGGATAGGCTACTGTGAAAAAGCTCAGTAGTTGCACTTCCTGTGCTTCACAGACATCTGTGCTATAGTGTATTTTAAACCCAGTACAGTATTTAACCACTTGCAAAAGCCATTGCACAATGGCTGGCTTATTGCAGAAGTTTGTTTCTTCACTTTCTTTCACAGTGTCAGCAAGGGAAGAAGACTAAAGCAAAGGTATTCATTTTATGAACTTGTAAAGGTATGGGTTTTATTTCAAAGAGGCGATATTAAAGTTGGAATGGACACATATGTGTAATCAGCCACCATAACATCCTAGGTACTTATGTTGTAAGCTATGGTCAAGAAAATGATCCAACAAAGAAAACATAAAATCTGAAAAGTGCTGTCAAAAATATATCAACTAAAAGAAAGAAGGAAAGGTGGTGTGCACGAGTAAATCTGGAGAAAAGTCAACCAAATCATCTCTATGTCAGTGGTTAGCAAACTATGGCCCTTGGGCCCAATTTGACCCACTGCTTATTTTTGTGAAGTTTTGTTAGAATACAGCTATGCTCATTCATTAACATATTCTTTATAACAGCTTTCAGGCTGCAACAGCAGGGTTGAGTACTTATAACAGAGACTAGCCCACAAAACCTAATATATATATACTAACTAGCTCCTTTTGTTCTTATTTATTTATTTGAGACAAAGTCTTCTTCTATGACCTGGACTAGACTGCCATGGTCTCAGCCTATGGCATAGCAACCTCAAATTCTTGGGCTCAAGCAATTCTCATAGCTGGGATTATGGACACCCGCTACCATACCCAGCTAATTGTTTTCTGTTTTTAGTAGAGGCGGGAGTGGGGGAGAGGTTATCACTTTTCTCAGGCTGGTCTCCTCCTGCCTTGGCCTCCCAGAGTGCTAAGATTACAGCAGTGAGCCACCACACCCAGCAAACTAGCTAGCTCTTAAAAGAAAAAAAATTTCCTAGACCTATCCTCCCTAATGACCAGCGCAATCTTCCACCACATAAGTAAACTCACACAGAAAATTTTGATCAAATTCGAACTTTCACAGTGGCAAAAGGATTAAATATGTCCACTGGACTTTCAAAAAACTCCGATACTCCAAATTATGCCAGGCTTATAAATATTCTCAATCAATGTGAATGGCTTAAATTGCCCTCTAAAGAGGCACAGGCTGGCTGACTGGATATAAAAACTCAGGCTAGATATCTGCTGCATACAAGAATCCCATCTTACCTTAAAAGACAAATATCTATATCCAGGCAAATGGAAAGCAGAAAAAAGCAGGTGTTGTAATTTTTTTTGCAGATACAGTAGGCTTTAAATGAACAAAAGTAAGCAAGGATAAGGATGATCACTTTATATTTATTAAGGGTAATACTCAATATGATGAGATTTCAATCATTAATATTTATGCACCCAACCAGAATGCACCTCAATTTATAAGAGACATTCTAATAGACATGAGCAACTTGATTTCTCCCAGCTCCATCATAGTTGGAGATTTTAATACTCCTTTGGAAGTGTTGGATAGATCCTCCAACAAGAAGCTTAGCAAAGAAACTTTAGATGTAAACTTAACCATTCCGCATTTGGATTTAATGGACATCTACAGACCATTTCATCCTAACAAAACTAAATACACATTTTATATATACCAACAACAGTCAAGCTGAAAAAATAGTCAAGAACTCTATTCTGTTCACAGAAAAACCAAAGAAGATGAAATATTTGGGAGTTTTCCTAACAAAGGACGTGAAAGACCTCTATAAAGTGAACTCTGAAACTCTAAGAAAAGAAATAGCTGAAAATGTTAACAAATGGAAAAACATACCATGCTCATGGCTGAGAAGAATCAACATTGTTAAAATGTTTATCCTACCCAAGGCAATATATAATTTTAATGCAATCCCTATTAAAGCTCCATCCTCATACTTTAAAGATCTTGAAAAAATACTTCGTTTTATATGGAATCAGAAAAAACCTCAACTACACAAGACATTACTCAGAAATAAAAACAAAGCAGGAGGAATCACGATACCAGACATCAGACTATACTATAAATCCATAGTGATCAAAGCAGCATGGTATTGGCACAAAAGCAGAGAGGTAGATGTATGGAACAGAATAGAGAACCAAGAGATGAACCCAGCTACTTACCCGTATATGATCTTTGACAAGCCAATAAAAAACATTGAGTGGGGAAAAAATTCCCTATTTAACAAATGGTGCTGGGCAAACTGGCTGGTGACCTGCAGAAGACTGAAACTGGATCCACACATTTCATTAGTAACTAAGATTGACTCTCACTGGACTAAAGATTTAAACTTAAGACATGAAACTATAAAAAT
>NW_003852410.1:19868414-19875587 GCF_000181295.1 Otolemur garnettii
TGCCATTTGATCCTATAATTCCTCTATTAGGTATATATCCAGAAGACCAAAAATCATACTACAATAAAGATATTTGTATCAGAATGTTCATTACAGCCCAATTCATAATTGCTAGGTCATGGAAGAAGCCCAAGTGCCCATCCACCTACAAATGGATCAATAAATTGTGGTATTTGTACACCATGGAATACTATGCAGCCATTAAGAAAGATGGAGACTTTACCTCCTTCATGTTTACATGGATGGAGCCGGAACATATTCTTCTTAGCAAAGTATCTCAAGAATGGAAGAAAAAGTATCCAATTTACTCAGCCCTACTATGAAACTAATTTATAGCTTTCATAGGAAAGCTATAACCCAATTTTAGCCCAGGAATATGGGGAGAGGGGAGAGCAAGGGGAGGGGAGGGAGGATGGAGGGAGGATGATTGGTTGGATCATGTCTATGGGTCATCCTATAAGGGTACATGTGAATTTCTTTAAATCTAGAATATAAATGTCTTAACATAATAACTAAGAGAAAGACATGAAGGCTATGTTAACCAGTTAGATGAAAGTATTTCAAATTGTATACAGAAACAGTACACTGTACCCCATGATAGTATTAATGTACACTGCTATGATTTAATGGAAAAAAAAATTTTTTTTCCAACCTCTGGCATATGTATGCCAGTATCTCCCCCAAGATTGCCTAGCTATTCCACACTGCCCTGTATGTGCTATTGTGAAACAGATGTTGGTTTGAACTGTGATGACTTAATAGCTAGGAGACCTAAAACTCTCTGAGCCTCAGTTTATCCATAAAGTGACAGTAAAAGAGTGTATCTTATGAGTTTAATGTAAATGCACTGTGGATACTAAATAAATATTAGCCCTCTTCCTAATCGTGCTGATGTCTGTATAGGAGTCTTGAAACCAAAGTCTTCTCACACTGTTTCTCATGGTGTTTACTATGTGAGACTCTCTTAATCTGCCCGGATTAAGAGAGACCTCTTGCTCACCCTTCTGACTGTAGCTGAAAGGTCTCTGCCTGCAGTAGGTCCTCTCTAAGCACCTAGTCTAAGGTAGGCCCCATCTTGGTAGTCCTACTATCCCGTGCTTCCCTCCCATTCCTAGCTATAATCATGATTTAGGAATTTTCTTTTCTTTTCTGTTTTCTTTTTTCTTTTTTGAGACAGAGTCTATCTCCATCACCCTGGGTAGAGTGCGGAAGCATCATAGCTCACAGCAACCTCAACTCTTAGGCTCAAGAGATCCTCTTGCCTCAGCCTTCTGAGTAGATAGGACTATAGGTGCCCACCACAAGGCCTGGCTAGTTTTTCTAGTTTTAGTAAAGAAGGATCTTGCTCTTCTTAGGCTGGTCTCAAACTCTTGAGCTCAAGCAGCCAACCCACCTCTGCCTCCCAGAGTGCTAGGATTACTGGCATAAGCCACTGCACCGGTTAGTTTAGTAGTTTTAAATGTAGAACATTTTTGTCTAATTTTAAAGTTTTTCTTGCCAGCTTAACTGCTGACCATTCTTTCTTTCTTTTTTTTTTTTTTTTCTTGAGACAGAGTCTCACTACGTCACCATTGGTAGAGTGCTGTGGCATCACAGCTCACAAGCAACCTCAAACTCTTGGGCCCCAGCCTCCCTAGCAACTGGGACCACAGATACCCACCACAGTGCCCAGCTATTTTTTGTTTTCAGTTGTCAATCTTCTTTAGCAGGCCCGGGCTGGGCTCGAACCCACCAGCCTCAGTGCATGTGGCCAAAACCCTACTCACTGAGCTACGGCGCTGAGCCCTGCTGACCACTCTTAATGGTTAAAGAGTACCGAGTAAAGAATAGGCTCTCAAGAATATATAGTGAATAAATAATTCACCTTTTACTGAGCAATGTAGCACTGTTTTCATCTTATTAAAGGGAATCAGGATAATGTCAAAGACAAAGAACTAAATTTTTGAGTTTGACAATATATTGGCTATATGATTTGACATAAGTTGTTTTTAACCTCTCTGAGTCTTGGTTTTCTCACCCATAAAAATTGTGTAAATTATTGTCGTCAAGGTATAGGGGTATTTTTAAAAGGCTAAATAAATAAGTAAATAAATAAAATGGGACAGGTAATGTCTCACAAGTTTATGGCAGAATCAGATGTGCTAATAAATGAGAAAATACCAAGCATGTTACATATTTTAGGACCTTCAGTAGGTTTGCTGGCTCTGAAGGATATTTGACAGTGATTCTCTCAGATCTTCACCTCAGTTTTCTTAAGTGTTAAATAGGGATGATTATACCTACTTCATATAATACTCATGTGTTACATGTGTAACATGTGTTACATGTAAGATAAATAAACTACTGGATACCACTTGCTAAATGCTTATAAATGTCCATTATACTTACGGTTGTTATTAATGCATCAATTTGTAAGAATTATGGACACTTTTACCAGAAAGGTATATATTCAGACAAAACTTTATGGATAGTTTCAGAGAATGCACAATTTACCTAAAACTCGTCCTCCCATCTGTATGCCTAGATGTATACTACTATGTACCATTGTCTCCTGTTGAAGCCATATCCTATAGGAGTAGCAAAATTATAGGAACTGTCTAAAATTATTCCCCCCAAATGTTCTGTGTATGAAGTCATCTGACTGGGGTTTCCTAATATTTATCAGATACCTAGGGAAAAAAAATCCATCTTACAAAAAATGGTTTCAGTGTTGATTTTTGTTGGTTTGTTTATTGGGGAGTGGGGAGATTGAGACAAGCTTGATAAATAGCAAAGGCTGTAGTTTTTCTTCTCTTGAATTTCATGTTTTCCTTTTAATTGTGGATTAAAATCTGCAGCCATAGTGTGTTTTGCAAAACCAAATACACACAGACCTTGGGAAAACCTGCTCAGCTGTCAGGTGCTGCCTTAGATGTACCTTGGGAACAGCTGTCTGGGGTCGAGGGACCTGGGCTCTGCACCTGGCACCTTAACTGCCTCATTAGATGATCTTTACTTTTGCAAAACAGTAAATAGCAACCCTTGTGATTCACACCTGAGAATTTGAAAAAAGTCTGTGTTCCCAAAAGCCCTTAGGGATCTTCTAGGAGAGCATCTGGGTACTTAAATAGACCAGAACTGACTTTTTTTTTCTTTTTAATTTTCTTTACTAGGGAAAAAAAAAAGATAATTAAAAGTTGCTATTGGTGTTGTCATGGAACAGCAGTCAGTGGTTATAAAATGAATGGGCATGTGAGGCGCACACTGGAAATCTGACATGCTTTATAAATGCTGAATAATAATGACGATGTCACGAGGCTTTCATTTTTAAACTGTCTTAATTTCATTCTCAGTTTGAGATTACAGATTACAGTAGTTAATTATAGAAATTGGTCTAGAGTGAAACCTTAAATCAGATTTCCATTAAAGCACATAACTGCAGCAAACAATTTTATAGTCAGAGAGAAGGCAGGAACAACATAATCTCTGGTTGAGTGGGGTCCTCCCACAGCCCAAGGTGGTGATTTTCCTTTCTTGCGCTCTGTATCCCATTTCCCTGCGCTAAGTGGCCTGTGTGCTTCAAGGTTGCCCTCCTTACAGAAATCCTAATTGCTTTGCTCACTCTCCTTTTGGGGCTTGATTCCTCTCACTGTCCTGCGTTCTCTTTCTCTCTCTCTTCCTCGCTCTTTCTCTCTTTCTCTCTTTCTTTCTCCTTCTCTTGCACTCTCTCATACTCCCTGTCACTGACTATCTCCTTTCCCTCCCTCACTCTTTCTCATGTTTTTACCTGGTTTCTGTGTATTTCCCTCTCATACACTCACTCTTCACTTTGTCCCTTTCTTATCACTTCCTCTCTATTTCTCAGGGAGGCTGGTATAAAGACTTGCCTTCACTCATTTCTGGAAAAGGAAGGAGTAAAGCAATTCTCAATTCTATTCTCTCCCCTGGCCTCACTCTCAGCCTCGCCTGTGTCATCCTGAGTTACTTCCTGGATCAACCACTACTCCCTGCATGAACTGAGTTGGGTAACATAGTTGCCTTTCTCCTGGCTGTTTCCTTTGTCTGAGATACTGCACTTTCCTTCTCTTTGTCAACTGGAATATTACCTCTTCCAAAAAGCCTCTCTCCCAAGCAGCCTGCATCACTGCCCCTGCCCTGGCCTTGCCTTTGTGAGGCATCTGCAGACCCTCTGTATAATTGTCATTTATTGGTCTGGTCTCCAACTACTCTTTGAGTTCCTTGAGGGCACTGATGATGCCTTATTCTCCTCTGTATCCCAAGTACTTTACTCTGTGCCCAGTACAAGGTAAGTGGTTATCAAGTAGCTACTGAAATTAATGTAGTTCATTTATTCTTTAAACTGTTATTTCTCAGATGATTATGTCATGTCATGGATAATGCTAGCAGCTGATTATAAAAAGATGGAAAAAAACATAATCTTTGTTTTGGGGGAGCACAAAGAGGACCTATACAAGGCAGGTGCCTCCTAGGTTGTGGGAGGAGAGGAAGAGGAGAGTAAACTGCACTGAAGACCAACAATGATCCAGAAGACTTCCTTTCTCAGGAAGTCTACAAAGTCAGTTATTCCTCCACAGTTGGAAAAGAGACTTTTTCTTTGAATTCAGCACCAGTTATAGGAGATGATTGACTTTTAGGTGCAAGTTGATGTATGAAGAATATCTATTTTCAGTGTTGGATTCTAATTAAATGCAATGAGAAACTTATGGGAACTGATGCCAACCAAGGCAACACCAGCTTCAGAGCCCCTGTTTGACTTAAAGGCACACATCCCCTGAGTGGAATTGAGTCACCTGGGTCATAAGCATCTTCCCTCCTCCTCACCGCCCCCCACCAAATTAGATGAATTCACATCAGTTCATCATACTTATTGCTACTGCTCTATAGAATGATTAGACAGTTTTAGATGAATTAAACAGAGTGATTCACTCAAACTTGATGACATAGTAAAGCCTCTCTGAAAAGTTGACATCTAATTTCACCTTTATAGAATGTGCAGGTTGGAACCATTAGGCAGAGATGTGCGTGCGCCAGTGCATGCTTGACTAAAAGCATAGTTCTTACTGAGAGTCCCAGTCATTCCTGAGTTTCTGTCGTGGCCCCATGGAGTCATTATTGTCCCTGCATGTTTTTCTTCCATTGTTCTGGCAAGTTCCTCTCCATCCCACAGTTACTTGGAAACTGCTGTTGTACCAAGCCTCAATGCTAACAACATTATTAGCTGTCATTAGAAAGCAAGCGTCTGCTTACCAGTCAGCCTGCTGTGAATGGTAATGGGAGATTTCTTTTTTGGGAGTAGCCCCAATCTCTAATTGGTGTGATACATACTGCTCATTTATTTTATTCTTAAGATATTACCTTCTTATTAAACGTCAATAAGTTCGTGTTCCCATAATGTTTGAATTTAACATAGCTATGGTCTACTGAAGAAAGGCTTTCTTACTTACTCTGTAAGTAACCTGTCCACATTGAATGTGTTAATACCTATTAAGTGCATTTAAAGCCATCTACTAAACATTTCACATGTATTATCTCATTTAGTTCTTTCAACAACCTTGTGGACTAGGTACTATTATTATTCCCATTATAGAGATGAGGAAACCAGGTTTAAGAGAGATTATGTAGCTGGCAGGGTCTCAGCTCTAGCAGCTGACACACATGAACAAATCAGTAAATATGGTAGGGAACTGACTTGGAGCCTGACAACTGCTACATGTTAGCTGTGTGACCTGGGGACACAGCACCTGAATGCTCCCAATGGCTTGATCAGCTACAGTTAACCTTCAAATACTTAATAAATAGAGTTCTAGGAAGAATCAAAATAAAAAAGAAGGAATCATATAAATGGCACTTTGTAAACCGTTAAGTGCTATACAAATGTAAAATTCTTTTCTTATATGTTTTGTGTAGTTAATTTAGTATATTGAAATAATGGGATTTAAAAATGGCATGCAGCACACACATATATGCCTTGCAATTAGTGTAGCGTAATTTAATTGCAATTCTATTGTTGGAATTTTGATGCCTCCAGCTTGATGAATTAAATGTTTTTTAATTCATTTTCTGTGGGTGTTATCAATTAATCTAGGTAATGAATTCTCTTCATTATCTCGTTCTTCATGTTAATTATACAGGATTTTCTTATGCCTGTTTATCAAGTCAGGACAAGTACAGCTTTTTTGGCCCACATGCCTTTGAATATGGATTATATACAAACAAGTTAACATGACGGGTTTAAATTTACATTTCTGAAAAACTCCAGTCAGTGGTTTGACTTTCCTTACCTTGCTATTTGTGTTACGAGCTCACATCTCTTTATTTTAGGAGGCACACTTTTTTCTTTTAAAAATAAAAAAGTTGTTACCTAAGTTAATTAAACTAGTTCTGATTTTTGAAAATACACCCCTAGCATATCAAAGAGGTATTAAGGAAGCAAAGAAAAATTTGAATCTTTACATATTAATATTAAACAAAACAAATAGTAAGTTCTTAGCTTTGAAATATGGCATAAGGCATGTGACATACAAATTTACTTGTAAATCATAGAGAAAAAATAGAAGTACATGAAATTTTAAGTGACACTACTCATAAAAAGAACAGACAAACAATATTTTAAAAGTCAGGAGAAAATATATAAGAAATAGACCCAGGAATGGTAATCAAATTCATTTTTTGAGTTCAGAGGAGTTATTGATGAAATAATATAGTTACTACGGTGCTATCATACATATAGAGGTAGAGTTACAAACATCTGACTGACATAAGACTCACGCTCATGGGCAGATCTTATTATAGGTAATAGGTAAATCTACCTATTTCAACTTACATACAAATTCAGCTTAAGAACAAACCTACAGAACCTATCTTGTTTGTAACCCAGGGCCTGCCTCTATATAGTACAAATGCCAACAAAGTATTATTGTTACCATTATTATTACTACTACTGTTACTATCAAAATAGTTTTTACCTTTAACTGACTTTTCTTTTCATATAGTTCTGAATGTTCTTGGGTACTACACTAAAAGTCTGTATATTCATATATTCATTATTAAATATTAACTTTCTTAACATTTTCTGAGCCTTTTTTGTGTTTTATGATCTGTATAAAAAATAAAAAAGAAGGGGCAGCGCCTGTAGGTGGTGGGGTTCAAACCGGGCCCCAGCCAAAAAAAACT
>NW_003852410.1:19875607-19902841 GCF_000181295.1 Otolemur garnettii
TTTAGCCAGGGTTTTTTCCCTCTTTTTTTTTTTTTTTTTTTTTTTGAGATAGGCTATATGCAGTGGTGTGATCTTATCTCACTGCAATCTCTAGCTCCTGGGCTCAAATGATCCTCCTACCCATCTTCTCGAATAGCTGGGATTACAGGCACATGCCACCATATCTGGCTAATTTTTTTTATTTTTTGTAGAGACAGGCTATCACTATTGCTCAGGCTGATCTTGAACTTCCGGGCTGTAGCCATCCTCCTACTTCTGCTTCCCAAAGTGCTAGTAGTGCAGGTGTGAGCTATGGAACTCAGATATGTTTGAGACTATGGACTATCAGCATTTTGATGGGTAACTTCCTGTTTTTGATTTCAGGTTGAAGCTATCCTTGTCAATATTTTTGGTGGTATTGTCAACTGTGCCATCATTGCCAATGGAATCACCAAAGCCTGCCGGGAACTAGAACTCAAGGTGCCCCTGGTGGTCCGGCTTGAAGGTAAGTCATGATAAATTTCCACTGTGCCAGTATTTGTCCAAAATCAAGTAACCAGCATGCCCTGGATTCACAAACTTCCTGAGATAACATAAGGAAACACTGAATTAAGATAAAACCAACATGCTACTCCTCTGGGCCTCTAGCAGACTGCAGCTCTCCAAGAATGGCAGGTGATAGGATTCTCCAGAGTTTCCAAACTAATTCTAGAATGGAAGTCCTCTTATTATGAGTTATTTCATGAGATTAATGTTTGGGAAGAAACACTGAGAAATGCTGCTTCCAAGCAAGAGTGCTCAAACTTTTTGATCTCAGGACCCATTATTTATTAAAATTGAGGACCCCAAAGAGCTTGGTTTATTTTGGATTATCTCTGTCAATATTTATTAATTGATTTAATTGATAAATAATCTGATAACAAATAACTTGGGATTCTAAAAATATTTACATAATTCATTTTTTTGTAATATATATTTGTGTGTATATACATACATTTTTTTTTTTTTAATTTATAGGGTGTGACTGTTGCCCAGCCTAGACTGCAGTGGCATAATAATAGCTCACTGCAACTTCAACCTCCTAGGTTCAATCCATCCTACCACCTAGCCTCCTGAGTAGCTGGGACTACAGGTGGACTCTACCATGCCTGGCTGATATATTTTATATTCGTATACCATATATTTTACATATATCATATGCATTATATATTTTATGAAAAATAATTATTTATAAATTTTAGTAAGAACAGTGGCATTGTTTTATAGTTTTGCAAATTCCTTTCTTATCTAGCTCAATATTTCTGAACATAATCTTAAAATATGTTGTTTTGGATGAAGCATATGAAGAAAATCTGATTTCACAGAGATGTGTATTTAGATATGGAAGGAATGTTTAATTGACTTTTAATATATTTCTCAATATTATTCTTTGGTACTACACTAAAAGGCTGAAAAGTTTCTAAAAAGAAACTAATGGTTTCTTTATTAAGGATTAGTTTTAATGTGGAATCTGCAATTATAACAATGAACTTTTCATACTCTGTTATATTAAAATTCATCTGTCTGTCTTGCACGTTAAGTGGGTTTTACCATGCATGCTTCATAATAGCATGCATTGACCACTGGGAAAATTTTCAGTCATGCTCATCTTCCAAAGGTTGGCCCATTTCAATATACAATATCAAAAATTCACTTCATTAACATCACCACCCTTCTCATTAGAGAAGCTTTGTAATAGGAATCTGTCAAGTTCACAAGGTGGTTCAGTTTTCCAGAATTTGAATTTCACTTTATAGTACAAATTTTATCATCAGCCATCAGTCAGTTTCCCTTGATGTGACAGTTCTACTTCACTCATTTCTGAGAAAGTGTCTGCCAAGTAACCAAGTCCGAACAGCCACAGTGTGTTAGTCTTTATCCCCAAAAAAAAATAGAGCACCACAGAAAAGTAAATAGTTGACCTTGATACTCAAACAGTGCTTTTCCTCAAAACAAACGTCACAGTTCAGAATATGATAGAAGTGCTTCACTTGCACTTCCACTTGGTCATAAACAAAGATTAAAAAGATGTCTACTCAGGATTTGAGATTTAATAAAATTTATATTTATTCATTCATTTTACCATTCATCAAAGACATTCTTATTTGAAACTGGTGATTTTTTACACCGAGTGAGTAGTGGCAGAAAGTACAGTGAATACTAGTACAACTTAGTGCCATGGCCTTGATTCCGTGCTAACCTGCGAACAGTTTTGCCAATGCAGTATTATTATAACTGTTAATATTTCCACTATGAAAATAGTTTTTACCTTAAGCACTGTTTCTCCCTTCATACACCCCACCAGTTCTGTGGACCACACTTTGAGAAACACTATAGAAGAAAAGCAAAAAACAGACACTTTAATGTGAGCCCTGTTAGTGCATTCACAAATTCAGTTACAATAATCAAACAGCCTCCTTAAGTTGATGTCTACAGTATCATTTTGACGACAGCTCAGTTTCCCCAAGCTCTAGGCTGGAGCTATACTTTCCGGGAAAACATAGTGCTTCTCAATATAAAGTCCAAGGATGTTTTGAACCTGTTGTGTGTCCCCGTCCTTTGGAGTCAAGCCTCCAGAAGAGCTGCCACCTGTTTTTCTCCATGTGTGCTGCTTTCTTTGTATCTCTTTCTCTGCCACAGTCTTTCTCTTCTTGCCTGAGATGGTCTGCCTCACAAGTCTAGATCTGCACAACATAGATTAGATAGAAATGATGATCACAAAGGAAAAAGGAAAATAGCAGATGCTTCAGTTGGCAAAGCTTAGTATGGGCATTAAAACGTATCAGTTAGTTAAATCTTCTTAGAAGTGTAAATGGAACATAACTAATCCCAATAAAAATAATAAAAGCAAAATAATTGGCAAAGCTACAATGAAAAAATTTATCAAATAATTAATGAGTACATCAAATATGTTCATATGAGACTATTTTCAAGTTCTGAGTATCCAGAGACCCTCAAATTGTAAAAGTCAACTCTTTTCCTGTTCTTAATGGGGGCAGGTCTCTATTAACAAATCATACTGTTAGCTGTCCCTCAGAAATAACTAGAAATGAGGGCATGCTATAATAGACTCTTTCTCTCTAGTGATCTTCCTTTTGCAGAAGCCCGTAATTAATAGTTATTTGTACATAGAAAAGACAGTTACCCCTACCTATATTAAATGTTTTTTTCCAAATAAAAGGAGCACTTCTTTTATTTTCACACTATGCTTGATATTCCAGAAGAATTAAATGATCCCTATAAAACTCAGATGATATGCATGCTGAAATATAAAAAACACTGCATCTATAATTAATAATAATCTCTGTTAATTGTATCAGAGGTGTATCAAGATACTAGGAAGAAACTTTGAAAGTTTTAAGTTTGTTAGATGATCAGATTTGCATATCTTAAGTAAATATACTTCCAAGGTATGTGTCTGTGGTATTTTAATTTGTTAATTAATATAGTATTACATACCATGTGGAGGTCCTTGAGCTTTAGACATTAAGGAGGATACATGGAAATATAAAACGTATCACAGATAACTAGGAGAATAAAACAAAAAAGAAAATATTAACCATATAAGACAGTATCTATATACTGGTAACAAGTGTTACCTTCTATCTTTGTAGCAGTAGCCATTGGGGATCCCAGACAGCTTGGTTTGATGAATCTTCAGAAACATTGATGATCTTACAATGTCTGCTATCTCATGGAAAACTGAATGATGGCTCAAGATGAGCTCAAGTTTATGTGGGCTAAAATTATCCATGGTTGCCCTTCTTTACCACTCTGTTCCTTTCATCATTATAGCCCTCATCTTATAGTAAGCACCCAGGATTTTTATCAAGAGAAAAGAAGCAGGAGCGCTTTTGACATTTCTGAAGTCCTGGAAGCTGGTGTTCTTTTCTTCCTCTTGTGGAAATTGGCATCATGTGTCCTTAGGTGTCAGTTCTTACTCTCAATATGCTGGTACTAAAGGTATTTACTAATATCCCTATGTGTGACTTCTCAGAAACCAGCATCCCCACACCAAGACAAGACCTATCCCAGGGTTGTGTTGGCCCTATATAATATGCAAGGGAAAGGTGAAGATGTTCTAAATGTGCTTTTGGTACTGATCATAGATAAAAAAGGCAGATATTTGGAGAAGGTATTATCCATATACCATATCCATATGATCCATAAAGGCCCATGAAAGGAACTAAGTGCAAATCAAGTCAGTGCTCCTAACGCAAAGAAAATGCAGACTCTCAAATGTACGTGTCTCTTAAGTTCACTGCCTGTTGTAGGTCTGATTACTTCACCAATTTTCAACCAGTGTGCCATGAGAGGATTTTAGGTGTGCCACAAAAATTTTTAAACATCATTAACTAAATTACTTTTGAAAGAAGTTCAAAGTGTAGTAAGTATATTCTTTTTCTTTGCTCTTTTCTTTGATCAATAGTATAATTTAAGTGTTCTGTAGAAGTTTAACTATAGGTTCAAGTGTGCTGTGAGATAAAAAAGATTGAAAAACACTGGCTTATTTTTATTGGCATACCCCATTTCTTAAACTTACTCAGTATTGACTATTATAATTATAATAGATTTGTAGACTTGAGTTATCAAAGAAATAGTATAAAAGGAGATTCCAAGTTGAACCTAGAAGGATATATAAAATTTGAATTAGCAAGGAAGGAGGAGAAGATCAGAAGTCAGTTATCAGGTGAGTCAGCCTCCATTCCTGAAAGTCGGTCCACATCCTTAACACTGGTAAAATCTGAAACCCAAGACCTTGGTAGATCAGAAGGCTGTCCTAGAGAGAATGATGGCCTTCCAACAATGTGTTAGAGCTAAAAGAGCAGAGCGGCAAAAGAAAGTTTAGTAGCCAGAGTCAATGACATTAGGTAGAATTAAAAGCCCAGGCAGAATTGCCCTATAGACATAAAGTAGGGTGGAGGAAAGCACAGAGAGAATAGGAAATGAGACACAAGGAGGACTAAGGGATTTAAATCTATGTACCAGGAGAATGATGGCATACCATAGTCGATGGACTTGGGAAAGTCAGAGTCGGAACTCAATAGAGAGCATGGCAGAGGATCACGTTGGAGTATAGTTATCTCAGGTTGGAGATAAACCTGCAATATGAGGGAGAATGCATGTGGGGAAAGAGGTGGGAGCACAGGGGATGATCTGGAGAGGTGTGACTAATGGACAAATGCATAAGTCACTCCCACTTTAAAAGGCCTTAGTAAACCACATAAGGACCAGCCACGCCAGAAATTTTTCCCCTACAGGACAGTTCAGTAAAATGAGGAACTAACCCAAACCAAAATATCCAGTCCCAGAAAGTGGTTCTCAGAGTTTCTAATGGGGAAAAAGTTATTATATCAACTACAAGGACTTTGGGGAAAATTCTTTTATACTCCATCTAAATGTTGCATTGCTATTCTCTAGGTCAAAACATAAATTCTTCCTCCCACACATCTTTCCACATTTAGTTAAGAGTTTACACAACCTTAGAGTATGACTTGGTTCCTTCTGTTCTTTCTAAACAGAGCCACTCTTCCTTGTCACTGTTATCTGTGGTGACAAAGACAAAGTGGCAGAAACGTTTTGGACAATTCTCTCTCTCTCTGTCTCTCTCTTTTTTTTTGAGACAGAGTTTCATTATGTTGCCCTCAGCAGAGTACCATGGCGTCACAGCTCACAGCAACCTCAAACTCTTGGACTTAAGTGATTCTCTTGCCTTAACCTCCCACATAGCTGGGACTACATTAGCCTGCCACACCACCTGACTATTTTTTTGTTGCCATTGTCATTGTTGTTCAGCAGCCCGCGCCAGACTGGAACCTGCCAGCCTCGATGTATGTGGCCAGCGCCCTAGCCACTGAGCTATAGGTGAACCAATTCTCCCATTTTCACTGGCAAATTTCTCAGTGATCTTTATTCATACTAGTATTAAAATTGGTTGACACACTCCATTATCTAGCTAGGGAGGGTAAGATAAGTACACATTCTTTATCACGCCAGTATCTGTGACAAAGACACTAAAAATGAGATGGTAGAAAAATATTGGGCGGCGCCTGTGGCTCAAAGGAGTAAGGTGCTGACCCCATATGCCAGAGGTGGTGGGTTCAACTCCAGCTCTGGCCCAAAATTGCAAATATAAAAAGTCTAAATTAAAATAGTAAATCAGTATTATTGCTAATATTTACTAAGTGCTTTCTAAGTTTTACCACGTGTTTCTAACAGTGTGGAGAACTATAGTATTTTTACTGACCAAGACAACAGACATTTTAAAAGCCCAATGGCATGTTTTGTTACTAGTATCTATCTTTTGTGAAGAAAGTTAAGTGGCCCTCTTGTTTGTCCTGTGACCGTTTACAAGATCCAGGAGCATCACCTTACACCTCACTCCTTTGTAGCCCACGTTAGTGTTGGCCACACACAATGTATTAGAAATGTCCTGATGAGAAAAGTTTTAATCAATCAAATCAGGTTTGATTTAGTGGATTTTGTGGACAATTTGTTCTCGGCTGTATAATAATTACAACTGTTTTACCAGTGGATAAGGAAAGGATTATTCTTCTCTTTGAAAATGGTAACTTTATAATTACGTGTATTTACTTGCCTTATCAGAATAGAACTCACCAGCTGAGATGAAGGATTATTTTTATTTAAAAGACTCTTGGGTGAATTAAACAGCCACCTATTTGGGGGGAAATATAGCCATTGTAGATAATTGTTTGGGGTATAAATAAAGAACAAACAGTCTGAAATGAATGTTTTTTTCTCTTCCTTTTTGGAATCTATATAAAACTTGGCACAAAAATTAACATAGATGGTTAATTCAGCCCAACCTATAATACTGTAGAGAAATACACTTTTTTTTTTTTGACAACTTTGTATTGTCAGCGTACAGAGTGTTTCAGCCAAAGTTTTGAGGTTTTTATGGGTCGTTTTATAGTTCTGTATTATAATCTACCAATATCTTAAGAAAATTTCTTTTAAGAATGCATTTTTCCTTATTACTGTCGCATTTCCATCTGCAGCAGACCTCTGTGTCTACAGTATGCCTGAAGAGGAATTGGCTTTTCTCTCTGGCATTCATTATGGTTTCAAGTTGAGCTCAGAAAAAAAACAATAATAATAAGCATAGATCATTTGCAGTTTGGATCCCATTTCTCCTAGACTTCTGCAAAATATCTTTAAAAACAAGAGTCCTACCTCTTTCTTTATTTTCCTTACTGAGCTCTCTAGTGTTCCTAAACTATCTCTAAAATTGTTGGGAATGTAAACATATTCTGTGTCTTTTACTTTATTGACAAGGCACCAGCACCTCCCATTGGTGGGCTTCCTGAAATACTGACAAATGGGAGCCACAACTGGAGGGATGCAAGCCAAAAGTCCTTCCTAGTGTGGACATAGTAACATTGCTATGCTGAAAGGGAAGAAGAGACCTACAAATATTAAAAAGCTAAGAAGTAGCCACATAGCTTCAGCGGTCCAAGTCCGTGCACTTGACTGCCATCTGTTGTGGAAGTCTTCAGTTATGCTGGGGTATAAGCCCAAGATGAGAACAGTGTTTGTGCCTTTGTCTCTATCAGAAAGGCAGCCTCAGTAGATTCACTACAGCTGACTAGCTTTGAAGACGTTTTCATTCAGCATGTCAGAGCCCCAGGCTTGCTGCTAAGTGATAGAATGGCCCTGGACAGAGTGAACGCAGATGTTGGGGGCCAGCCCTGTGTCTGACAAAGCTCCCTGGCCTCTTGGCACTTTTCCAGATTTCATCATTTTCTTGGGTGCTCATTTCCAACATGGTCTCTGTTTCAAGTTAAGTTTTCATCTCCTCATCCTTTCTCAAGTCCTGCATCCTTGTGAGGTGTGATGACCTGGCCCCATGCCCTGCATCCTGTCCGAGTGTGTCTTTCCCTTTTCTCCACTTTTCAGTTCTGTTGCTGCTGCTATTGGAAATGAGACTCCTGGAGAAGGGTTTGGTGCTGTCAGCGCAGCCCCTTTTCCTCCGTGTATTTTGTTCTCGTTGTTTTCTTCCTCTTCTGCACGTCTCTGCTTTCTGCACGTTCTGTTCATCACCTTACTCTCTGCCTCGCCAGTGCCCACTCACCTCTTTACTCACTGTCCCCTGTGGTCACATCTTTAGGGGCCTGAGGTTACTTCATAGTGGTACCTGTCACTAATCCTGCCTTTAACCACTAGCGTCCTCTTCCCTTTCTCCCTGCAGGTCCCTGATTTTCCTTCCCCTGGATGGTCACTTCATCATCACCATCATCATCAGTTCAAGCCAAATAAGTCATCAAGCCTCAAGCTTCTCTTGTCTAATAAGTACTTTTAATGCTTAAACTTGGCCACACTTAAAACATGAGACCAAGCCTCATAGGACCTGACCTCGTTAGTCTTAATTAGGCTAGCTAAAGCCTTTTTAGACCTAATATTTAAATTTCTAGGCAAACAGTCTACTATATGTTACACTTTGAGTTTTCATTTCTCCCCCAGATAACGTCACTGAATTATTCCATGTGGGACATCCACAGCCTCACCTAAGAACAAACCCTCTATAACAGTGGTTCTCAACCTTCCTAACGCCACACCCCTTTAATACAGTTCCTGTGGGTCGCAACCCACAAGTTGAGAACTGCTGCTCTATAACATCCTTAGCAAAGTTGTCATTGAGATTATAGGACTAGGGCTCCTTGAAGGAAAATGGTCTCTGCATTATGTAGAGTTTCTGTATTATTTGAGGGGAGGGCTAAGGGCAGGATGTAATCAACCAAACTCTGCAACTACCTTAATAGAAAGGAGGTTTATTGTAAGGCTTTATTGGGATTGAATCTAGAAGGCCTCCCTCTCAACTCCTCCCTCCCACTCTCCCTAGTGCTGAACAACTTTCTCACTCCTTCATTTTCTTTCTTGAGGCCTTTCTACCTGCTGCCTCTCACAAAGGCCGGTTTTGTCCCTCTGAGTTCCCTGGGGTTGCCTGTCTAATTAGCTAGCCTGACAACCCTTACTTCTGTTATCCACACCCATCCAACCAGACCATGTGGTTATGGTCATTGAGAGCGCCCAACAGATTCTTCTCCATCTGGGTTCTGATTCTGGTGAGAAATATAAACAACCAGGGAGACAAAAGAATCACCTTCATTACTGATGAAAGAATTTGGAGGATGTACTTTATTTTGTACTAACAATGAGCTCCCCTACTCTAAATCCCAGAACTAGGCAGCTTTATATACCCAGTCATAGGTACCACTGGACCTTGGCGAGGCTCCCACCCAGGGCGTAACCTCACGGAGGAGAAGATGAAATAGGCTCACTCTGAGCACTGTACCCCTTAAAGGAAGGGGATGGGCTATCCATGTTAGCTTTCTCCATTCAAACTCTCCAGTCAGTTCCTTCCATCTCACCCTACCCTGCAAAGTGAAGAGAAGAGACCAGAAATATGCTAACAACCATCCCTCTGCATGGAAGGAGACACCCCCAGTGTACATCATAGGTCATAGTCTGCCCTAGGAGTGACCTGCTTATGGTCAAGTGCCTCCCCCTATCCCCAGGCAATGGTCATTCCTTCAAAAACAAGAGCCTGAACTTCTTTTTCTTGAGTAGCAGCTGTGGATATGGCCTTTTTTGGGGGGGGGGGGGCTGGGTTTGAACCCACCACCTCTGGTATAGGGGGCTGGTACCCTACCCCTTTGAGCCACAGGCACCACCCATGGGTATGACCATTTTTATAAGGAGAAGGTTTAGAGCACAGCTGGTACCAGAAATGGCAGATCCTGAGTCCTGCCTTATAACATTGGAATACTATTGTCTGCTTTCTAGGTATTTTCTGAATAACCAGTTAGTTCATTTCTTCCTGCCTCAGTTTTCCTGTGTAACACTTGAAATTCATATTTGATCAACCACCAGAGAGAAAACATGAAGACATATACGTAGAGTTAGTCAATACTGTTTTTCGAGGACAAATGTGGCTATTCCAATGCAGAGCTGCCTAAGTGGAAAGACTCTGCAAGAATGTTTTACAACAGGGATGACGAGTAGCTTTCATCTCATGCCACCTCCTATTTATTAGCAGTGGCTAACTGAAGTGCTGTGCTGAGAAAGACTCTGAGACTGTGTCACAGCCCAGTGGAGGAGAGTTCCATGGTCATTGTCCACCATAATGCAGAAAAGGAAAGGGAGATATCTGAGCCAAGGATTTGCCAATGTTGATTCAAAGAGACCAGTGGAAATACAGCTGCCTCCTGCATCCGGACAATGGACAGGGGGCTGCAAACATAAAGACCAGAGGAGGCCGGTTCTTATCTTCCACCTGGCCCTTTAGCCACAGGACCAGAAATTAGACTGTATAGAGCAAAGGTCTGCAGCCTTTTTCTATAAAAGGCAAGATTTTAGGCCCTGTGGGCCATATAGTCCCTGTAGTGAATACTCACCTCTGCCACTGTGGTGCTGAAGCAGCCATAGATAGATACTAGGTAAAGGAATGCACATGGCTGTGCCATGATAAACCTTTTTTTTTTTTTCAATGAAAAGAAACAGCAGAACAGATTAGGCCCACAAGCCATAGTTTGCAGATCCCAGATAATAGAGGAGGCCAACAGCATCAGCTAGGGTTCTGAAATATCTTCATGTTATCTATATCTAAATCTCCTTCTGTCCTCAGCTCTGAAATGTCCCATGAGAGTAAGAATTCAGTGGGCAATATTAGCTCCAAAATTCTAACTTCTTAAGGAAAATATTAGCAGTGAGGTCCACTCAGTCATTTCCCCACCTAAGCGCAGAATCCCATGCAGTGGTATGGTAATGTTACTTTTTGGGTAGCAATGATGTTCCAAAGTCAGCATTTCAGATAAAAGTTGCTTACCATCAAAACTGCCTTTGAAAATTCTTTAAATCACTATAAATTAGAATATACATGGATTGAAAGAAAGGAGGACTATTCAAGGAAGGCATGAAAGAAAAGTCTATGTACAGATGTTGATGCATATGAAGCATTCCTTCCTTAAAAGAACTGTTTTATCCCTAGTGGTGATGGGGAGTGAATATAGAATCTTAAGATGTCCTTGCTTGCCAAGAAGTTTTTTCCATTATAATTTAATATTAAGGCTGCATTGACTTGCTTTTTTTTTTTTTTTGAGGGTCAACATTGTTGAAAGCAAAAGCAGAAGCACCTACCTTAAGTCCTGTATGATGTATGTTAGACTTGATCCCAAACTTCAGTTGCATGATCACAGGACATTCACACAATTCTCTGAAAGCTGTTGGCTTTCTGCCACTGGAGCTGGGGTGTCCTGCTGTCTTCAACTATCACATTCACACCCCAGTTGTCAATTTCTTGTCATGGGAGAAGAAATCATTGAGGAAATTAGGTGTGAATATGATACAGGGACACAGGATATCTTATGTCATCTTTAATTCTTATAAAATATGAGCGATACAAGGCATTTAGATAAAATACTATCCATGCACAAATCTGAAGCCTCAAAACTACAAAACCTTCCCCATATTATTCCACTTCTTGGGAAGAGGACCAAGTTTAAAAATCTCAGCTTCCTCATCTATAAAGTGGGAATAAAAATATGTGGCAACTTCATAGGGCAGATGAGTTTTTAAATCACTTGGAACAGTTCCTGGTTGAGTAAATGCCAGCTATCCTTCTTATCATCTGAATGCCCGTCAGTGGGTGGACTCTGTGTTCTACGGTCAAGGGGCAAGATATTTGACACACCTTGTCTCACACAGTGAGGACTGCTGACACAGTAGGAGTTTGGCCTCTGGTTCTTAATGAATTACTCCATTTCTAACATACAGTAACAAGACAAAGGACATGTGGTAAGTGATGTAAATTTACATGTAACCAAGAAAATGGGCCTTCTCTGTCTGATTGCTGCTTGAATGGAGAAAAAGAAGGACAAGCAGGAGGATAGGGATAGTGGGCATTTTAGGACAGACGGCAGCTTGGTAGGGTTTGACTTGTTTCTACTGATCTTCCTGCTCCTGGGGGTATGGTAGGGGGACTCACTTACTTAAAGCAGGGGTTGAAATATTTTGGTTTTCTAGGCCATGCTGTCTGTGTCTCGGCAGCTCAGCCCTGCCATTGTAGAATATGAGCTGCCATCTCCAATCCGTAAGCAAATCATTTTGGCTGTGTTTCACGAAAATTTTATTTATGGGTACTAGAATTTGAATTTCATGTAATTTTCATGTATCACAAAATAGTCTTCTGATTCCTTTCTCCAGCTATTTAAAAAAGTAAACACTCTTCTTAACTCCCAGGTGGTACATAGAGATAGTGGGCTGGGTTTGGTCCCAAAGCCACAGTTTTCTAGCCTTGACCTAGAAGACTAGACTGAGAATCAGACCTGTCACAGATAAACTGACTGTTTGACCCAAACAAATCATCTTCCATCTCGGGGATACGGTTTCCTATCTTCCAAAAACAGGAGACTTACCCTAAAGGATGCCTAGGATTCTTTGTAGCATTTAACAGCAGCCAAGCTGCATGGCTATGTGGCTTTGTGGTCAAAGAATCCTGGGTTCTAGTCCCGGCTCAGCCTCTCTCTGGCTTGCTGGGGAATGTTGGGCCAGTTCTTAAACCTCCAGTGCCTCAGCTGCCTCATCTGCAAAATAAGCATAAAAATGATGTCAACTTTAGGGTTGCTCTGAGGATTAAGTTTCACAATACTTATGAACCCCTAAAGTCACATAGCCAACAAACATTTATTATACCAAATATGTACTCAATAAGTGCTGTTGTATTTTTTAAACTGAATTTCTATTGAAATAATTTTAAAAAGACAGTTTCTGCATACTTCCAGATTAGAAACTGGTTTTCTTCACAGCCCCATGACAAAAGGCCTGAGTCAAGGGAAGTACTTCGCTATTTGAACAGAATCTTGTCGTGTATGGCCACCACCACTGTCCTCTCTCATGTGTCATGATGATAGAGAATCAATTTTGATGTATTAGCCTTGCATCTCTGTTTACGGCTCTCTTGCCCCACCCAGTGGCAGGATGTCACTGGCAACATGTGCCAAAGAGGTCAAGAATTTTTAAGATTTTAATAATAATTTTTTTAATAATGTCCCCTGGCAGTAAAGCAAGATTTCATTCTAAACCCGTTTTCCTTTAATGTCTCTGTTTGGCCCTTTTTAGGGCCTGCAGTGGATCGGGTCACCATTTAGCTGGGGGGCTCAGAACACGCAGTTATTAGGAAGGGCCTAAGGTTCCACCAGTGTGAACTAGTCAGTAATCTGTTGTACAGGTGGTTATTAAAAGTGTTGTCCTGCAGCCTCATTAAAAAGCAAACCAGCATTTAACAAATATTAGGACATGTCAGTAGCACCATTTAAATGTGGGAAAGAGATCAATTCCCTTTGTTAATTCTGTGCATAGGCATAAATTCTCTCTTTAGTACACTTAATTCTGTGTCAGAGTTTAAAGCAGCTCTGATTTCTATTGAGAAGTAAAGGCAAGGATAGAGATGAGGAATAGATGTCAAAAACGTGGTGCATCAAGAAGAAACTAACCTTAAGTACTTAAACGCTATCATTAACAGAAGGAGTCCACAGGCAAGTGATCATTTCCAAGGCTTCCTCCATTTCCCTTTTCTAATGACCTGAGTTTGGTGGATGCTGTTTTCCTTTTTATGTGTGCCTGTGAAATGGGGTCTCACTGCGTTGCCCAGGTTGTTCTTGAACTCCTGGCCTCAACTGATCCTCCTGCCTCAGCCTCAAGCAGCTGGGAATACAGACTTGTATACCTGGTTAAATGCTGGCTTCCCCCCATCTCTGCTCGTCCTCACTTCCCCTTCCAGCTGCTCTCTCAACAGGAAGGTGGGCACAGGTGGTAAGGAATGCTAGGACGGATCCATGGGTAGGAGAGCTGTGCCAGCCCAGGAGAAGCCAGGGAGGGTACCTGGGGGAGATGGAGCCAGGGTCAGGACAGGGGCTGGGGTGGAAAGCACTGGCTGACAGACTCATTTTCCTTCACGCCCTCTGTTTGTCCCATCTATGCCTGTCCCTTTCTGGATCATTCCCCATGACTGTCTTCTTTCTGTGTCTCTGGTCCCTCTCTCTCCCTTTCTCTCTGTCCCTGCCCCTGTGTGACAGATTTTCACCTGCTCACAGTGCCTCTATGTATGACCCATTTCTCATTTCAGTCCTGTGCCTGAGCTCTGTATCTGAATAGGAAAATCCTTTCCAAACCTGCATGTTTTGTTTCTGACTATGCTTGGTATATGCTTAATAATTAAGGCTGTAATTAAAATGTAACTGCAAGTGTAATTAAAATTCATTTAGTAGATCCTGGAATTATGAAGCAATTAGGCATTTTGACATGGCACTGGAGAGCAGCTGGGAAGAGAAGAGGGCTGTGTTCTTCTGGGGACCTGCCCCCCTTTTCTGCAGCCTGGCATACTGCTGTCAGCCTCTAGCAAGGCCTCCGTTGCCTGCGGCACCTGCAGCTGCAGGCTCATTCAGGAGCAGCAGACACAGCTGTTCCAGGGCCTTCCCAGAGGAAATGGCCCCTACCAGAGCCCCTAGGGGATTTGGAGAAAGTTCAGAAACAATCACTCCTTATGATGCCATGGGCAGTTTCAAGTTTCTATTTCAACCCTATATAAACTCCTTGGGAGTATAAGAACAGCTAGATGTTTCGAAAAGTACCCGCCCAAACCTCTCCTCATCTAGCACGCTTTCTGTGTGCCTGCCCAAACATAGATACTCAGCCTGTCAGCAAGTACATGCGAAGTGACATATTATAAGATACGCTGGTGAGTGAGCCTGGCAAAGTGAAGTGCTGTGTAGCAGGGATGAGCGAAGTGTCAGTAGCCATCCCGCAGGGATGAGCGAAGTGTCAGTAGCCATCCCAATGGGGCATGCTCTGTGTTAAGATTCTGGAAGTACAAGTACTCTGAAAGCTCACTTTACAAGTCTAGGGCCTTGGGAGGTGGTGACATGGAAGGCATCCCCAAAGAAATGTTATTTAAACAGATGCCTTGTGAATGTATGAACGTCAGCCCCGCAGGGAAAGAGGTCAGCCCAACAGAGCTCTGTTTGGAAAGCCCAGCGAGAGCCATAACCGAGCACATCTGGATATTCATGAATTCTCAGGTTGGTTATTTTTTTTGTCCCCTGAGACAACAGGCAATAAGATGGGTACTGAAGGGGGTATTAATTAAGGAACTACTGAACTTTTTAGAATACATGGTTGCAAGGAAATACCTAAAAAAAAAAAAAGAAATCAAGAATTTATTTCATCCCTACACATGGAAGGGAATTCAGGTAAAATGGAAGAAATGGTTCTCAGAGTAGGTGGGAACCATGATAAAACTGGACCCCAGAAAGAGCAGGATCTGAGATGGAGGAAGACCTCAAGGGCACTACTCCGACAGTTGTCTGGAGGTCTTGGGAGCTATGTGTTAAGATAGGGAAAGTGCTTGAAAGAGAAAGGGAAGAGGGAAAAGAGCTTTGTCCATGTCTCTGTTGAGGGAGATAGAAATGTACACATTTAACTTTCGTTCACCTTCAGGTCCACAGATGGATTTGCATCAGTTTCCCTCCAAGCTTCGCTTCACACTCTGTAGTACTCCATGGAAGCTGTGCCTGCAGATTAATGTCTGAATTTCTTAGCCTGCAAACTAACACCTGCCACCCGTCTGATCCCCTGTCCTACTTTCCAACCTCTGGGACTTTGGCTAAAACCTTATCAAATGAATCAAAATGCACACCAAGATTGTATTAATGAAATAATAAATTTTTATGTCTGTGTTAGTTACCTAACAGTGTGTAACACATTACCACCAATGTAGCAGCTTGACAAAAAAAGACCACAGTTTTTGTGGCCAGGAATCCGGATGTGGCTTAGGATTCTGAGTGAGAGCTAGGTCCTCTTACTCAGGACCCCATAGAGTAATCAAGATATCAGCCAGGGCTGAGAACATCTCAGCCTGGGACTAGGAAAGAGTTCACTTCCAAGTTCAAGCCTGTGTTGTTGGCAGGATGAGTTTCTGCATGGCCTCAGTTCCCCACTGGCTGTTGGGAAGCTGCCCTCAGTTCCTTGCCAGTTGGGTTTCTCCATTGGGCAGCTCATAGCATGGCAGTTTGCTTCATCAGAGTTGAACAAAGGAGGAGGGAGCAACACTGAAGCCACAGGCTTTTTTTTTAACCTAGGAAATACGAGAAGCGACATTCCATCACTTTTGCCATGTTTTTTTTTTTATTCTGGAAAGCAAGGCTCCAGTCCAGCCCCTCAGGTGGGTGTGAGATTACATAAGGATGTAAACAGCAGGAGATGGGGTTCATAGATTGATCTTTGAGCGCCATTTTGGAAGCTGCCTTCCATAGTATTTACAAAGTTGTGTCTTATAGTAATGCTAGGTCCTGGAACAACTGAAAGTGGTGAAATGTCAGGGACTTTAACAACATTATAGAACACTCTTTCTCGTTCACATTGGTCTGAGAGGGAGAGTGGGTGGGGCGCTCTGCTTCACACAGTTACTCAAACATTCAGCCTGGACATGTTGCGGTCTTCAAAGAAGTGCTTTCCAGTCAGCCCTGACTGGCAACACTGCAGACAGCAGGCAGGGCAAATGGAGACTGTGAAGGGCACAGGAGAGATCCTTAGGACATGCATTTCATCTCCACTCACGTTCTGTTGGTCAGAGGTCCTAGGCCCTCTAGATGCCAGGGAACTGGGAAGCGTAGTTTCTGGCTTGGTGTCCACTTCCCAGCAACACCACCTGGAGACGAGGAGTGGGACCAGGTCTGCTGTGGGCGCTTTGCTATTCTCCAGATGCTTTCCCAGGCGTTGTTTCATTTGCTTCTCATTACAGTCAGCACTGTCAACCATATTGTCCTCATTGTACAAACAGGGACATAGACCAGCGTATCTTTAGAATATGCACAATTTGTAATTACAGAGAATAGTTTAAGTCCCCTCTCTGCGGCTTGTCCTCTCTACAACTATGGAAAACTTTAATCCTTCTGTGCCTCGGTTGCTTTATCTGTAAAAAAGGGACAGTAAGTCTGACTTCTGTGGTTTTGTAGCGACTTCACTTCATATGCGCTATATGAACCACTGAACATTATGCCTGGCATACATGGGCACATAGTGAGTATCAATCCTGAGGAAGATGATAAGGGTGATTATACTGTGCTATGTGTGGAGATAAAGTTGAGGCTCAGAGAAGTTGCATAATTTATCCAAAACTACATTAGGCTATATGGCAGAACCCAGGATGCAAGGGTGGGGATTTTAGGTAGGAACTTCACCACGATTGTCTCTTTATAGAAAGGCCTTTCATCAGCTTTCTGTGCAAAGCATCACTAAATGAGCCTGAAGCCGGAGGCACGGTGCTCAGGGTGCCCTTCAACTCTGTTCTGTGGGCTCAGAGTCCCAGGAGAATCCAAACTGCAGCTTCTTGTCAATCCAGCTGTTCCCATTCACCCTGGCCTTGCCCTTTTATACGAACTGTGCTGATCAAGTGCCCATTTTTATTTGTACTCTTTGTGATAAGGCAGATTCTTCCAGGCCTATATTTCAAAGTCTTTTTTTATAAATAGGCTCTGTCTTGCTAACTACATAAAAGCACAGAAAATGATATAAGACAAGATATTTCATTAGTTGCTTACATTCTATCACATTTCTCCTCAAGGATTGTTCACTCAAAAAAAAAAAAAAAGCAGCAAAAAAGCAGTTCATATGTTAGGCCGTCCCCAAAGACGCTTTTCTATGATGGGGATTGGCTGGCAAATACCCCATGTCCACCAAAAGATGTCATCAGAGGCAGCTTATTTTCACTGGCTCTTATTACATAGAGTGAGGAGGAAGCAGAAATGGACATGTTAGCTACAGCAAGAGTGTCCAGAGCAGTGGATTTGTGGGCATAGGTGAGCAGATTTGCAAAATTTTAGGTTACAGCTTGACCCCTGCCTTCTAAGAGGTTTTGGAGACAGATGACTTCTTGTATGGACCAAAACCGTATTAAATCCATATGACAGTGGATTATCAGCAGATATTTCAGTTTCTATCAGTAACAACAACTAAAAAAACTTCCCCCTTCCAAGTCTTTACTTCATCTTTTCTAGTCAGATCACAGCTTGAGATATATCTTGTCATATAATCTTTCCTGTCACTGACACTGACTAGCACCTATATTTAATTCATTTCCTGGTGAAAAGTTGTAGACAGATTAGCCTTGTGCTTCCTCATCTATTACTCAAATACAGACTATCCCCAACTTACAGTAGTTTGATTTAATGATGTTTGACTCAACAATGGTATGATGGGGATACGAATTCAGTAGAACATCAATAAATTACGCAAGATATTCCACACTTTTTTTTTAGATTGACTGCATGATAAATGGTTTTGCCCAACTGTGGGCTAATTTAAGTGTGGGCTTAAGGTTGGCTCAGCTAAACCATGATGTTCAGCAGGTTAAGTTGGTTAGGTGTGTGGAGTGGAAGTGGATATTTGACGTAGGATATTTTCAGCTAACATTGGGTTTTTCAGCACAGAACCACATCATAAAGTCAAGGAGCATCTGTGCTCCATATCATCCCAACACCCTGCTACACCTTTCTCTTGCACAGTTTTTTCACAAGACATTTTCTTTCCATTTTATACTCAGACTATTCAATCAAGGGAAAACTCCAGTTCAGTTTTCCTGTCACTGACACTGACTAGCACCTATATTTAATTCATTTCCTGGTGAAAAGCTAGAGACAGATTATAGAAAATGACAGATTAGCTTAATATAGGTGCTAGTCAGTGTCAGTGACTCCTTCCAACTAGTTGAACAGGTGGTTGCTAATCTTTCTTTGAGCACAGTCTGAAATGAAGCTCATTTCCATGTTTTTATCATGGAAAATATAGGCAAGGTCGTCGTAATAGAAGATAACTGAAGTGAAAAGAAGAAAAAAAAATTGTCTTCTGCGTATATCTGTCTAGTCAGATCTGGATCATAAAAAGCTGGAACTGTGGGCGGCACCTGTGGTTCAGTGGGTAGGGCGCTGGCCCCATATACCAAGGGTGGTGAGTTCAAACCCGGCCTGGGCCAAACTGCAACAAAAAACAGCTGGGCGTTGTGGGGCGCCTGTAGTTCCAGCTACTCTGGAGGCTGAGGCAAGAGAATCGCCTAAGCCCAAAAGCTGGAGGTTGCTGTGAACTGTGACGCCACAGCACTCTACCGAGGGCAACGAAGTAAGACTTTGTCTCTAAAAAAAGAAAGCTGGAACTGTGTTCTAATGAAATTGTGTCAGGGTCACATGAGACCCCGGCACCGTGTGATTTCAGGTTGTACAAAAAACTTCGCAAGGGGCGGCGCCTGTGGCTCAGTGGGTAAGGTGCCTGCCCCATATACCGAGGGTGGCGGGTTCAAACCTAGCCCTGGCCGAACTGCAACCAAAAAATAGCTGGGTGTTGTGGCGGGCACCTGTAGTCCCAGCCACTCAGGAGGCTGAGGCAAGAGAATCGCCTAAGCCCAGGAGTTGGAGGTTGCTGTGAGCTGCGACACCAGGGCACTCTACCAAGGGCGGCAAAGTGAGACTCTGTCTCTACAAAAAAAAAGAAAAAAAAAACTACGCAGGGCACTACCTGCAATTGTTCATCCTTATTCAGCGATTGTTTATCCTTCTGCCTTCTAGGAACTAACGTCCAAGAGGCCCAGAACATACTCAGGAACAGCGGGCTGCGCATTATGTCAGCTGTCGACCTGGAGGACGCAGCCAAGAAGGCTGTGGCCAGTGTGTCCAAGAAGTGACAGCTTCATCCTGATCCCTGGAGGAAGGGAGGCTGTTTCTCCCTGCGAAGGGGTAGTTCTCTCATCACTGTGAAGGAGGGGTTATCTTGGGAAAAAAAGAGGGGAAGGCACACACAAGGATAACTGTGTGACGAATCTTAAATCTGTATTTTATTGAATAAGATGTCTAGACAGCCTCAATCTGATTTTACTTACAGTCTCCATAAAAATAATGTCCTGTGTTCTCATACT
This sequence comes from Otolemur garnettii, assembly GCF_000181295.1. NCBI lineage: Eukaryota > Metazoa > Chordata > Mammalia > Primates > Galagidae > Otolemur > Otolemur garnettii. The sequence goes on from NW_003852410.1 coordinate 19,895,604, forward strand.
TCTCTATCATTTTAAGCCTGCTTAGCAGACAGTATTTTACCAACTTTGAGTAGTAGTCTTCTGTGTCTAAATAATGTGAGTATGCACAGAGTTGGAAATCAGGTCTGGGTTTATTTCTTAGAATTTTGATGAGTATCTAATCCTATATAACAAAAAAATCGCAATCTATAAAATATTCAGATAAGGTGACATTTAACATATTAACCACCAAAAAGGCACAGCTAAGACATTCAGGCAAGTAGCCATTACACACAGTGGCAGTTTTTACAAGTTTCCAATTCCAACATGTGTTTTAAAATGGAAAGTCCTCATTAATATACCATATGTGTATTTTTACCATTTTGCCTTAATATCAAATAACTGTTTACGTTACACTAAAAGCCAAAAGCCTTATTTGTGATTTTGGAGCAAACATTTCCAGTTTAATGTTAAAAATGAAGGATGCTGATTCTCATGGAACCCTTAAGATAACACTGAAGATCAAATTGTACTGAATGTCGGCATCTTCTCTCCTTTATCCCACTCCCTGCTCCTAGCACCAGTTTCTGCTTTAAGAAATGGAAAAATGTATTTGAATAGAATGTGGCTTTCTCTTTCAAAGTGTCCATTTTTGTGATGGGGAAAATATTTGAATAAGATTTTTGTTTAAATTTTGGTATATTTTTATCTGTATACAAATTTAAATAAAATCTTGTTTTGTAATCTCTAAGATCTGTGTGTATTTCCAATTTTAGTCACTTTTATTCCTCAAATAGTTCTTCTTTGTTAACTAAGATAAAATTTTAAACACCCCTCCCAGCCTACTGAATGCTCCTTCTCTTGGCTAAGGGGACTCTCCCCAGTCCCCCCACAAAAAAAAAAAAAAATTTAAAAAACCTTTAAAGCTGAGTTGTCAGCCATGATGAGGAGGGAGGTCACAAACATCTAGTTATACCCTATTCCTTTTGGAGTTACTTTCTGTAGCCATAAGAAACAAAATCACTAACAAGCCAAAGGCCATGTAAGACAAAGATTCAATCATACTTGCAGGTCATCAGTTTACTTAACAGATCACTTGAGTCTCTCCACATATGTGTGGTGGCTTGTCTCTGATTAGCAGACTTTGTTGTCCTAAGACAGTCCAAGCCTTTAGACAAAGCTTCATTTCTTGAACCAATTACGAATCAAAGAATCTTTCAATTATCTGTAAACTGTAATCCCCTGTTTGGAGAAGTCTTACCTTTTCAGGTCAGACCAATGTACATCTTCCATATGACTTTACATGTAATTTATGTCTCCCTAAAATGTATAAAACCAAACTATAACCCAAGCATGGCAAGACCACTTGTTCAAGGCAAGTGAGAAACTTAATATTGCATAGATCCATATTTGCCTGGGGGAAATAAACCATTTGATAGGTCAGTCTCATGTCTTATCTTGAGGGCTATGCAATAAAAGGAAAATATTAATGGTGTTTTTTAAGGTGTATATTGTCTTTTGATACTGTAGTAACTAATTCATATGGTAAAAGAAATTATCTATATTTTATCACTTAGACAATAATAAGCCATATTTGAATTTTTTGCTCTTTGCACAGAAAGGTCTGTATTTGAATCACTTGTAAATAATGTTTCTGATCAACCCAGTTTGGAGGTGGGCATAAAGGAAGTCAATCATTCAGGTAATTATTTTGTAAAAGTAAGCATAGACTCTTATTTTCAAATAAGCTCAAAGCCACCAGAACTTGATCTGTTTGTATCTTGGCCCAGTTTGTCCTTGGTTTTATTCTTATGCCACTTCATAAATAGTAATATGCTTCCCATAAGGTAGTAATATGGCTTCTGGCCATTTCATGGAGAGGTTTACAAAGGTTAGCATCCCCAGAAGAGAAGACAGGGAGGGAAAGAGAAAATGAAAAAGAAAGTAGAAGGAAGGATAAAAGGAAGGAAGGGAGGGAGAGAGGAGAAAAGGAAGAAAGGAGAGTAAAGATGGAAGAAAGTAGAGATCAAGGAAACAAACTTCTCTGTCTTAGAAACTCTAAGCTGTAAGACACATCCCAGAACTGAGTCTTGATGGCTCTGATGACCAAGTTTGGATCAGTGACCCACCCCTGAACCAGCCTTGGCCAGGAGTTTACAGTGTTCTGACGAATCCAGCCTGATTTAAGTGTTCCCTTCATGACCTGAGAGTGACAACAGCCTCAAACTACCAAGACTGAGGGTAGGGGATGGAGGGATGGTTGCATAAGGAAAATGTCAGCCCTCACTCAAAGAAATAGTGTATTCTGGGATGGAAAAATAAGAGATGTCAAGCACATTCATCAACTGTGGGATGATGAGCTTGAACAAAATTATTTCTAAGGATGCTTTCAGCCCTAAAATTTTGTGGTTCTATTTTATTAATTTCTTACTAGTTCTTTTTTTTTTTTTTTTGTCTAGTTTCATTCATGAGTGCAAGTTACCAGGTTTTTTTGTTTGTATACCACTTGAGTCATCTAAATATTTGACCATAATTTGTCTTGAACTATAATATCCATGTAAAAAACAATGGCCTTGAGGCATCTAGCTCAATTTTAGTTTCTGTTTAACTTGTAGTTCAATTCACAAATTAACAAAATAGCCAAGAAACATTTTAAAGGGCCTGACTAAATCTGTGACTCATTTCTAATTAATTCTTTTACATTTTATGTCTGTGTCCATCCCTTTCAATTGGTTCTCTGAAAAACAATTATTATCTTGAAGGATTATCAGGTTTTTTTAAATCAAAAGCCATAATAAAAAATAAGAAAAACCTTTGACATTTCTAAAGTAGACATTTAAAGGTCTTATTGTGATTTGCAGGCTACAATATATATTCAAAAATAAAATCAGTCTAGGCAATGGTCACACCTGTAAACCCAGCATTTGGAAGGCTAACATGGGAGGACTGCCTGAGGCCAAGAGTTTCAGCTCGGGCTGGGCAATATAGCAAGACTTCCTCTCTACAAAAATTTTAAAATTAGCCAAGCTACTCAGAAGGCTGAACCGATAAGATCACTTGTGCCTAGGAGTTTCATAGTTTAATGAGCTATGATGACACCACTATACCCCAGCCTGCGCAACAGAATGAAATCCTATCTCTAAGAAAGATTAAATTCAATTAAGTGACAAAGATATATAAGAGTGGGAAACAAACACATGGGACCAGTGGAAAGGAGATGATGTTACATATCCTAGTTCTAAAGTTGGCAAACTGAAGACCAAGAGCCTATTTTAGTACATTAAGTTTTACTGGTGCACAACTGCAACCATTTATGCATTAAACACATGTCTGTGCTATTTATGTGCTACAACAGCAGAGTTGAGTAGTTGTGATAGAAAAACTTTATGGTTCTAAAATATTTTCTCTTTGACTTTTTAGAGAAAAGGTTTTTCAACATCTGCTTTAGATCAATAAAAAAATACAACATTGTCTCCCAAATGCCAACAACAGATTATTGTTTCCAGACCTAGAAAAGGTAAATTTAGGCATTAAAGTGAAACATAAATGAAAAAGAAGGAAATAGAATCTTTGTTCTTTCCATTTTAAACCCTGTGAGAACTTTCTAGTCTACAAATGGCTGCTTGCTCATGAAAACCTATATGGTTATATTGATTTGTATCTTTCTATCACCTTAAGAACTATCTGCAGATAGCTTGTTGAGCTTTTGAACATATGATGTTCTTAACTACTTAACAGGTGTGTTGGAACAATATCAAATCATCACTATGAATATAAAATTAGCCAAGCATCACACCCTATCAAAGGGCTGTACCTATCAAGTCATCTTCAAAGTGATCCTTGCTAGGAACTGTGTTGTGCATTGTTTAATCTTGGGGTCCTGGGAAGATGAGAAAGCAAGGGAAGAGTAACTTCAGTGCAGCTGATCCCCACAACATTCCTGGGAAGGCATTCTTCCATTTTATCAGGGAGGAAACTGATGCAATGAGATAAAGTTGCTTTCTTAAAGTGTCACAACAGTTAGTGGCAAAAATTTAGACTTCTGGTCCTCTTGTTCTTGTGTAATTCTATCACTTTTTCTATTGTCCAAAAGAACTTTCTGTGATGATGGCAATGGTCAATACTGGTACTGTCTAATCAGTAGTCATTAACCACGTTTGATTTTGAGCACTGGGAACTGAATTTTAAAGTCTATTTAATTTCAATTAATTAAAAGCTTCATGTTAGTTGCTACTATATTGGACAGTGCAGTTCTAGTGTTTGAATCTAATGGTATTAGGACGCATTACTTCAGAGAGCCTCACCTTGATTGCGTGCTTATCATGTGCCAGACATTTACCTAGGTGATCATAATTAATCCTCTTAGCAGCTCTGTGAATCTATCCTTCCTGTTTTACACATAAGAACATTTTCATTCAGAGAAGTGGCCTCTCAGGGCTAAAACTCTGGTCTCCTAAGTCCAAAACCACTGCTCTATGTTTTATACCTATGAATGTAGGAGACTGAGCACTATGCTTGTAAGAACAGTCACTAGTTCTTGAGGAAAACGCCGCAGAGAGCAGGACAGTCTCCTAGCTGGCCTAGAGATGTTTTGCAGCCTGGAGACAGGCCCTCAAGCAACTAAGTGCTCTAATGAGATGAGATTGGTCGCTCATTAGTAAACAGGTGTTGAACCTGGAGCATTTGTGGTGCTTCAGGATGGGAGTTAAGCCTGTAGGGAAAGAGCACATAGCCGATCCTTAAGCACATGATCTTTGGTGGGGGGCGGGGGGGGTCCACACACTTGTTGTATAGCGTTTCAATAAATAGCCACTGCAGAGGTAGCTCAAGGCTCACTCTCCTGCAGCCACAATGGAGGTTATTTGGAGGCTGACTCTCCTGCACCTCTGGGGAGCCTCACCTCTTGCAAGCTCCTATTTTCAATCCGCCTACTGGCTGTTTCATGCATGCAGAGCCAGCGACACAGCGGCTCCAACATATGAGGCGCACATTCACTATGGTTGCGCCACTTACAGTCATGATAATCTGAGGCAAAGATATTTAGCAGGCTGGATTCTTGAATGTATTGCTTGTTCAGTGTATCCCATACTTTGAGAAGCAGGATTTTAAAACTTAACCACGTGCATCTGGGCAGGTTGTATGAACTACAACATGAAAGGCACCTCCAGGGCTTGTAAAGCTAGGGCCACTTTCTAAGGATCCAATTCCAAGTGCCTCCTCATTAATTTACTGCCTTCCCAACTTTCAAAACCACAAATACCCAAAAGGTAGAAGGCAGAAGGACAAGAGTGTAAGGTCAGTAGACAGTATTATCACAGCATTAGGAGAAAATTTAGTTTGCAACCTTTTACCCTGCTTCTGGAGAAGTTTAGGTCCAGTAGTCACATCTCATATTTCCATATTTGAAGTAGAACAGGAACAATTCCTAGACACCTCATGCCAAACTTCACAAATCTAAAATTCATTAAATTTTATACATCAGCTATGGGAATTGTCTTTAAAAAAGAATTTTTTTTTGTTCCTCCATTGTGTTTGCAGAAGAAGCAACATAGACATGTATTTATTAACTGGGAACTCTCCTCCCTCTTTTCCTAACTAGGGAAGAAAAAAAATGAAAGAAATCATGATGAAGTAGCCATTTAGACATCAGTTCTCAGAAATCAGACAATAACTTGGAGAGACTAGAAGATTTAAAGGTTCTTTTATGGAAACCTTGCCCTATTTTTTTCTTAAATCTTCTTTAATATTGAGCATTCATGTGCTCTCAGTTATCATAATAATGATGTCCGGGGGGGGGGGGAGTTTTAAAAGTTCTTATAATAAAAACTAAAAGCAATATCACACTTAGAAAAAACAAAAAATTTCCCAAGCAATACAACTTACTTTTTGCAGTAAAGTTTTCCAAAATATGGAAACAACCCAAATGCCTATCAACTGATGAATAGATTTTAAAAAATGTAGTCTATCCATGCAGTGGAATATCATTCATCCCTAAAAAGGAAAGCACTAGCAATAACATACTACATACAGGGGTAACCTACCCACAGGCCTCATGCTGATTATTTAAGGACTATTTTGCTTATCTGTGCTGTCAAATATCAGAAAAAGTATGCATGGGCCTTTTCTTTTTTTTTTGCTCATCAGCTTTTGTTAGCATGTGTGTATTCAATATGTGGCACAAGGCAACTCTTATTCTTCCAATGTGTGACAGAGAAGTAAAAAAGTTGGACACTCCTGTAACACGAACAAACCTTGAAAGCATTATGCTAAAAAAAAAAAAAAAACAGTCCAAAATTGCCACATATTGTATGATTCCATTATATAAAATGTCTATGTCAAGCAAATGTATAGAGACATAACATAAAGTAGGACAGGGGAGCAAGGGGAGAGTGGGAAGTAATTGTCAATGGGTATGGGGTAATAAAAATGTTTAGAAATTAGATATTGGTGATAGTTTGATAAGCCTGTGAATATACTAAAAATCACTGAGCTGTGCATTTTAAATGAGTTGATTTGATGGTAAATGAATTCTGTCTCAATAAAGCTGTTTTTAAATAAACAGCCTTATCTTAAGAATTATATGCAGTGATTCCCACTTATCTGCAGTTTAACTTAATGTGCTTTCAGTCATCCACTGTCAACTGTGTTCAGGAAAGAGGTCAGTGCAGTACAATAAAACACATTGGGAAAAAGAGTAAGACCACATTCACATAACTTTTTTTTATAGTATATCATTACAGTTGTTCAGTTTTATTATTGTTATTAATCTCTTACTGAGCCTAATTTATAAATTAAACTTTTTTTGTTGTTGTTCTCTCAATATTTATTTTGAAAATACAGTAGAATAATAAGCCCTCTAATTGGTCTTTTTTTTTTTTATTGAATGGTAACTATGTACATTAATGCACTTCTGGGGTACAGTGTGGTGTTTTCACATACAATTTGAAACACTTCCATCAAACTGGTTAACATAGCCTTCATGTCATTTTCTTAGTTATTGTGTTAAAATGTTCATATTCTACTTTTAGAAAGATTCACTTGTGTCCTTGTAAGATAAACCACAGAAGTGATCCCTCCAATCCCCCTCCCTCCACCCGTTACCCCTCCCCTCTCCCTCCTCCCTTCCCATATTCTTAGGCTGTTATTAGGTTATAGCTTTCATATAAAAGGTATAAATTGATTTCATAATAGGGTGTATACATTGGATACTTTTTCTTCCATTCTTGTGATACTTTGCTAAGAAGAACATTTTCCAGCTCCATCCATGTGAACATGAAGGA
>NW_003852410.1:19902861-19915904 GCF_000181295.1 Otolemur garnettii
AGCTCCATCCATGTGAACATGAAGGACGTAAAGTCTCCATCTTTATGGCTGCATAGTATTCCATGGTGTACATATACCACAGTTTGTTGATCCATTTGTGGATATAAATTAAACTTTTGAGGAGCTCAGGAAATTTCACCCCAGAATAGGACTCCTTGGTATAAGAATATTTTGAATTAAAGCCCCTTAAAGATCAAGAAGCTTTGGGAGAGACTTTCCCTCTATCTGTGCAGAAACAGACAGATGGCATCAAAAAGAACAATTGCCTTTCCCTCCCCTCCCTGTTATCTCAATATATTGTAGGAAAGAAGATCAAGAATGCAACCAGACCTGGCCTACATCATATATAATACCTGTCTCTTGGGTTAATTTAATTTCTAAAATGAATCATTTACAAGTCAAACTTTTTTCCCTGCCCATTCATTCTCCCAGGTATTTTGTTCATCCTTCCTACCATTTATTGCCCCTAAACAGAGTTTCCTATACTTCTTATCTAAAAGCCTGCATAAAAATATTTGGGTACCACTGAAATATTGGGTAATCACACTGTGATTTTCCCTGAATGCACAGTAAATGAACTTCTTTCTCTTATTTATCTGCCTTTTTGTAAGTTGACTTTTCAGCAGACCTCCCAGGGTGAAGGGAAAGTTTCTTGTCACTCCCACAGTTTGGTGTACCCTGCAGGATCTTGAAAACAACTTGGCTCTTCTGAAGGTGCAGAGGGTAGAATCTGGACTCTGACCAGGTGGTGACGTGGTAAGATACCTTAATTTACCACTCAAATTCCTGGTTTGTTTTCTTTCTTTCTCTCTTTCTCCCTCCCCCCCTCCCCTCCCCTCCTCTTCCTTTCCCTTTTTTTTGAGACAGAGTCTCACTTTATTACCCTCGGTAGGATGCTATGGCATCATAGCTCACAACAACCTCAAACTCTCGGACTCTTGGGCTCAAGCGATTCTCTTGCCTCAGCCTCCCAAGTAGCTGAGATTATAGGCACCTGCCACAATGCCCAGCTATTTTTAGAGGCAAGGTCTCTCTCTGGCTCAAGCTGGTCTCAAACCTCTGAGCTCAGGCAATCCACTCGCCTTGGCCTCCCGGAGCGAGAGGATTACAGGCATGAGCCACAGCACCTGGCCTAAGACTCCTAGTTTTCTTGTCTCTCTGTGGACTCCAGTAGAGCCCATGGTAAAAGATCACTGTCATTTCCAAATTTAAGGTTAATGAGAGGAAAGTTTTTTGTAAGTGACTCATCTTGTTACAGTGACTGTGGGTTTTTTTTTTTTTTTTTGTACTTTGTGGTATGAATGTTTGTGCTGTATGATCCTTCTCCTCTCATAAATAGCATTTTGTTGTTATTGCTGTCGTGTTATTTTTCTATTTTCTTTTATTTCTGTGTCATTTTGTCATAAAGAGGCTTACCATAGGGTAGCATGGGTCTTGAACCCCTGTAGGCCTGCCTTTAGAGCCCGTGATGCAGGCCAGCCAGTTACATAGCTCTGACCAATGTCTATTAAAGACAAATTTTGCTGCAGGTCCCCCCTACCCCCACAAAAAATTTGTGAGGTTCCCCTTTCATCCTGTTACAAGTCCCTGAACTTATCTTGTGACTAAGTGGGGATTTTCTCCTCAGTCTCTGCCACATAAGGGGCAAGTTTGGGGGGAACACCCCAGGTAACTAATATGAAAAAAATATTGGGATTCAGAGGCATGTCAGCCCACTCTTTGTACCAAACATGTCAAGCTCTAGGGAAGTCTTTGTCTTAAAAGGTCCTATCTTAAGTTTAATTCTTAGAGTGAATTTTTTGGGAATCATGGAAACTACCTTCTCTATGCCCTTTCCAGGAAAACTCTAAACCTGGAAAATTACTACCTGGGCTTTCTATGAAGAGGCTTATTAGATTGAGTAGCTTTAGGAATAAGTATACCATTGAGAATTGTTTATTTCATTTGATTTTTATTAAATCATAAACACATAGATCATGTATACATTAATGCATTTATGGGGTATAATGTTCTGATTTTATATATAATTTGGAATGCTTACATCGAACTAGTTAACATATCCTTACCTCATTTACTTAATTATTGTGTTAAGACATTTATACTCTATACTTAATAGATTAGAAATGTACCCTTGCAATATGCACCACAGGTGTAGTCCCACCATTTACCCTCCCTCCATCAAACCTCCCCCCTCCCCTCCCATTCTCCTCCTTTCCCCTCCTTAATCCTGGGCTATAGTTGTGATTTATCTTTCATATGAAAGTGTGAGTAATTGTAAATTGGTTTCACAATAGTAAGGAGTACATTGGATACTTTTCCTTCCATTCTTGAGATACTTTACTAAGGGGGATATGAGAATTCTAATTATTAATAACCAAAAGATGGATCCTTTAAATGAGATTTTTAAAAAATAGATTTTAGAGATCTCTTATTCTATACAATTGCCTTATTTGTATTAATAGAGATATTAGATTAAAATAAAGACATATAAAATTCTAGCCTTAAAAATTCTCTTGACAATATGCTCCATAGGTGTGGTCCTCCTACCAACCCTCCCTCTATGGACCCACCTTCCTCCCTTCCCCTTCTCTTCTTCTTCCCTCCTTCATACTAAGCTATAGTTGTGTTTCATTTATCATATGCTTGTGTGAGTGAAGAGGTGAAGACTATGTTGTTTAGTAGGATGTAAGCACTCCAATTTGTAAGCACTCAATCAACACATTGAATCCCATAATGGCATAAATGTATTTATGATCTATGTACAAATGACTTAATAAAAAAGTTCTCTTGACAAAATTAAAGAGCAAAATAGGACTAAATAAGGGGGAAAAAACCAATACTATATACTGTCTCAGAAAGAACAACAATAAAAGTCACTTTACCTTGTGGCCTAATGGTTCTGTGCTTTCCCCTCATCAGCCTGAGTTTGATTCCAGGGCAGGGAATGAGCCTGTTCTGGTTTGATATTTGTGTAACTTCTGCCATTTATTGATTCTTTCCCCTTCTGTTCACAACTTTTATTTTCCTATATTCTGCCAGGGCACACAGAGCTTTTCAAGATTTGTGTATAAATGGTCAGCTATAAACCTGAGACCCTAGAAAATCCAGTTGGACAAAAAAATATTACTTACACCTCATTTATGGCTATTGAGACTTGCTTTGAGCTGTTCTTGTGGCTTTTCTGGATTTTTTTTTTATTAAATCATAGCTGTGTACATTAATGGAATCGTGGGGTGCAATGTGCTGGTTTTATATACAATTTGAAATGTTTTCATCAAACTGATTAACATATTCTTCACAGCATTTTCTTAGTTTATTGTGTTAAGACATTTATATTCTACACCTAGTAAATTTCACATGTACCCTTATAAGATGCACCATAGGTGTGGTCCCACCAATTACTCTCCCTCCTGAAAACTGTTCTCCACCGATTTGGAGTCGCACTATGTCATTGATTAAGTCTGTTGCTATCTGTGGCATCAAGCATTCACCAGGGGTTAAGAAAAGCATTGAATTTTATTTCCAGCTCTTCATTTATATGACTTCATGGACATAGGAGGCAATCTTACCAACTGGTACTAATATTTTATGTGTTCATGGGAAGAATAGTAGCTTTCCTCCCTGGATTCCAATGAAAAATCTATTAATTTTTGAAAATCATTTTGTATCTCTATCAAAAAATTACTGTTTCTTAACTATAAGACTATATGTTAAAATATTTAAGTTTATTGTTCTTTGTTAAACATATTTTTAAAATGATCCTATGTTTTTCTAGTCTCTTTAAAAATTGCTTCTCTTCAAAGGAACTTTTAAACATTCAGTTAAATGAAAACTCTTTATTTTCTGTTAATTGATTAAAATGTTATACAGGTAGTGTGGACACATTGTCATTTGTAAGCTATCCAAATATTGCATTTGAATTAAAAAAAATTTAAATGTTGAATACATTGAAATTCATTAAGCAAAAAAAGAGCATGGCACTCTACTGAGGGTGACAAACTGAGACTCTGTTTCAAAAAAAAAAAATGAAAAAAAGAAATTCATTACCCTGGCAGAGGATAAACAGATGGCAAGGAAGTGGCTAAGGGTGGAAAGTGAGAGCCAGATTGTAGCTAGGAACCAAATTGCAGCTAGGAACTGTTCCCTGTTCCCTGTGGGAACATACACAGTAAAAAGCTGCTAGTGGCCCAGGCATGGTGGCTCACACCTGTAATCCTAGCATTCTGGGAGGCTGAGGCAGGTGGATCACTTGAGCTCAGGAGTTCAAGACCAACATGAGCAAGAGTGAGACCCTGTCTCTACTAAAAATAGAAAAAGTAGCCTAGCATTATGGTGGGAGCCTGTAGTCCCAGCTACTCAGGAGGCAGAGGCAGGAGGATCACTTGAGCCCAAGAGTTTGAGGTTGCTGTAAGCTCTGATGCCATAAGCATCAGAGGGCAGCAGAGTAAGACTTTGTCTCAAAAAAAAAAAAAGATATAGTAGAATAAACATGTATTGAAATAAAAGTGGAATTATGCCTAAAGATTGAAAAGGAACATTGTATTCCAGGAAATATCAGTAAATTGATAAATTGACATTGATGTTAAAGAATAAAGTTTCTCAACTTCTAGGACAAAGAGAATCTTTGGGTGTCCTGACTGAGCATGTAAATGGGAAAATACAGGGAAGAAGTATTTATATTGGATTGATAGTTCTCCTCAGCCACTTTTTAATACCAAAGATTAAGAAACAAATCTGCAAAATTGTTAGGGGAAGAAAGCATTTCCTAAGAATATCACACACCACTAAATATTCACTTGTATCACAAAAATTGGGAAGAACTTTTTTTTTTTATTGAATGGTAACTATGTACATTAATGCACTTCTGGGGTACATTGTGGGGTTTTCAGTATCCAATGTACACACCCCTATTATGAAACTAATTTATACCTTTTATATGTAAGGAGGGAAGAACTTTGATAGCTAAAGTAGTAAATGGAATAAATTATATTCTATACAAATAATGGAAGAGTATTAAAGTACATTAAAAAACAAGTAGGCATACAAGTAAGGTGTTCATAATATGTATATGCTGCAAAAGAGCAATAACAAAACAATATATATGATCTTTTTAAAATAATTTATCCAAGTAAGAGATCTATACATGTATGTATGCAGACACACACACGCATATAATTGATAATAAGAATATAAACAAAACTAAGTGTGATAGAAAAATAATCTAACTTAATGTTAGCTGTCAACTGGATGCCATTTTACTTTGCACTGGATATTTTGCAATGTCTAAGCAGGAGTTTCCAACTTTTTTTTTTTTGACACACATTGTAAGAATACGAGTTGTCTTGAGCCACATATTAAATACACAAACATAAATGAAAACTGATTAGCAAAAATTAAAATAAAATAAAAAGGGTCCATGCATACTTTTCATGATATCCACACCACAGAGAATGAAAAAAAAAAAATCCTGACAGAATCAACATATGGCTGGTCTATGAGCCCTAGCTAGAGATGTGTTCTATTTGTCAAAACTAGGGAATGCTCTTCAGTCCTAGTAGGTGAGAGACTAAGACACTGCTAAATGTCCTACAATACGAAGATTGCTCTCCACCATAGAGAGTGATTCTGCCCAAATGTCCTCAGTGCCCTGGCTGAGAAACCTTGATTGATTGTATTTACTGATTTACTATAATAAATGTAAGTTACTGGTATAACAAAAATGAAAATCACTCCCAAAAAAGCACCACATAAAGTGAAGCTATTGGAGTTTGCTTATTAGATAAATGTATTAAACTTAAGAAAAATAAATGCACATAAAATCAAGTGAATCTTGAATTAGCTTGCAAATGTTCTGATATAGTAAAAACATAACATAAGTTTTACTGTTCTTTTAATATTTTATTTGGGAGTATAAGTATCAAATTTCGAGAAGAAAATGTGGTATATGCAAACCCAAGTAAATTTTCTTTTAAGCTGGTCTACCTAAATAACATTTTAAAATCTCATTCACTTTACATTTTAGGACATCACATTGCTTCTCAGCATTTTTGACTCAGATCGAGTGTAGTACATTTTAGTGTCTCACAATAAAATGCTTATTTTTTTTTTTTAGATCTTTAATTGGAATAATTAGTTACTGGTTCTAAATGAATGTATATTTCATGGATATACCACCCAATTTTGTTCAAAATACAGAACTTACTTTTTCTATGACGTGGGTTGTAATTATCAATCATGTTTCTCATGTTGAGTCTCTTAAACCTTTGAAGTGCAGGGTCTGAAATTCGAGTATTTTATAAGAGTATGCCATGTTGTGTTCTAGTGATGAACACCCAGCTTATTGATCTGTGCTGAGGCATTTAGTGGGGGTGAAACTTGCTGGGCATTGCACAAGGAGAACAGACCCCTCAGAAACATTACTGGTGAATGTGGCAGAACTTCACCTCCTGAGTGTAAAATAAGTATGTTCAAGGCAATCAACAGTTCTTTGCAAACCAACAGTGTTGGCAGGCACCAAATTCTGCTCAATGTCATCTTCCTACAAGTGTTCCAGTTGCAAACACAGGGGGTGAGTTTCAGGTTCTTCTGAGTCATCTCATCCTTTAAAACCAAACCTCTTCAGGATCACTGTCCCAGGATACACCATTTTAAAATAGGCCTTGGAAAATGTAACTAATTAACTTTAATTCAAAGAAATGTTTATTTAACATCTGCTGTTCCCTGGCAACATGGCAGCTGCAGGGAGAAAAGAGATTAAATACAGACCCTCCACTAAAGAAATGAGTAACCCAGATGTGCTAGGAACTACTCACCAGAACTTAACAGGGTTCTGAGAAGTGATGGAAAATGAAACCCTGAAAAACCTGACAAGAATTTCCAATAGATGATGACCCTGCCAGGTGTGAGGAATTTCGTTTGGGAGCAGATTTAATCATCAAAAAGCTTTTTAAGTGGAACACATTATTCTTAGTAAAGCAACACAAGAATGGAGAAGCAAGAATCCTATGTACTCAATTCTGATATGAGGACAAATAATCACCTACTACATGGTGGGGGTGGGGCCAGGGGAGAGCAGCAAGAGGGAAGGAGGGAGGTGGGTGGGGTCTTGGTATGTGACACACTTTTTGGAGGCAGGACACAATTATGAGAGAGACTTTACCTAACAAATGTAATCAGTGAAACTTGGTTCTTTGTATCCTCAATGAATCCCCAACAATAAAAAAAAAAAAGAAAGAAAAGAAAAGATTTTTCAAGGGTTTAAATTGGCTTAACAGAGAATAATTAAGTTGTAAATTTTTAAAGCCAACTTTCCAAACTTATAGATCTTATTCTATTTATATATCATTCAATTTTGACAAATCACTTTTAAAGGGCTTTTGATTCATGTTTTCAGTGGAAATAAATGTCTTTAAACATTCAAACTGCCTGTATAAATTTAATACATTTATTTTCTTTTTAAGTATTTTCAATTTTATACTAAGCCATTCCAAGCACTTAAGTAATTCTCATAAATTTAGTAAATTTAAACTTTAAAAATGGACTTAAATTTAAGGCATGAAACAATAAAAATCCTCAAAGAAAGCATAGGAAAAACACTGGAAGATATCAGCCTGGAGAAAGACTTCATGAAGAAGACTGCCATGGCAATTGCAACAACAACAAAAATAAACAAATGGGACTTAATGAAACTGAAAGGCTTCTGTACAGCTAAGGAGACAACAACCAAAGCAAATAGACAACCTACACAATGGGAAAGGATATTTGCATATTTTGAATCAGACAAAAGCTTGATAACTAGGATCTATATAGAACTCAAATTAATACACATGAAAAAAGCCAACAATCCCATATATCAATGGGGAAGAGAGATAAATAGAACCTTCTCTAAAGAAGACAGATGAATGGCTAACAAACATATGTAAAAATGCTCATCATCACTAATCATCAGAGAAATACAAATCAAAACCACCCTGAGATACCATCTAACCCCAGCAAGAATGCCCACGTCACAAAATCTCAAATTGCAGATGCTGACATGAATGTGGAAAGAGGGGAACACTTTTACACTGCTGGTGGGATTGCAAACTAATACAACATTTTTGGAAGGAAGTATGAAGAACCCTTAAAGAACTCAAGCTAAACCTCCCATTCGATCCTGCAATCCCATTACTGGGCATCTACCCAGAAGGAAAAAAATCCTTTTATCATAAGGACACTTGCACTGGACTGTTGATTGCAGCTCAATTTACAGTCACCAAAAGGTGGAAACAGCCTAAATGCCCACCAACTCAGGAATGGATTAACAAGCTGTGGTATATGTACACCATAGAATACTATTCAGCCATTAAAAAAAATGGAGACTCTACAGCCTTTGTATTAACCTGGATAGAAGTGGAACACATTATTCTTAGTAAAGTATCACAAGAATGGAGAAGTATGAATCCTATGTACTCAATTTTGATATGAGGACAATTAATGACAATTAATGACATGGTGGGGAGGAGGAAGGGGAGAACAGAGAGAGAAAGAAGGAGGGAGGTGTGGGGGAAAGGAAGAGCAGAGAGAAGGAGGGGGGTGGGGTCTTAGTGTATGCCACACCTTCAGGGGGCAAGACACGATGGTAAGAGGGACTTTACCTAACAAAAGCAATCAGTGTAACCTGGTTTCTTATACCCTCAATGAATCCCCAACAATAAAAAAAAAAAAAGGTCATTCTTTGGCTTGGTGCCCATAGCTCAGTGAGTAGGGTGCTAGCCACATACATGGGAGCTGGCAGGTTGGAGCCCAGCCCAAGCCTGCTAAACAACAATGACAACTGCAACCAAAAAATAGCCGGGCATTGTAGCAGGTGCCTATAGTCCCGGCTACTTGGGAGGCTGAGGCAAGAGAATCATATAAGCCCAAGAGTTTGAGGTTGCAATGAGCTGTGATGCCACAGCATTCTACCGAGGGTGACATAGTGAGACTCTGTCTCAAAAAAAAAAAAAAGCCATTCTTAAATTCTTTGAAATGTACTGATATTGTTTGTATACTTGGTAACATTTCAACTTAATGTCAAGTGCTCAGTCACATGTTAGATTAGAAACCAGATGATGAAAATATTGAACAATGGAGTACCTTAAACATTTCCATACTTTGAATCTTGCTGGACTAGCTGAAGTTGTAGCAGCTAGTCACTATGGCCCAGACACTGACTATGTTCTGATACTATTCTTGTTAGCAGCACAGGTGGGAGTCACTGAGTCCTTTTTATAGATGAAAACAATGACTTTATAACCTAAACACCCTTATAACCTGGTGGCTCTCATAGCCCCATAGTCATACTCAGATCTATTCTTAGAAATGTTGAGTTCTTTTCAGCTTCTTAATTCTATAGGTTTATGTCTTTTGTGAAATTTGGTTAAGTTTTCAACCATTATATCTTCGAGGACTTTTTTGACCCCATTTTCTCCTCTCACTCCGGGAGTTCATTGACACAAATGTTAACTCCTTTGTTATAGTCTCACAATTCTCTGGGGTTCTATTCACTTTATTTTATTTTTTTGCCTGTTTCCTCTGTTGTTCAGATTGGGTAATTTCTACTGTTCTCTCTTCCAGTTCTCATTCTTTCCTCTTTGCTTTCCATTTGCTGTTCAGCTGGTACATATTTTTAAAATTCCGTTTGCTATATTTTTCTGTTCTAAAAGTTCAATTTGATTCTTCTTTGCATTTTCTTTTTCTTAGCACAGATTTCCTTTAAGTGTGTGCATAATTGCTCAATGACAATATTTTTATGGTGGTTGCTTTAAAATACCTGGATAATTCCACCATTTCTTTCATCTTCACGCTGGCATCTATGGATTGTCTTTGTTATTATTATTTAGTGTAAGATCTTCCCAGTTCTTGAACTTAATAGTGGTTTTCAATTGAAACTTGAACATTATTCTGAAACTTTGGATCTTATTTAAACTGTGTTTGAACTGGCTTCCTCTGACACTGCTCCAGACAGGAAGGTAGGTGCTGACTTATTGCTGCCAAGTGGGGTAGATGACCAGCTTCATTACTTGGCCTTTGTGCACACCTGGGGGAGATTCTTTATCACTCCTAAGTAGGGTGAGCATTCTGATATCCCATTGTGCCTTCACTAATGGATCCCTCCCAGCTAGGGAGGATAAGAATGCTTAGGTCCTGCTCCCCTTATGGGCTCCACTAGCACAAGGGAAGTGGGAGATGGCCTCTTTCCCACTGGGTGGTGGTAGGCATCCTGACTCTCCACTGGGCCTTCTTTGACACCATGATAGCAAGCAGTAGGAGGGATGCCTCATTAGTGCTGAGTGGACATTGAAGTCCAGGCTCCCCATGTGATGCCATTTGGAGGTGGGGGATTTCAATACCACCAAGCAGGAATAGAAGTTCCAGCTTCTATTAAGCTTTCTCTAATATCTGGTAGAGGAGTTGGGTGCCTCTTTATAGGTGAGGGAGGGTATACGTCTGGGTTTCCCACTTGGCCTTTGTGGGCTTGGGTAGGGGTGGGGGTCACAGGTTCTTTATCTGGTATTTCATTGAAGTAGAATATTTATGGTATAAAAGTTTCCTGCCTTTACGTTGTTCTTTCCTGGTCTTTGGCTAGAGAGAACAGTCTTTTGTTGAGATTTTCTTTCTCTGTGTCTATGGGCATTTCTGGGATACCAGCTTATTCAGATCCATCTCTGGGATGTATGAGGCAAAAAGAAAACTCAGGGACCACACCACTGTATGGTTGCTTCTCTCCTGAGGTTCCTAGGATGCTTTCTTTTTTCACCTTTCATAATCATCTTATATTTGCTTGATACATAATATTTAGGAATTTTAGTTTAATATTACGAAAAGAATAAAATCATCTATTCCATCTTCCCAGAAGTAAAAGTCTCCCTTCTAACACTTTTGAACTGAGCTCATTTAAGGGGAAGAAAATGACATTGTTCTCTATGATATTTTTGGTGAGTTACCCATTTTTAATCATATTTTAAAACTACAGTTACACTTTTAAAAAAATTTTAATTATAAAAATGTAGAAAAATATTTCACAATTTTACTACTGCTTTTCTCATGTTGGTATTCTTCCTTTAACTGATTTTTCAATGCCAAGGTAGACAGAGCAATGGATAGATTAGTTTTACTATGTGTAGCTTTGTCTCATTTTTCTCTTAACATTATATTATGAAAATTTTTCTAGCAATCATTATCTGTTCTTTTAAAAAAAACTTACTTATTTATATATTTTAAGATGGGGTCTTTTTCTGTCTCCCATGCTAGAGTACAGTGGCATAATCATAGCTCACTGAATGTGGAACTCCTGAGGTCAAGTGATCCTCCTGCATAAGCCTCTTGAGTAGCTTAAACTACAGAAATGCACCACACCACCTGGCTAATTTTTTCTTTCTTCTCTTTATGTAGAGATGGGGGTTCCCTCAAGACCCACTTGAGGCTGGTCTTGAACGCCTGGCCTCAAGTGATCCTCTAGGTTTATTCTCCCAATGTACTTGGATTATAGGTATGAGCCACCATGCCTGACCTCTTCTATAATTATTTTCTGAAAGCAGCAACCCACAAAAAGAAGTGAGATGAAAATCTGGGAAAGAGATCAAGATGGTGGACCAGAAGGACCCTTCAGCTGAGCTCTCCTAGAATGACTGGGGGGAAAGAGAGAACCCAGCATTACCTGGTGCAGTGACCTAATCCAGAGTCATAGCTTAGGGAGCACAGCTAAGAGTTAGTGAGCTAGATATAACATATGATCTTCAGTGGTGGAAATCTGATGAATTAGGCAAGTGATAGCTACCAGCTAGGATCAGCTGCCCCCTCCCCCACCAGAGGTCCAGGATTGGAAGAAGTTTTTCTGGAGTTTTCAATAGTTAAGGGAAGGTGAACACTGAGTGGAAAGCTTGGAAGAGTGGATGGACTCAAACAGTATACAGCAACCAGATTTGAATTCCATTTGGAGTGAATTTGCCATAGGTTTGGTGACTAGCAAGGCAGCCATACTGAGAAGGTCTCTGCGGACAGGGGGTGGCCATTGTGGGAAAGTAGTGAGAAGGTCTTAGCAGGGGCTTAAAGCATGGCCATCTTAGTTCTGCCAGCCAGGATTAGGACTCCACTCTTGAGATAGGCTGAGGGACTCCCACACCCCGTGGGAAATGGAGTCAGGGGGCACTGTGAGACCTGCCCCTAAAGGATTCTTATGAGTTTTAGGATCCCAACCAGGCAGGGTCTAAACGCTGAGGAAACAATCAGGCAATCACCAATGGCAACTAAGTTTGTAATAAGGACCATAGAGATTGCTAGTTGTGCTCTCTGTCTCCTAAAAGAGCCATGACACCACCTGGTACCCTGGCAACATATTGCAACATACTGTCAGCAATAGCAACTACTTCTGTTTGAAACAAAGGAGGCAGTGACAAGGAAAAAGGAGGACAAAGAGGTGAACAAGAAGAAACAACACATGAGGAGGAACCAATAGAAAAATTTGGGCAACATGAGAAACCAAAACAGAGGAACTCCCCAAAGGGACCATGAGGCAGCTACTGCAAAAGACTCTACCTATAAAGAATTCACAGAAGGGGAATTTAAAATAAGGATTATAAAGACAAAGGAATGAACAAGAAAATGGAAAGACAGAACTGATAGTCAGATGAGAGATATATAGAATATAGAAAAGATATGGCTGAGCTTAAGGAAATGAAAGAGACGATCAGGGAATGTAAAGATGCAGTAGAAAATTATCAGAAATAGGTTAGACCATAGAGAAAAAAGAACCTTAGAATTAGAGAATAAAGTTTCTGAGTTAACCCAGGTAGTTACGAGAGCAGAAAAGAAGAGAAAGAATACAGAACAGGCACTTAAAGAACTACAAGACTCCATGAAGCATTCAAACATACGAATAACAAGGATTCCTGAAGGGGAAGATTTTACCCAAAGGAATGGAAGCCCTACCAGAGACTATTATAAATGAAAACTTACCAAGTTTTACTAAAGACCCTGACACATTCCTTTCAGATGGATATTGAACCCCAGGTCATCTCAAC
>NW_003852410.1:19916117-19922881 GCF_000181295.1 Otolemur garnettii
TGTTGTTTGGCGGGTCTGGGCTGGGGATTCAAACCCGCCACCTTAGGTGTACGTGGCTGGCGCCTTAGCCGGTTGAGCTATAGGCGCCGAGCCAAGACACATTGTAATGAACCTGTCCAATGTTGAGATGAAAGAAAAATTCTTCAAGCAGCCAGGAGTAAGTGCCAATTGACCTGCTGAGGCAGAGCCATTAGGATGACAGTGGACTTTTCAACTGAAACCTTCCAAGCTAGAAAAACATTGTCACCCATCTTCAACATTCTTAAACAAAACAATTTCTAGCCCAGAATTCTGTATTCTGCTAAGCTAATGTTCGAAATTGATGGAGAAATCAAATATTTTGCAGATATACAAGCACTGAGGAAATTCACCACAACAAAACCAGCCTCACAGGAAATACTTAGACCTATTCTCAGCACTGACCACCACAATGAATGACCAGCAGAGTAAACACCCAGAAGCTAAAGGTCAAAATTTAGCTTCCACAATGGTGCAAAGGATGAAATATTATCCTTTCACAAAATAAGATGAATTGAATTCCACCACACTTAGCAATTCTCTCAATATATGTCAATGGACTGAATTCACCACTGAAGAGGCACAGGCTGGCTGGTTGGATAGAAAAAAGCACTAGCCATCCATATACTGTCTCCAGGAAACACACCTAGCCTTGAATGACAAATCAAGACTCAGGGTTAAGGGATGGAAAACAGTATTCAACCCCCATATTATTAGACGTCTATAAATTTTTAGACCCTTTGGGAAAAGTGAGTTCTTATTTCCTCTATTCAGAGATTAATTCCAGTGTTCTAACTTACGTATTTTCTTTTCTTGGTTGAGCAAGACATGTTCAAATTTAAGTCATGTCTTTGGTTGAATTTGGTTGGAAGTAGAACCTGAAACAAGTATTCTTATGTAACTGATTGAGTGAAGTCAAATTCTCAGGAGAATATAAAAGGGAATGAGGCAATAGAATAGCACAGGAAAGGAGGTTTTAGAAGTCTAGCCTAGACCTGATCTCAGGGCAGCATCCTGGACTATTTGATATCTGAATCAGTCAGTCATTGGCTGTGGGCATCCTCTAGAGGAAAGGGCTAGCTGTGTAACTTCTTAAGTATCTCTGAATGTAGTAGCTCTTGTCACTCAATGGCATGCCTCTGGAGAAGGATTCAAGTGTAAATTGTTTTTTTTTTTTTTTCTGGCCGGGACTGGGTTTGAACCTGCCACCTCCAGCATATGGGCCTAGCGCCTTACCCTTTTGAACCATAGGCACCACCTGTGTAAATCGTTAAGTCATCACATTTACAGAAGGTAGATGATAGATAAATCTGCTGCAGCTTCTCTCTTTATTCAATAAAAATGAGTGCCAGTCATGTGGCCTGATCCACCATTACCTTCTATATTAGGATGTGATGGAGAACTAGATGATAGATGTGTCCTCTAAATTCTTAGAACTTGCAATCTAATGCAGGAGACAGACTTACCAATCACAAAAATTTAGGGAATTAGAGTATAAATGGTTAACAGAAATCAGTAAAACATGCTCTGATATATGAGGTTGGACAATTAAGTCCATTAACTCATGCTAGAAAAAGTACTACATACCCCACTGCTGAATATCACTACAGTCACCAGATGCCCAAGGGTGACTGTAATGATATTCAGCAATGAGGTATGTAGCACTTCTTCTTGGATGAATTCATGAAGTGTATTGTCAGACCTTATAAAGTAAATGAATATAGAAAAATATATTGTAAAATAAAATTGACTTAATCTGGAAGAGAAGGAAAAGCTTACTTAAAGAAGCTACTCTCAAGCTAAGAACAAATGAATAAACATACTTTAAATGTGGAACTGACCAAGGTGAGAGAATTAGTGGTAAAGCATAAGAGATAGTTCCAGGCAGAGAAAGAATAGCATGTGCAGGGGTCCTGTCCTGGGGTACATGGCACATTCTACATAATTCTAATGTTGCTGATCTGAGTGTAGAGAGCAAAGGGAAAGTGTTAGAGAGTCTATAGGATTGATTACTACAAGAATACTGTATAACAAATCATCTCAAAACTCCATGGCTTAAAACAATAAGCATTTATTTTGCTCATGAGTCTGAGAGTCAGTGATTTATAATGGGTTCAATTGGGCAGTTTTCCCTGTTGGTTTGGCTTATTCACATGTCTGCAAACCAGCTGGATGACGGCTGATCTAGGCCGGCTTTGGGTCTTCCAGCTAGGCAACATGGCTGTGTTCCACATGTCTGATATTTCAGCGGGCCAGCTGGGGCTTGGTCTCCTCACAATTACAAAGGAGCAAAGGCAAAACCAAAAACATGCAAGAACTTTTCAGACATCTGTTAGAATTACAACTATTAACATTCACTTGACTGCACTCAGACTCAAGAAATCCCAAATATTTTCTACCTCTTGATAGGTAGGAGTTGGTAAAAGCCAAGGCATGGTTGCAGAAGAGGATGAAGTTGCAGCCATTACTTTAATCAGTCTAATAACAGAAACGTAAGTAGTAGCCAGACCATCTTGGACCTTATGGGCTGTACTGAAGTTGCCAAGGTTCACACAATGGGTCCTTTTCAAATCTGGGGTTGAAATCTACTTCGCCTTTCTTCTGAGCCCTGCCTTTGAAAACCACTCTTTCCACCAGTAGCATCATTTTCCTCTTTTAACTACTGGCTACAGTTGTATTCCACATCCCTCCCATCTTAAGAAATCTGTAAGTGCCCTATTCATGATTCACAATTTCTGTTTCCCTTCCCATACCACTAGACTCTGTATTTAATGTACATTTTGCATTCCTGTGAAGAACTCAAAGTGATTTGTACTCCACACATTAACTAAGCTTCAACTACTCCTTAGAGATATCACAATAGATGGTAGAGAGCACTATAATAAAAATGTATAATTACCATTTACAGGTGCAGCCCAGGAAGGTGCCAAAAGATGCTTGAGTGATTTATTTTCCCCCAGCATTACAGAACAAGTCTAAGACTGAGCAATCAGACCCAAGAGTCCTGACTTCTGGTCTAGGCTCTATTATACTCATTCTATTCTCTGTTTTATGAGAAAATCTTATGTGCAGTTGCTATTTCTATCTGGAAAAAAGAAAATTCACCTGTTTCATTCCACCTTATACAAATGCCAGTGACCTAAGGGGACCATGAAGTTGTTTTCCTAACAAACAGAAAAGAAAAAAAAAAAAAAAGGTGTAGTCCTCAAAGTCTACTCTTCAATGGGAGAAGAGCTTGTAATACAATGTGTTTCGTCAATGTATTCAGTAACAGACCCAAAACAATGGATCCCATAGTCTTGTATGTCTACATATATTAAAAGAAAAAATAATTATGAAAATCATTGTGGAAAACAAGGAATTTGTAGGACTTAAGGCAAGAAGCAGAAACTCAAAATTAGAATTTAACTGGTCTCCAAGAGCATGCCACCCACCAAATGTGAGTATGTGCCACTGGTATTTTCATGTTAAAGATTACTTTTGCTGGGATACTTTTGCTAAAGTTGCTTTTAAAAATTAATGAATATTGTCACAAAATTGCTAATGTACTTGGAAAATGGAAGAGCATGGCTTATACCTGTTCAATCCCCAAGACTATTTTAGGTTTTTGTCTAGATTATTTTAGGATAGATAATGCATGTAAGAAATGCATTTGTTGAATAAAGGCATATGAAGACACATGGGGAAGAAGGGAATGTGTAATCAAGTACTGTGTTTAGATTACCAAGAATCTTGGCTCCTTAAATGGGTTGAGAATGGGTCATTGGCCCCCTGTTTTTGGATTTCTTCTGTGACATCACTTATGACTCCTGCTCATGGTTCAGTACTTTGCTCAGAGAAGGCAAACAGTATAGAAGGTTCTATAGTTGTCATCTTATGAAATCCTTTTTGTATTCCTGACTCTTGTGCCCTATCTGTCATCCAAAAGAGAAGACTATTCAGATTATTTTCAGATATTCAGATTCTTTTTAGGAAGAAAAGCTATGAATTCTGTGTTGCATACATATTTTTAAAATAAGAAATTGGGTCAAGAATGTTATGCCCATTAGAATGATTTTGGCTCTAAATAATAGAATATGCTTATAAGAGATAATTAAACATAAAATATGTATTATCCCACATAACAGGAATCTGAAAATAGGGTGGTTCTTCAGGACTCAGCAATGTCCTTGTTAGCTGCTCCAATACCTTGTTTTTGACCTCGTGGCCCAGTACGGTTGCCACAGCACCAAGCATCACATATTCAGAAAACAACATCCAAAAGCAGGAAGGGGCAGTTCCTTATCTTGTGACCCTTCTTATAAGTGAAGAAAATTTCCGATTGTGTCTCATTGTCCTATCCATAATAATTGTTATTGGTGTCTTTCTACCTCAATCACTAGGACAAGGAACAGAATTACCTTGATTCTCAGATTAATAACCTTATAATCTCTATGTTGTATCTGTCTTCTTTTTAGACTCTTATTATCTATTTATACCTTCTCTTTTTAAAAATTAGTCTTGATACAAGTTTGCCTGTTTTTCAAAGAATCAGTTTGTATCCTCTCTTATATTTTTGTTTTCAGTTTTACTTTTTTCTTGATAATGTTTATTATTTTTCCTTCTGATTTGAGGAGGTTACTTTTTCTAAAATTTTGTCTACATCCTCATCTAAATACTTAATGATGATTGGTTTATTTGTATTTCTTTCTATAATTTTATTTCATATGATCTGTTTGTCATCCTTCTTTGGTTTTTTACTTCTCCTTTCCACTTGATAAAGATATATATATATAAAGATATCTTTATCAAGTATATATATTTTGATAAAGATATATGTGTATATATAGATATGTATATATACACATATCTCTGTGTATATATACATATGTACATCTACACCTATATCTACATATATATATAACGAGACACAGAGACAGAGGGCATGTGAAAAATATGTATGTATGTATGTATGTATATATACACATATATATGAAGAGACACAGAGATGTATATATACACATAAACTGATGCTATAATGAGATAAGACTTGTGAGAACTCTGTGAGAAGTAAATGGATGATGTATTTGAGAGAGATGTAAATCATTGGCGGTCAGAAGGCAAACTGGTAGGAAGAATTCTAAGGTGGCTCCTAGGATTTCTACTCTCTTGGAGTGTGGGCAAGACTGGTGAATACCACATGACAGCACTCAGGTAATTAGGTGATTGCATAGCCAAGATGCAAGGATTTTGAACATGTAATTAAGATCTCGAATCAGTTGACAGTAAGCTAATGAAGAGACAAGTCATTCTGTTTGAGCCTAATCTAGTTATGGGGGCCTTTCAAATGAAGGTCTAGAGATCAGGAACAGAAGTCAGATTCTCCTGCTGGCCTTAAGGCAGGAGTTATTTTGTGAACTGCCCATGGAGGGAGCCATAAACAACCTAAAGGACAGCCTAAGAGCAGTGTGCTGCCAATATTAGCAGGAATTCTGGGATTTCAGTCATGCAGCTCTTAGGGCATGTGTTCTGGCAACAACCTGAGGGAGACTGGAAGTGGATATTTCCTTAGTTGAGGGTCTAGATCAGTGGTTCTTAACCTGTGAGTCACTACCCACAGGAACTGCATTAAAGGGCCATGGCAATAGGAAGGTTGAGAACCACTGGTCTAGATTGAAAATACAGATTAGATGGCACTTTAATTGCAGCCTTGTGAGACCCTAACAGAGAGAACTCAGCCAGCCTGTCTGTGTCCAGACTCCAGACTCACAAAAATGCTGAGATAATGTGTGTATTTTTTAAGCAGTTAGATTTATGATAATTTGTTATACAGTAGTAGAAAATAGATACAGAAGGTGTACATTGTATTATTTAATTATAATTGAACCCTTAATTTTTTCATGTACCTATTTAACTATAAATATTTTAAACAAATCTAATATTTTCAATCTCTTTGCCCTCCTTAACACAATTTAACTAACTAAACTGTTCCCTTTACCCATCTTGCTTTTGTCTAAACAAAATATTATTTAATACACACCTAAAATAGTCAATACTTCAATAAATTTGCTGACATAGTCATCAGTTTCTTTACTTGTCATTATTTCTTCTCTCTCAAGTCTGTGTTATAATCTATATGTTAGTAGATTTTATACCTTTATTTTTGTTTGAATATTCTAAACATTTATTTTAAATATCAGTCTCTTTTGTAAAATAAATTTCTTCAGGTATAAATTTTACAGCCAAAAGAAAAAAAAACAGTGTTTTAATTTTTTGTTTGTTTTTCTTATTTCTCCCTTCCTCTTTTTCCTCCTCTTCCTCCAACTGTCAGTTGTCTACATTCAGCAACTAAACCCTGAGCCCTTATAATATCACTTTGAGCTTCCTCTCCACTGGGATACCAGAGTATAAATCATTTTGAGTTTTTCACAGGGATGCAAAAACATGCATTAAATACAAAGTCTAGTGGTACAGAAATGAAATAGAAACTGCGAATCAATGATATGATTGGATATCTGGAAAACACCAGGGATTCAACTACAAAACTTCTAGAAGTGATCAAGGAATACAGCAGCATCTCAGGTTACAAAATCAACACTCATAAATCGGTAGCCTTTATATACACCAACAGTATGCAAGCTGAAAAATAGTAGTCAAGGACTCGATTCCATTCACAGTAGTACCAAAAAAGATGAACTATTTAGGAGTTTACCTAACAAAGGACGTGAAAGATCTCTATAAGGAGAACTATGAAACTCTGAGAAAAG
>NW_003852410.1:19924006-19939213 GCF_000181295.1 Otolemur garnettii
ACCAAAAAAATCACATTACAACAAAAATATTTGTATCAGAATGTTTATTGCAGCCCAATTCATAATTGCCAGGTCATAGAAGAAACCCAAATGCCCATTGATCCACGAATGGATCAACAAACAGTGGTATATGTACACCATGGAATACTATGCAGCCATAAAGAAAGAAAGAGACTTTACATCCTTCACGTTTACATGGATGGAACTGGAAAATGTTCTTCTTAGCAAAGTATCACAAGAATGGAAGAAAAACTATCCAATGTACACAGCCCTATTATGACACTAATTTACAGCTTTCATATGAAAGCTATAACCTAACTATACCCTAAGAATATGGGGAGGGCGGAATGGGTGGAGGGAAGGTGATTGGAGGGATCACTTCTATGGTTTATCTTACAAGGGTACAAATGAATCTTTCTAAGAGTAGAATATAAACATCTTCACACAATAACTAAGAAAATGACATAAAGGCTATGTTAACCAGTTTGATGAAAATATTTCAAAATGTATATGAAAACACCACAATGTACTCCATGATTGCATTAATGTACACAGCTATCATTTAATAAAAAAAATAAAGTGTTGAATACCTCATGTAAAAAAAAAACTATATAGCAATAAAAAAAAAAAAAAGAAACCGCGAATCATAAACACTGCACTTACAGATGTCTTAAGATGGGAGTATGTGTAATACAACTATGACCTGCAGTGGAAAAAACAAAATGATACTATGGATGGGCTGGGAGCACTTTTCCCCAGTACCCTAATATTATCCTCTAGGAGTAAGCCTGACTCCTGCCTCTCTTTTGATCACCTCCTATAGTCCTTATTAGCACATAAAAGCCTCGCTCTTCATAGCCACTGCCTATTTCAGAAAGAGTCCAACAGACTCGTGATTTCAGCTTCTTTCATGACTTTGTATTTATGTTTGATTTTTGGTCCAAGATACATTTATCTTATTTTTGAGCCTCAACATATGTTATTGCTTTTCTCATTTCATATGCTGCTTGTCCTTATAATTTGCTTAGAGAAAATGTAGCAACACTTAAATCCAGGGTGCTGCCATCTTGCCCAAAAGTCCCCAGGATATTTTATATGCATCATGTCATTTAATCCTCACTGCTACACTTTGAGGTAGGCAACATCATTACTATTTTAGCCAGAAAGAAACCAAGGTTCAGAGATTTTTATTTATTTATTTTTATTTTTTATTTCAGGTTAATGTGAGGGTACAAACAACTAGGTTACAATGTTTGCATTTGTTAGGTGGAGTCCCTCTTGTGTTCCGCACACAACAAGTAAGCCATATACCTTAACGTCATGCCCATTAAGAGGGAGCTCACCAATCCCCCTTTTAAGCAGCTTTCCCAAGGTCACTCAGAGAGTAAATTGAATACCCAGAATTAGAAACTAAATTTTTTTTACTATAATAGACATTTGTTTAAAGTAATAAATATGCAGATGAAATAATGCTTTCAATTTTGTTTAAAGTCTAACCATTTTTATAAAAATACTTTGAGGACAGCTGCATCCTCAGATTTCAACTATGTGATTTCTTTCTTGTCTATTCTTCTCTCTCTTTTCTTTCCAGAAAAGGTACATTCTACAGTTCAAGGTAGAATTTATTTCCTCACATTTTGTCTGCTGTCCCTGCTGAGGCAGGGTAAGACCTGCTGCCTCATGATCAGGTCCAGTGCTCTCTGGAGCGAAACATTAAGGAAGCTACATGTTAAACTTCCTGTCAGGAAGCCTTCTTATGGCTTCATTTAGGTCTTCATCATTGCAAATTGTATCATCTCACATTAACCCCAGTTTACTGAATCCTGTAACATTGTATACCATTTTCCAATACCATCCCAACACTGGCCTGATGCTGCAACAGTTGACCTGCCAACCACTTTGACTGGAGAGCAAAGCATTACCTAGAAACTAAAATTTTTAGAAATCATTTTTATGATTCTAGGGAATAATATCTGAACTTCTGAATCTTAACAGGAAGAAGACATTGAAGATGCAAATAAGAAGTGAATGAAAAACTGACAGAGGGACACCTTAGAGACCATAATATGAAGGCACAGTGGAAAGACGGGTCATGGCTGAAAGGAAAGAAGTGTCTTTTTTTGGAAACAGAAGAAGTGGAAGAGAGAGAAGGTGGTATTATAGAGAGAGATCCTGAAGAAGAGAAATGTTAGCTGAGAAGCTTAGGTTGATATGGACGTTGTTATTCAATTAGGAATTGAAGTTTTCCACTCAGAGAGCACCAGGTTAGGAACATGAAGGGTGAAAATGTGTAACAACCACTATGAGAGATCTGATAAGGACTCTTAGAAGAGAATTATTACTTTAATTCAACTTTGTAAATTAAATGAATCCAAAATAATACTGTGGAAACCTGGATGGAGGAAAAGTTATTTTTAAAATGTTCCTTCTTTCTAACGCTTCAGGCAAGTAGATGGGGAGAATTTTTGCCAGATTATACACTGTCATGATAGCTGTATTTGTCCACATTGCAGCTGCTTTCAAAGAAGCCCTAAATTACATATTTCCCGCTATTCTTGGTTTCCTTGACAACCCAATAGTGACAATAAGAATTGGGGGTGACGGGAGCAGAGGCAGGATGATGGACTTCAGCCAGCTTTTTACAGAGGCTCCCATCCAGAAGGAGACTTAAAGGACAGAAGTTCAGCAAGTAAGCTGATGGTTTGGAGCTGAGCCAAGAAAGAAGATTGAAGAACACACATCATCCTTGCTGAGCCGAGCTGCAACCCCCAAAAGACAATCAAAAGGTACAAAATCCACCACCAAGAGGACAGGAGTCCCCTACCCCACAAGAAGGGTTCGCAGTTTACTCCATACGAACAAGTGAGCAGAGTTCAAACATCCACTCTATCCCATGGGAGAGACCCCCCAAAAAACTGGACCTCCTACCCCTACTAGAGTGCCACAGCATAAAACTGTAAAACTGCCAGGCATAAAACTGTAAAACTATATAAAACTATATATATTCTCTACCTGCAACTCTGAACTCCCAAGATTCCCCTCCCCACCCTGCCGCCGAGGTCTGGAGGTTTGTCACCCATGGAGCCCAGATTCTTGGGCACTTTCTTGAGAGGACTGGAGGGGGATGGATCAATAAACTGTGGTATAGATACACCATGGAATATTATTCAGCCCTAAAGAAAGATGGAGACTTTACCTCCTTCATGTTTACATGGATGGAGCTGGAAAACTTTCTTCTTAGTAAAGTATCTCAAGAATGGAAGAAAAAGGATCCAATGTACACAGCCCTATTTTGAAACTAATTTATACCTTTCACAGGAAAGATATAACCTAGTTATAGCCTTAGGATATGAGGAGAGGAGGGGGGTTGATGGGTGGAGGGAGGGCGATTGGTGGGGTCATCTCTATGGTTTATCTTACAAGGGTACAAGTGAATCTTTCTAAAAACAGAGTATGAATGTCTTAATAACTAAGAAAATAACATGAAGGCTACGTTAACCAGGTTGATGAGCGTATTTCAAATTGTATATGAAAACACCACACTGTACCCCATGATTGCATTAATGTACACAGCTATGATTTAATTTTAAAAAAGTATTGGGGGTGACTAGATGCCTCAGTTTGACTAGGATGGACTTGGTTAACATCTTTTGTCCCTTTGTCATTTTTTTTTTGAGACAGCCTTTGTCAGCTCAGCTAGAGTGCAGTAGCATCATCATCATAGCTCACAGCAATTTGAAACTCCTGAGCTCCAGAAATCCTCCTGCCTCACCCTCCCAAGTAGCTAGGACTCTAGGCCTACATCACCATGCCTAGCTAATTTTTCTATTTTTTGTAGAGATGGGGACTATCTCAGGCTGGCTTTAAACTCTTACCTCAAGTGATCCTGCTACCTCAACCTCCCAGGGCACTAGGATTACAGGTGTGAGCCACTGTGCCTGGCCCCTGTGTTGTCATTAATAGCACCATCACTCTCACAATTGTCCAGATTTAGATGACAAATTTTATGGTACCCTGAAAAATAATTAACTGTGTGTGTTTCTCTCATAATCTGTACATGCCTCATGTTATTTTATTTTTACCTCTGCCCCATGATGTAAATTATATTACTGTCCTCGTTATTCAATTTATTATTTCAATCATTGAATATTTAATAAGTGACTACCATGTACCAGATAATGTATTAAATGTTAAAGATAAAATTATGATCTCAATGGGTAAGGTTTTTACCCTTCTGTGGCTTGAAATCTCATAGCAATAAACAGATATAGATAAGTTGTTACTTAATCAAGATAATACTATTTGTGAAAACCTAGGATTTTAACCCAGTGCACTCTGATATCAAAACCTAAATTTTAACCACTGCTTTTTTGGTATGTTTTAGAAAGATATATATTTTAAATTACATTGTTTCTGATATAGTAGCTACTTAAATACTAAAAATAGGAACATATATCAAATTTTAATACAAGATTAAAATATCTCTTAATAGTGTGTTATAGTAAAAGTATTTAACAGAAATTTTTTTCTTTCAGTATACATTACCGTCTATTGTATTTACCATTTGAGTAAAGATTAAGAAAGGTTATTGCAAAATGGTTACCATTAAAAACATTGCATATGCTATGATGACTATTAGCCAAAAATATTGGTGATCTTTGTATGGGAATTTGTCAGCATTGACCTTTTATTTTCTCTTCTTAAAATAAATACATCTAGATTTCTTTAGCAGAGAACATGCAATATAGCCCTTTCTGCTTTTGTCATTTTATTATAAAATTGCCTCCTTACATATGATAAAAATTATAGTATTCAGAATGTTTATGAACAACTTTAAAATGCTATTGATTGAACACACAAATAAGAAGAAGATTAAAACTGGCCCTTTGATAGAGGAAAATTTATTTCATAGTATTAATTAATTTTTTTTTTTTTGAGACAGAATCTCACTCTGTTGCCCCTGGCTGGAGTGCCCAGTGTCATAGCTCACAGCAACCTCAAACTCTTTGGCTCAATTGATTCTCTTGCCTCCACCTCCCTAAGTAGCTGGGACTACAAGGCATGCAGCACCGCATCCAGCTACTTTTTCCATTTTTTAATGGAGATGAGGTCTTATTCTTCCTTAGGCTGATCTCAAACTCCTGAGCTCCAGGGATCCTCCTGCTTTGGCCTCTGAAAGTGCTAGGATTACAAGTGAGAGCCACCATGGCTGGCCTATTTTTTAGTATTTATTAATTTTTCAAATCGGAAGAATGTTGATAACATGGAGGCATTAATAACAATATTGAACTATATGAATATACCTGTCTAAGAAAGGTTACTTTGTAAAGGAAGCCTGAATTAGGAAGTTGGAAATATAAATGAGAACACTGATCCCATTATTCAGAGATCAACCAGTGGCACAGTTTTATTTAATAGCCTCCTAAAACCATTTTTTAAAAACACTTTTTGGAGTAGATAACTACATACAGTTCATTTCAGCTAAACTAATTCTGTGATGCACTACTGTTTTTTAAATGTGTATTTTGTTGCTGTTATTTTGTTGTATTATTCTATCAATTCACTAAAATGCATAAATAGCTGGAAATGGTTCAAGTTGAAAGTAGTGATGAAAAGGTAAAATTATTTATTTTTTATTATTTACTATAAACTAAGATGAAATTGCAAGCATAAAGAGTGAATATAGAATCTGAATCTGTATTGGATTTAATTTTGACCAAAGTATATTACTTGAACATTAATTTTTAATTCAACTTGTTAATATGTTGTTTAAGATATTGCGTCCTCATTTATAAGTGAAATATGTTTGTAATTTCCCTTTATAATCATATATTTTCTCCAATTTTAATATCAGGTGTAACCAGATGAAGCAGAATGATTTTGAAGTATTTCTTCTTTTTCTATTGTCTATACAATTTGGCATGATCTGTTTTTTGAAATTATCTTTTATTTTCTATTTATAAATATTACTTGTCTATTTTTTGAGACTTCAGGAAAAAAATAAGTAGTTAACTGATGACTCCATACTGAACCTCAGAGTCAAAGCATTCTATGATAGACATACTCTTATCTGACAATGTGAATGTTACTTTTTTTGCATTATTATTATTGCTCAATATTTCATTGCATTAAAATCATTCGTCTGATTTCTTTTCTGAATGTATTTATCTTCCTTCATTCTTTACAAGGTTTTTGTTTCTAGTCCTTATTTAAAACATTGTTATTGTCTTTAAATTTATTTAAGTCTTTTTAATTTTGTGAAGGCAATAAGTAGAAACCAAATAAACACATGTATATGTATACAGAAAATTAAAAAAATTTATTTTTTATTTACTACAAACCAAGATGAAATTGTAAACATAAAGAGTGAATATAGAATCTGAATTTGTATTTGCTGAGACAAGCAAAGTTGTCTAATCAAGTCATTAAAAGTCATTAAAACATTAAAAAAGTCATTAAAATTGGCTGTTTTAATGACTTGATTAGACAACTTTGCTTGTCTCAGCAAATACAAATTCAGATTCTATATTCACTCTTTATGTTTACAATTTCATCTTGGTTTGTAGTAAATAAAAAACTCAACACTATTATGAAACTAACTGTTAGCTATCTTAAGAAAGCTACAATCCAAATGGAGCCCTAGACTATGGGAAAAGGAGAGGGGGGGAGGGGAGGGGGTAGGATGGGTGAAGAGAATGATATTGTGGGGATCATGCCTATAATTTATCCTATTAGGGTACATGTGAATTTGTCTAAAGGTTGAATATAAATGTCTTAACACAACAATTATGAGAAAGACATGATGGCTATGTTAGCCAGTTGGATGAGAGTTTTCCAAACTGCATATGGAAGCAACACACTGTATCCTATGATAGAATTAATGTACACAATTATGATCTAATAAAAAAAAAGCAAAAACAAACAAACAAAAAAAACAGCAAAATATGTCTAAAAAGCGCAATGATGAATATCGGAAAGTTGGATTTTATAGGAGTTATGGATAGCCCAACACTCAATGCATTATCAACATATATAGTTGCAATGAAGGACTTTGAATTAGAGAGGTTATTTACAGAGAATAAAGTAGCCAGTATGTCTCTGGATCTTGATTTAGTATGGAAGAAATGTAAAAGGTATTAATATTGTTAAATGATGCCTATTGATTTTAACTCTTTACAGAGTACTTGGCAAAGGAATGTGTAGCAATTTCAAAACTCTACTTTTCCATCGTGCTGTTGAGGGGAAAGATGCTTAAATGACCTTTAAAGATGAGAGATGTGATAGGATTTAAAAATCACATTTCTTCATTACACTGATGATGGCATTAAAAACTATGTCTATCCCTTTAGATAGTTTGTGCAAGGGGCATATTTTAGTGATTTATTCAGAGTCTGGAATGCATGCACCCATCCCTGCGAGGAAACCTTGTCATTATTTCTGTTTATGGTTGGAGATAAGACATGAGGATTTCTTAAGAAGAACAAATTGTGGTACAAACACCTCAACCCTTGCAAGATTGAATTCATTTCAAATGTTTGGTGTGTTTCCCCCAGCTCCTCCCACTCGGGTATAAAAGAAATCATAGACATGTATTGGGAATGATTAAACACCTAACCTAAAACTGCAAAAGCAAAATGAAAATGACTTTCTATAGCTGAAGACAACTAGAGCTGTTTAGGATTCCATTTACATGATCCTTCAAGTCCCAGCATTTGAGTGTGATATTTGGTATGATTATTATCTTCAGTGCCACATAATGAACTGACAGGACCTTCAATGAGGAATTTGAATTTGGCCCAGACGACACTTTATGGAAATAAAGGATATAACAATAATGAATTGAGTAGGTAAGGCACCTACAGGTAATGTTACCTATCCCAGTGGTTATATGTACCTTACTTAGCTTATAATTTTAGCTTATGTTATTGGTATATTACAAAACCATCTCTCTCATTAGCATGTGATTTTTATCTTCTTTTTTTTTTTGGCCAGGGCTGGGTTTGAACCTGCCACCTCCGGCATATGGGACCAGCGCCCTACCCTTTTGAGCCACAGGCGCTGCCCATTTTTATCATTATTAAATAGTTGTATTCTCATTATATTTTAATGTACTACATATGGCAATGTGCATTTCTGAAAAATATTTTGATTCATCTATAATTTGAAAAATGTCAGACTAAGTCTTAAGGGGTTGAATGAATAAAAGTCTGCTCAATGAAAAACAGACAAATACCAAAAATAGAAGTGAAGCATTTTCAAACTAATATACATCAATGGTAAATCTAGAGAAACACCTAAGGTGCAAAGTGAGTTAACCTAATATTTTAAAGAATCCAGTTTCCAAATGATCATTACTAGGGAGAAAATGTTTATGTCTCCTCAAAACTAAATGTTGAAGCTTAAATTCTCAATCTGATGATTTTTGAAGTGGGGCCCTTTAGGTGGTAACTAGATGGTGAGAGTGAAGCCTTCATGAATGGGATTAGTGCCCTTATAAGGAGTGAAGAGACCAGAGCTCTCACTCTCTTCACTGTGAGAGGTTATAATAAGACAACCATCTGTAAACCAGGAAATGGCCTTCACCAAGAACCCAACTATGCTGGCATGTTGATCTCAGACTTCCATCCTCTATAACTATAAGAAGTAAATGTTTCCTATTTAAGCCATGCAGTTTGTGGTATTCTGTTATAGTGCCCTAACTTGATTAAGACAGTTATTCCATCAAGTGATTTTCAAATTTTTGACCATCATCCTCTGTAAGAAATACATTTCTCTCATCAACTTGTTATGTATATACATATCTGTTAGTCATCTTTGGTCAGGTTTTGTTATGGTCACAAATAACTCAAAGTCCCACAGGCTTCAAAACAAAGTTGTATTCCCATAACGTTCCATGCGCACTATAAATCAGTGGTGACTCTATGCTGGGCTGTAGTTCCCTCTTCCAGTTTGTAGAAAGGGTACAGTGATGCTCCAGTAGCTTGTCATTCCAGGACTCAGTCTGAGGCAGCAGCCCATCTGAAGATGTGCTCATGGCAAAGGGAAAGATTAAACCAGTGAGACCAATTTATATAATTGCTCTGAAAACTACTGGTCAGGCCTGGTGTATACCTCATGCTTATATTCCATTGACTCTAGTGAGTTCCACAGCCACATTAGTAAGTGGAGGAAGCACACTGGTCATAGGAGTCCACATGTCAGCAAGCAAGGGGGGTGACTAATTCTCCAACAAGAAAAGATAGGTGGTTGGACAGGAATAATTGTAGAAAATAGTACCATCCACTACGTGCAGATGCATGCATTAGTATAGTACATATGTAATGGAAGGAAAATTTCACAAAATAATAATTACTCCTATAATGTTTGATGCATTCTGATATTATTCTATTGTGTTTTAGTTTTTTCTAATGCTGCTTGCAACTGAGTAAACTGAATATTTGACCCACTAATAGCTTACAACTGCCATTTTGAAAAGCACTGCTCTATTGACCTAAGCAAGTTCTTGCAGTTTCTAGAGTGTCACGATGAGAAAGTAAATGGGTCTTTGATAATAGGTGTTCTTACAGTTGAATGAGACAAG
Organism: Otolemur garnettii; assembly: GCF_000181295.1. Lineage (NCBI taxonomy): Eukaryota > Metazoa > Chordata > Mammalia > Primates > Galagidae > Otolemur > Otolemur garnettii. The sequence continues at coordinate 19,933,587 of NW_003852410.1, forward strand.
CCCTTTCTTGATTCTGAATTTAAGGATGCATGATATATAGAGTAGAGCAGTAGAGTCAACCCCCACACTAACCCTCTAGAGTCAGAAGGTGGAGAGTTTGGTTCTGTCTCAGCCACTGACTGGCTGTCTGACTCACTCACACTTTCTAAGCCTTGGTTTCTCCATCTGTGAAATGGGATGACTACCTATCCTACCTCAGATGATAAATGAAACTTACGCACTGCTTGTACTATTCTGAGCACTTTACATTTACAGATTTTAACCCACACTAACCCTCTAGATAATAGGTACTCTTATTATCCTTACTTTGCAGAAAAAGAAACTGAGGCATAGAGAGGTTCATGATTTATAAGTGGTGGATCCCAGATGCCAAGCCATGCTGTCTGCCTTCCCAATCCATGTTCTCAAACATTATGCTGTTTGGCTTCCATCATAGAAACATTTTAAGTGTGTGATCCACCACCATTAAAACTGTGCAGTGTTATTCTTATTGTTCATTCTCTGGGAAACTAATGGGCTGTTTTAGGTTTTTTAATGTGTCCCTGGTGAAAATTACACATCCACAAACAGTGAGATTGGCCACAGTTCTGATAGACAGATGGCATAGTCCCAAGCCAGAGTCCATAGCAGATGTAGCTTCCTGTTTAGTTCTTGTATGTCCCTTGGCTGTTTGAGTCTCTCTCCGGAGACAGATCGAGAACCAGTAAGCTAGGCTCAGAAAGCATGACTGTGCATTCACCTAGTAACGATAAATAGCTGGGATCACTGCACATGGACCCCACATGTTAGCTTATTAAAATTCAGCCGCATTCAGCTTTTGGTTTATTAATTATGATAGAGCACATAAGTAAACGAGGTCCATCATTTGTCCTATAGGTTTATAATCCCGATCTCCACAATGTAATAACTTTCTGGGTTGCTCTTTAAAAGGCTATTTCCAGTGACAGCCAGTCTTACTGTAATGAAGTCTTTCCTCTAGGAAAAAAAAAAAATCTGTGTTAAATTTCTATTTTTTTTCTAAAGAGCCAACTTTGTCAGGTTCAAAATAAAGTGTTTGAAAAAGCACTCTGTAATGAAAGAATATATAGACTTGAATACAAGCAAAACACTGTGTTTTCTAAAGAATTACTTACCGAAGAAAACTGCCTTATACCCAGATACAGTTTCCACTTCATAGATTCTATCATAGAACTAAGGGTCTTTATCCTAAACATAGATATGTATTTTGGGGACCATTTATGACCCAATGTGTCAATCTCTGACCTTTTAATAAAGAAATACTTTGAATTGGTATGTAAAATTTGCTTTTTAAAAGAAACTGGTTAGTATTAAAAGAACTGGTTAGTAGTAAAAGAAGCTGGTAAAGTATTTAGTGTTTACCAAGGCTGTCAAAATGTTTGTGCCATCATTTGACACAAGTATTCTAAAGGATTTATGACCTAGCAAAATCTAAAATCACTTGGAATTTTTTAAAATTACTTTTTAAAAATTAATCTTAAGATATAATTTATATACCTTAAAACTCTTTCATTTTAAATGCACAAATGATGAATTTTGACAAATGTGTACAGTAACATGAGCACCATCACAATTATGATATAGAAAAATTCATAATCTCAAAAATTCCCTTGAGTCTCTTCAAGAATTTTGGATAAATGGGAGATTAAGGAGATTAAGATAAAAGGGTAGAGAAGAGGGTCTTGCTGAACAGCACAGCAAGACCCTCTTCTCTACAAAAAATAATAATAAATAAATTGTATAATCAATAGCTTTTAGTATATTCAGTGATATGTGCAGCCATGGTCAATTTTAGAGTTTTTCATCACCTCAAAAATAAACCTCATATTCTTTAGATATCATTCCTCTACCTCCCCATCCCCAAAGTCCCAAACAGCCACTAATCTATTTTCTGTCTATGTAGATTTCCCTGTTCTGGACATTCCATATGAACAGAAGTATGTAATATGTGGTCTTTTGTCTGTGGCTTCTTTCATTGAACATAATGTTTTCCGGGTTCATTCATGCAGCATGTGTCAGCACTTCATTCCTTTCTATGGCTGAATTATTCTGTTATATGGATATACCACAGTTGGTTTATACTTTCATCAGCTTATGGACATTTGAGAAGTTTCCACCTTTGGGCTATTATGAACATATCACCATGAATATTTATGTATAAATTTTTGTGTGGACATATGTTTTTATTTCTCCCAGGTGGAGTGGGATTTCTGAGTCATATGGTAACTCCACGTTTAATTATTTGAGAAATTGCCACACTGTTTTCCAAAGCATCCTAACCATTTTACATTCCAACTTGCAATGTATGGGAGTTCTGATTCCACTACATTCTTATCAACACTTGTTATTATCAATCTCCTCACTTGTTATAGGTCTAGGAAAAGGATCTATTCCTCCTTGAAGCAGTTTTTGTAGTTAGTGTCTCTGTGGAAATTTGTCCATTTCATCTAACTTGGATAATTTGTTGCATACAATTAATTGTTCATAAAATTCCTTTATAATCATTTTTATTTCCCTAAGTTTGTTAGTAATGTCTGTTCTTTTATTTCTGATTCTAGTAATTTGAATCTTCTTTTTTTCTTGGTCAATCTAGCTAAATTTTTGTTAATTCAGTTGAAGTGTTCAAAGAACCATATTTTGGTTTTATTTGTATTCTCTATTGGTTTTCTATTCTATATTTTTTTGTTTCTACTCATTGTAGTGGATATGAATTGTTATCTGTGGTTTTGATTTGTATTTTTCTGATGAGTAATGATATTGAGTAACTTCTCCTGTTCCAGGATAGGTCTTTCTTATAGAAATATCTATTCATATTTTTGCCCATTTTAAAATTGAATTATTTGTCTTTTTGTATTCAGTAGTTAAGAGTTGCTTATGTATACTAGATACAAGTCTCTTGTATTAGATTAGATATAAGTTCCTGGATACAAAAGGGAAATAGAATTTGAAATTTTTTTCTCCTCTTCTGTGTGTGTTTTTTCACTTTTTTGATGTTGTTCTTTGAAACACATTTTGAATTTTGATAAAGTCAATTTATCTATTTTTCCTTTTGTTGCTTATGCTTTTAGTGTCATTTTTAAGACTCCTTTTGTAAATCTAAAGTGATGAATGTTTTTACTTACATTTTCTTTTATTTATTTATTTATTTATTTTTGGGAGACAGAGTCTCACTGTGTCACCCTCAGTTAGTGCTATGTCATCATATTTCACAGCAACCTCAAACTCTTGGGCTCAAGTGATCCTCTTGCCTAAGCCTCCCGAGTAGCTGGGATTACAGGCACCCACCACAATACCCAGCTATAAAAGTAGACAGGGTCTTGCTCTGGCTCAGGCTAGTCTCAAACTTGTGAACTCAGGCAATCCACCCACCTTGGCCTCCTAGAGTGCTAGGATTGCAGGCATGAGCCACCATGCCCAGACTTTACTTATGTTTTCTTCTGAGCAAACATTTTCTACTTTTAGCCCTTGCATTAAGGACTTTGATCTATTTTGAGCTACTTTTTCTGAAGAAAGATTTGAGGTAAGGGTCTAATTTTGTTCTTTTGCATTGGGTTACTCAGTTGTCTCAGTATTGTCATAAATACTATTCTTTCCACACTGAATGCTCTTGGTCTCCTTATATAAAATCCGTTCACCAGAGATGTAGGGTTTGTTTCTGGACTCTCAGTTCTATTGCATCAATCTCTATGTGCCAGTACCCCAGTGTCCTTATTACTGTTGCTTAGTAGAAAGTATGGAAATCAGCAGTTGTGAGTCCTTCAACTTTGTTCTTTTCTAAGATTGTTTTGGTTATTCTGTTTTCCATTCAATTCCTTATGAATTTAAAATAAGCTTGTCAATTTCTACAAAGAAATCAGCAGAGATTCTGATGAGTGAATTCGATTTGTTGCTCAGTATGGGAAGTATTATCATCTTAATAAATTAAGTCTTTCCATCTAAGAACATGTTTGCCCAACTATTTTGATGTTGTTTAATTCCTTTCAGTATTTTTTATAGTGTTCAGCATATGTTTTGCACTGATTTTGTATTCCTATGGCTTGATGCTATTGTGAATGGAATTGTTTATTTTGAGATAGTTCATTGCAGTTGAATAGAAATACACTAGTTTTTAAATATTGTTCTCATATCCTGCAACCTTGTTATTAGTACTAATAGTTTTTAATGGATTTGTTAGGATTTTCTACATACAAGATTATATCTTCTAGTAATGGAGTTAGTTTTATTTCTTCCTTTCCAGTCCAAGTGCCTCCATTTCTTTTACTTACCTAATTGCCCTTGTTAGTCCCCCATCCTACCCCCTGCATTACAAGTTGAAAAGCAGTGATGAGAATAGACATCTTTGTCTTATTCTTGCTCTTAGGAGGAAGCATTTAGCTTTTTACCATAAGACTTTATGTTTGTTGTTTTTCATAGATGCCCTTTATTAGTTTGAGGAAGTTCCCTTCTATTTCTAGTTTGTTGAGTATTTTTTATTTCTTAAGCAAGAATGTGTTGGATTTCATCAAATCCCTCTTCTGCACAACTGAGATGATCATGTAAAGTTTAAAAGTTCTGCTGATATGGTGTATTACATTCATTGATTTTTCAGTATTAAACCAATTTTTCCATTTTTGGGATAAATCTCATTTAGTTGTGGTGTATAATTCTTTTTATATGTTGCTGAATTCAGTTCACTAGTATTTTGTTAAAGATTTTTGCTTCCATATTTATAAAAGATACTGGTCTATAGTTTTCTTGTGATGTCTTTGTCTGTCTGGTTTTGGAATTGGGATGATACTGATCTCATAAAGTGATTTGGGTTGTGTTCCCTCTTATTTAATTTTTTTGAAAGAGTTTGTGAAGAATTGATATTCTTCTTTAAATGTTTGGTGAAAAGCAACAGAGAAATCATCTGGGTCTGGACTTTACTTTGTGTGTAGTCTTTTGATAAATAATTCAATCTCCTCACTTATTATAGATCTAGTAAAAAGATCTATTCCCCCTATAATCAGTTTTGGTAGTTAGTGTCTTTGTAGAAATTTGTCCATATCACCTAACTTGGATAATTTGTTGCATGCAATTGCCATACAATTCCTTTATAATCATTTTTATTTCCCTAAGTTTGTTGGTAATGTCTGTTCTTTTATTTCTGATTCTAGTAATTTGAATCTTCTCTCTTCTTTTCTTGGTCAGTCTAGCTAAATGTTTGTCAATTTGGTTGATGTCAAAGAATGAGATTTTGTTTTATTAGTATTCTCTATTACTTTCCTATTGTATAACTTTTATTATTTCCTTCCTTCTGCTTGCTTTAGGTTTTAATTTGCTCTTTTTTTTTAAGTATTAGAAAATGAAAAGGTTGGTTATTGATTTGAAATCTTTAAAAATTTTTATTTAATTTTGCAGTTACTTGATTTAAATTTTTTTGTTTTTAATTACTATGGGTACATAGTAGTTGTATATCTTTTAGGGTACATTGGTTTATTTTTATTAAATGATAGCTGTATACATTAATGCAAACATGGGGTACAGTGTAGTGTTTTCATATACATTTTGAAATACTTTCATCAAGCTGGTTCACATAAATTTCATGTCATTTGCATAGTCATTGTGTCAAAACATTTATATTCTAG
>NW_003852410.1:19940262-19990326 GCF_000181295.1 Otolemur garnettii
TCCTTAATCCAGTGAGAATCTATCTTAGTTAATGGTGAAAGGTGTGGATCCAGTTTCAGTCTTCTACAGGTCCCCAGCCAGTTCGTCCAGCACCATTTGTTAAATAGGGAATCTTTTCCCCATTCAGGTACATTGCTATTTTGATACAGCATACAATGTGAATTAATTAAGGTGATTGGGATATCCATCATCTCAGGTATTTATCACTTCTTTGTGTTAGGAACATTCTAATTCTACTCTGCTAGTGGTTTTAAAGTAACCCTAACTTATTGTTGATTATAATTACTTTGTTGTGCTATCAAATATTGTTCATTCCGTCTATTTAACTATATTCTTGGACCCATTAACCATCCCCACTTTATCCTCCCCTCCATTCTACCCTTCCCATCTTCTATTAACTGTTATTCTATTCTCTGTCTCCATGAGATCAATCATTCTTAATATTTAACTCCCACATACAAGTAAGAACATGGAGGATTTGTTTTTCTGTGCTTGGTTATTTCACTTAACATAATGTTCTCCACTTCTGTCAATGTCACTGCAAATGGCAAGATTTCATTCTATTTTTATGGCTGTTTACTATGTGGTCCCATTGTGTATGTGTACCAGTTTCTGTATTTATTCATCTCTCTCTTTTTTTAAATTCAGTCCTCCCTCCTGGAGGGGTGCACCATTCCTGGAGGTACTACAATACCAGGCTGATGAGTGGAGTGGACAGAGCAAGTCCTTATTCCAACTCCTTTCTCCAAAAATCCATCTAATATGTTGAAATATCCATTCATCTCTTGATGGTCTCTTAGGTTGATTCCAAATCTTGGGAATTGTGAATAGTGCTGCAGTAAACATAGGAGTGCAGATATCTTTGTAACATCTGCAAAGAAGGATAATTTGACTTCTTCCTTCCCAATTTGGATACTTGTTTTGTCTGTTTGCTCTATGTATCTTTCTTTAGTCTGATTGCTCTATCAGAATTTCCAGTACTATTCTGAATAACTGGTGAAAGTGGGAATCCTTGTTCCAGATCATAAAGGGAAAGTTTTCAGTTTTTCCCCATTCAATACAATACTAGATGTGGGGAGGCCATAGTATATATATGGCTTTTATCACCCATGTTTTTTTTTTTTTAAACAGTCAATAGAAATTATGGGTGTATGAGCCACAGTTGAACACATGTCTTTTTATTTGTGCGTTATATACATGGTCCCTTGGAGGTTTTTTGTTTGTTTTTTGAGACAGAATCTCACTCTGTGGCCCTGGGTAGAGTGGCATTATGATAGCTCACAGCAACCTCAAACGCTTGGGTTCAAGTGATCCCCTTGCATAATTTTTCTATTTTCAGTAGAGACAGGCTCTCACTCTTGCTCAGGCTGGTTTCGAACTCCTGAGCTCAAGTAATCCACCTGCTTAGGCCTCCCAAAATGCGAGCATTAGAAGAGTTGAGTCATTGCGCTGATATGGCCTTGGTCCCTTGTTTTGTTTGTTACAAAAACAAGGTAGGGACGGGTGCCCAGGGCCTTTAGCAGGTTGGGATGGGAAGATCACTTAAGTCCAGGAGTTCAAGACCAGCCTGGGAAGCACAGGGAGAGATGGTCTCACGTGCTCCATTCAGACACTGATCTCCCATAGAAGACCCTGTAGAAACCCATAATGTATGGCATGGTCGGCTTGGTTGTGGGGTGGATCAGCTTTCTGGCCATGATGAGGCCTGCAGGCCTCTGAGATCTTTGGAAGTCACTCCCTGACCTTGCCCCTAGGCCTTCTGGGGGAGGAAGGCTTCCGGCTGCACTGCTCGTCCAGTTCTGGCCACTGGAGCTCCTTCTGGAGGCTCCAGCTTTGCTGCGGAGGTGCCCTGGCTGGTGAGGACATGCCCTCACCCCATGGAGTGGTTGATGGTGAGTGCCGCAGCCGACACCGGTGCCTCGCGGGGTAGGCAGCTGCACCTCTAGTCTCCTCCCCCGAGCTGGAGGGCTGGAGCAGGTGACACCTACGCAAGCCTGGGGCTGTGGGCGTGGCCTGGGCCAGCACACTGCGGACGGGGTGGAGGGTGGCCGAGAGTGGCCAGGCTGAAGTCAAAAGGGAACCTTTGAGACTCAAGCAAAGCTGACTTGAAGTCTTCGGTAATGTAAGGATTTTGCAGCTGTAAAATTTTCCTCTAAGCACTGCATTAGCAGAATTTTACAAGTTTTCGTGTGTTGCATCTTCATTTTAATTTGTCTCAGTGTTTTTATATTTTCTCTTTTGATTTCTTCCTTGGCCCATTGGTTATACAGTATTTAGGAGTGTGCTATTTAATTTCCACGTAACATATATGGAAATTCCTCTTGCTGTCGGTTTCTAGGCTTATTTCATTTAAGTTGGAGAACATGTTTGGTGGTGTTTCTATCTTTTAAAATTCATTGAGGTTTGTTGTATGGTGTAGCGTATGTGGTCTATCCTGGAAGTAGATAATTTTTTGTTTCTGGTGACTTTTGTTTAATGTAAGGCTTTTAGCTTCATCCACGGCACTGCAAACTTCAGTCGTTCCATTTTACTGCTAAATAATACTCCATTGTACGGATATGCCGCTTTTGTTTATCTGTTATCTAGTTGATGGATATTTGGTTTGTATCCAGTTTTTTTTCTATTATGAAGAAATCTGACATGAGCATTCACATGCAGGACATTGTGTAAAAAGACTTTTTTATTTCTTTTAGGAAAGTATTTCAAAGAGGATAATAGGGTGCATATTAGAAGACACTGCCAGTTTTCCTAAACATCTGGACCATTTTGCATTCCCACTAGTAAATATACGAGATACCAGCTGTTCTACATCCCTGCCAACTCTTAATATGTATTGTTAGTTATTTTAATTTAACAATCCTAGTGGATGTAATGGTATGCAGTTGTGGTTTTAACCTGAATTTCTCTATGAATACTGACGTTGATTATTGTTTCATGTACTCCTTTGCCTTTATGTATCTTCTTTGGTTGAGAGTGTAAATCTTTAACCAGTTTTTTTAGTTGTATTTTTCTTGTATTATCAATGTATTGTAAAAGTTTTCACATATCCTACATAAGGGTATTTTTATCAGGCATATTTATTGTAAATATCTTTACCCATCTGTGGCATTCCTTTCATTTTCCTAACACTATCCTTTAATATTTTAATTTTGATGATGCCCAACTTATCAACATTTTCTTTTATGGTTTGTGCTTTTTGTGTCCTAGAAAATCCTTGCCTACCCCCAACTTACAAAGATTTCTCCTGTTTCCTTCTAGAAGTTTTTCATTTATTTATTCTTATAGCATTTTTATAAATTCCTTAGTTTTCCCCAAAGACAATTATGTCATCTGTAAATAAGGAGTTTTTTTTTCCGAACTTTTCTTGCCTTGTTGCATTAGCAACAATGAAACATACAAAATGAGACAACAGTGGTAAGAGAGGACAACCCGAAATTATTCCCACTCTTAAAGGAAACATGATGTGTGCAATTATTACTTATAGTTTATTTTGAAGATGTCAAACTTACCAAGTTAAGAATGATTTTTTTTCATTTTTTCTAATATACTAAAAATTTCTGTTATAACTAGGTACTGAATTTTTTCAAATGCTTTTTCAGCATCTATTGACATGATTATATAAGTTTATTTTTTAGGCTATTAGTATAATTACTTAATGTTAAACCAATCTTACCTGCTGTGATGAATTCTACTGGGCATGATGTATTATTCATTTTTTTTTGTATTATTCATTTTATAAATTTCTAGGCTTAGTTCCCTAATGATTATTAAGGATTTTAGGATCTGTGCTCATGATGAATGTTGCTTGGGAATTTTATTTCTTTTTTGTAATGCCTTTAGTTTGGTATTAAGGAAAGAACGGCCTTATAAAATACATTGAAAGGGATTTCCTTTTCCTCTATTTTCTGGCAGAGTTTAAGTGTAATGGGTGTTATTTTTTTCTGTGAATGGTAGTTAAGTTTTCATTGTGGGGGAAGATCACTCAAGGAGCCCTACTCTGTGTCAGGCTCTGAGCTAGATTCTGAAGATTGGGAGACAGATTTGGAGACCCCATAGTCATCTAGAACCAGAGAGTTTCAGTCTACAATGGGCTTGCTGCATGCATTACCATATTCTGTTGGTAAGACTGATACACACAGCGGCAGATACACACAGTGAAGAAAGAAGGAAACATTTAAGAAAGGAGTCTCGTGTAAACACAGACCAGAAACCACAAATATTAGGCACAGATTAAGCAGCTGTAGGAAATGCAGGTCCCTGACTTGAGGTTAAAACTCCCAAGAAGCCAGGCACATGGCTCACACCTACAGTCCCAACACTTTTGGAAGGTGAAGGAAGAAGATTGCTTGAGGCCGGTACTTCCAGAGCAGCCTGGCAACATAGCGTGACCCTTCTCTACAAAAAATTAACAATTAGCCAGGAGTGATGGCACATGTCTGTAGTCCCAGCTACTGGGGAGGCAGAGGTAGGAGAATGGTTCTAGCCCAGTATTTGGGGACTGCAGTGAGCTATGATAGTGCCACTGCACTGCAGCCTGGGCAATGAAAAGGACCTTGTTTCTTGAACAACAAAAAGTCACTAGAAGCAGGGGCTCAGCCAGGGCCGGAAGTGACTTTTTCATACTATTCCACAAAGAAAGAAAGCAGACACTCAGCAAGATGCTACTCAGAGGCTCTGTAGTACTCACCAGATCTTCTTTGCTATGAAAGATCCCTTTGCTCCCCCATCCCACACTGCCCACTAGGAGTATTGCCACTGATGGTACACAGTGGCCCCTTTTCTAGAGAGTTGGTCCTCAGTTGTCACAGCCAACTCTCCCAGAATGTTGCACACACATCCCCACCCAGAGGTGGCCCCTGCCTGGCAAAGGGACAGTACCCTAATGTGAGTCTAGACCACCCAGATCTCTGTCCTTGCTCAACTCCTTGCCCTCAGCTGTCCTGCTCCCTCCAGAAATCACACACATCCAAATCCCTGTCTTAAGCTTTGCTCTAGGAAAACTGAAGATAGTGATAAAAGAAGACACCAGATGCTATGGAAATGGCTGATCCTTCAAGACAAAGGCCTAGTACTGGAACATTTGCTCACTACGATTAATAAAGGCCATTACTCAGCAACAGGGGTCAGTGCAGAGGAAGGCACAGAGTGGTCCCTGAGGAGTTCTTGGTACTGATCAGTGAATTGGCTTTATAATCTCGGGTAGGAAAAAAGGGAAGAGAGCTGCTCAAGAATGGTGCCACCCTTCTTAGCAGTCCCGATGTAGTAGATAAAGGTACTGATGGATTCCAGATCATCCTTGGGTGGAACAGCCAGTGGCTGCCAAGAGCATCATGGCAATACGGTCTGGTCCTCACCTTCAGATCAGGAATAAAGAAAAAGCAGAATCAACAGAATAGATCAGCAATATGTGACCTCAGTGCAGGTCCACGTCTACATGCTTTGAACCAGCCATTTCTGCCTTTAGACATGAGAACTGTGCTGAAATCTGGGAGAACAGCTACTTCCCAGCCCAAGGCCCTTAGGCAAATGTTCCTTTCCTCTCCATCAGTGTGCTCTTTACTATGGCTGAGCAACAAATTACTACAAACTTGGTAGCTTAAAACGTACCTGTGCACTCTCTTACAGTTCTGGAGACCAGAAGTCCAGAAGAAGCCACCCATCAGGCCAAAGTCAAGTCACTGGCAGGTGGGGCTGCCTGGAAGCTTGACATAGAATTTCTTTCCTTACTGTTTTCAGGCCCTAGTACCTGCTGTATTTCTTGCTCCTGGCCTCTTCCTGCACCTTCACAGTGCATCACCCCTGTCTCTGTTCACATTGCCTTCTCTTCTGCTCCTCCTTCTCTGAAGGATACGTGTGATTCATCCACAGACCATCCAGATAATCCAGGGGGGAGTATTACAAGATTCTTATCAGATCTCCAGAGTCCATTTTGCTGCAGGAAGTAACACTTACAGACTCAGAGATTAGGACCCAGATTTCTTTAGGACCCTTAGTCAACCTGCCATGCTCACTTTACTCCTATGGGCAGCAGGAATCTGCCTGTCTCCTCACAGGGTTGTTGTAATGATTACCACTCTCAAACATAGGCCCCTCTTCCTCCTCATGGGATCAAACTTTGTTCAAATCCTAGTTCCATCACTGCATAGTAAAGAATTTGGCCTTACCCAGGGAGAGCTCTGGTCCCTGTCCTTGGTAACCTCTCAAGCTCCATGAACAGCAGCCTTGGATCTGAGTCCAGGGAGAAATCTGTTCTGGCTAATAAACTATCACCCCAAAAGTACAAATTTCTTTGACAAAGTTAAGCAGTCCAGTGTCTGTGACAGCTTACATTGACAGCAAATGGTCAATGCATATTTGTTGAAATAGCATGACCCGGAAATTACTTTCAGTCACTCAAAACTAGGGGGAGGGGTTGTCCCTGCAGGGCACCCACCTTGAAACAAAAAGACATTAATTAATGAAACAGGCCTGTGACCCAGAAAAAGTCTAAACATGTGGTGGCGTGAATTTTCTGTCATCTGGGGTTTAGAAAGTGGCCACAGTGAGACACCAAAAGAAGATTGTACTCAGGATAAACCCCAGGACTTGACCCAGGGACACCCAAGGGGAAGGTCCCAATCCTCAGGAGCACAGAACACAGAGGGAAGTGCCATGATGTGATGGAAAGGCACAAGCCTAAGCCAGTTAGAATCTGGATCTCAACCCTGTATAAACTGGAGCAAGTCAGTCCCCTTCTGAGCCTCAGTTTCTTTGTCTGTAAAATGGGCCACCTCACTCTCAAAGCTGCACTGTATGTCATGTCTGGATGTAATGATATGTATGCCAGGGACTGAGCAAATCATTCCATGCTCTTCAGAACTGACCATGTTCCAGGCACTGAGCTGGCCCAGAGCAGGGGCTCACAGCTGTGGTGATAATGTCAGTGGCCAGGCCAGTAAACAGAGGACAGCACACTGGGCAGGCCTGGAATAGCACTGCTGAAGGAGAGAGGGTTCTGGTGGTTGGGAATGGAGATGGGCATTTGCAGGAGGAGAGACACCCTATGTCCACTGGCTGGCCTCTTTTGAGCAGTAGGATCTGTGTTAATTTCTTCACTAACCAGAAAAGGGCACAGCACAGATTTGGGAAGGTTGATGAAATACCAGACGATCAAAATAGAGACTGGACTGTCTTGCCCAACCTGTCCCTCACCTGCAGTGTGCTGCACCTCCCCATAAGTGAGCAACCAATTCCTGGAGGGACCCTCTGGAGCTCTAACACCCCTGTGCCTAGCTTGCACTACCCCACAGTCCTTCTGTTAACAAACCCAAAGGGATTTCTCATTGTTTTCCAAATAGACAGTCAACTACTGAGACAACGAGGATTGTCAAACAGAAAGGATTTCTTACAATGGATGAGTCTACTAAGAGAATGGAGGTATAAACTGCCTCAAATCTGCCTCCCTGACCATCAGGGTCAGGTGAAAATGAACAATGCACAAGTGGAGTGACAGCATTATGGGTCTAGGGTGGAGCTCAGGACACACAAGCTCAGTGAGAAATCACACTAGCTCAGTGATGAAATCGTACATCTCATGAACAAAGTATGGATGATTCCCTCTCAAGTGTGAGGATTTTAGTGTTATAAAGGACTAGGGGTTAATGTTGGTCATTCTTTCAGCCTTGTGTGCAGGCTTGGTGGGTCCTTGGGCACCATCTGTGGGGGCTCATCACTTACCGTGTCTTCTTCCTCCACACAGGTGGTGGAAAGCTCTGTAGTGATCTCATGGCTGCAAGGATGTTCTGCCTTTTCTGGGAAAGAAACTGAAAAGGGAAAGTATCAGAGCCACAGATAGTGACAAAGCTCTGCTCAGCAATTCTTACTGGCATGGGACTATAAACAGTTAAGCTTTATGGAACTTAAAACACAACAGAACTACAAAAAAAAATAAAAAAATATAATATAAAAAGTATTTTCTTTCTTATGGAGCTGGTTATACTGTCCCTCTGGGCCACTATCTCCTCATCTAGGGACTCTGCTCACAGAGGGTGTACATGGCAGGGTCCCCAGCTCCTTCCATCTGTGTTTGCTGAGTGCCTTCCAGCTCAGGAAGCAGAGTTGGGGACTGAAAGCTGCGGCCCAGTGAGGAAGCTCAGGACACCCAGATACCAGATGGAATTTGGAAAGAAGCAGGAAGCCTTCCCTGTGACCCTGCCTGATGCTGAGCCCTGGGAGACACCAGCTGCTTTCTCTGTCTGCACTGAGGTGGGACTGCTGACAGCCAGTCTCTGGTAGTGATGGCTGGGTCTCCCTATGTCTCATGGACTAAAATAGCCTGCACACCTGAGTCCAGGAAAGGGAAACAGACCCTGGATGTCTGCCTATTGCTGCCCCTGACACAACCCCTTCCTCTTTCTGATTTAAGGTTTCAAATTTGAAAACCGATAACTGAGTCTGCTGAAATCATGTGAACTGTCAGCAGGCCCTGAACAAGGTTCCACGGGGAGCTGAGATAAGTGGGAGGTCACAGACTCAACTTTTGTCTCTAGAGGTTCATGGAAGTGCCTTGGAACAAAGAAGCACAGGTCCCAGAGCCAGACAGATCTGATACACACCCTGCCACTGGAGCCTTTCCTGCCTAAGCCTCTAGTTCTGACCTCACAAATGTCTTTGCAGGCTTGAAGGAGAGCAGTGAGCTCACAATGAGCAGTGGTCAGGACTGGCTGCAGAGTGAACAGACACATGGACCAGCAAATATAGGTGGCAGCAATGGCTGTTAGCTGCCCTCCAAGTTTCCATACTCCCCTCTTCCTAAAGGAAGGAACCCACATTTCTTTAGGGTAGTATATTGTCCAGGACATATATTTCCCAGCATCTCTTGCCCCTAGGTGTGGCTGTTTGGCAACCTTTGATCAGTGAGATATCGATAGAAATTGTTCTAAACTTCTGACAATGCTAATTAAGAAAACTAGGTCAGGAATGTGGTCTGGTAAAGGCCCATTTGTCCAGGCCTAGAAAATGGGGGGGGCGGTGGGGCGGTCCCTTTCCAGCTCTGAGCAAGAAGATCCTGTATGAGCATGATAAATAAGACTAACTGATTTGCTATGGAGGTCCAGAGCTATCACAGGCTGAAGTTAACCAAGGGCCTCCAAATCTGCGTTGGGCTGCTTTTACAAACACCACGTGTATTTATTGTACTGAAGAAGCGATGGGTGTGACCTGCGGTTCTACTTTCTGGAACTTGTAAGGGTGCTGGAAGACCTAAAATGCCAAATGGAAGTGAGGGAGGAGTCCTCAAAATTTGACGCTGGTGTAACTCGAACCCACAACCTTTGAATAACCACACCAAGGCCTAGCTAGAAGTCCAATGCACTATCCACTGTGCCATAGTACCTATCATCAAAAGTCATCCTGCTGACCCAGACTCACCACTGTGCCTGAAACCGTCCTTTCAGGTCTATTTATTTATTTGTTTATTTAAAAAAAAAAAAAAAACTAGGTCAGCTGATACATAAGCTCTTTTCCCTTGAGCATATGAGGAATGCAGATGTGACAGCTGGAGCTCCAGCAAGCATTTTAGACCCTGAGCTCCCTAAAGAAAGCCACATAAGAGCATGATAACTTGGAAAGATGAAAGTCTGGATCCCTTATCAATAAGGAGAGCCAAACTACCCCTGTATGAAACATCACATGTGACAGAGAAATAAACTTCTCTAGTGGGTAAGGCCATCATTTTTGCTGTTGTTCCCTGTAAATTGGCATAACTCACCTTTCTCTATGTTGTCCGATCAGAAAGCTGCTAAGCTAAAAAAATAGAACTACCTTTCTTTCACCATTACATCCCAGGTTACAACAGTGAGCTCAAGCTTGGCCTCTGCTGCTCCAGCAAAGCAGCCAGGAAGGGCGCTGAAGATACCCCTCCCCAGGCTCCAGCTGAAAAGCTCCATCTCTCCTAAAGTGTGGCAGAATGTTGCCAAAAATGGGGGCTTTTGTAGTTGGGATTTCCATCACCAGTTTGTGGCCAATCTCCCTCCCTCCCTCTCTCTCCACCTCTGCCTGAGTGTCAGGTCATGGGACAAAGGTTTCTGTGTGTTTTCTGCTCTGGGGCATCTCCTGGCCTAGAGCAGAAACAGGGAGGTCTCACAGACACGTGCTGCATAACTGGATGGCTGGGCAGAAGGGGCCTCTGCTCACAGCAAACATCTACAAGGGGCTGCTGAGTTTGCTCTGGAGGTCAGGAGGCCTTGGTTTCAGTCCTACTGGGTGACCCTGGGCACATGTCCTCACTTATTCACCCTGAACAAAACCACCTTTGGTTGGTTGCTACACTGAGGGCTACAGGTACAGAGATGAAAGGTCCTAAGTTTACCGAGCTGGCCTCTAATGCCAGAGGGAGAAACAAACATCACACACCATGGGGACCAGCACTGCCTGATGGGAAATGTGAGGGCTGCCTGGCCCAGCTGGGAGCCTGGGGGGTCCCCCAGGAGCAGGAACTCCTACCAGCTCAACCCCTTGGGGCCTCTTGTGGAGAGGCAGGGTTCAGACACAGGAAGAACAGGTCCATTCACCAGCCTGCTATGCCTCAGCCCTTGTGCAAAGCCTTCACAACTACCCTTGGTGGTAGGGCCAGGTCTTTGTCCTCATGTTTTACTCACTGACCCTCACTGAGGGCTCACTATCTCCCAGACTACTTTCTACACCCACTGTGCTTATTAGCTCAGTAATCCTCACCACAGCCTTTAAGGTAGCTGTCATCTCAGCCCCATTTTACAGGCAGGGACCTGGAGGCCCAGAAAAGTTAAATGAGCCAGAACACAGAGCTACTGTGTGTCAGACCCAGACGCAGCCTCAGGGCTGATGTGGAGCTGAACCCGTGTGTTCCACACTGCACACGCCATGGCCACCTTCCTCCTCACATGGGAAGAGGGATTCATAGACATCAGGCAAGGGGCAGATTCCACCCCAGACCCAGGTCTGCGAAGGGCTCGGAATGTAACATACCAAAGGCCACTGTTCCAGTTCTGGATCTCTGTGGAGATTCCCAAGGGACTGGAGTGGACCAGACATGCCCCTGTGTCCTGACCCCTGCTGGAAACATTTCCAAACCTTTGGAGCCTACTCTTCTGCCTTGGTCAGGACAGCCAGGCAGGTCAGTGCCCTACAAAGTCTGCCAATCACTGTCCATGTGAACATGTGGATGTCAGCACCCACTGTCCCCTGGAGGGGGCAGGGGAGGCTCTGCTACTCTCCATCAGTTCCTGCTGTCAGCCAGAAAGTCATAGGCAGAGGGAGGCATGCCAAAAGCTATTCTGAACAATTGAGGTTTTCTTATGAATTCATCAGAGCAAATGAATAATTGGCACAAGGGAAGGAGTGGGCAGGGTGAGTAAGGGAGGCGCAGGGCCCTGGCTCACCTTGAGGGGCAGGTAGGCAGCAATGGTGATCCTGACACTCAGGTAGACGTGGCCATGTTGTAGCTCACCAAGAAGGTCCTAGATCCTGGGCCTCAGTTCTCACCCTGATGCCCCTATGATTCTTAGAGCCCAGTGGCAGCCTCCCTGCACCAAGGGGAAGACCACATGGTCACCATGAACTTGCCCTTGGTGAACAAGACATGATAGGCTGAGGGTCCTTCTTTCATCCTAGGCTTGATAGGCAGTCTGGTGATTTTAATAAGAATTTTTAATTTATACTTCACATAAATATACAGTTTAATTTTTTTTGTTTTATACAACTTACTTTCCCCCCCACATATTGAACACACCCTGTATCCAGCACCAAGATCAAGAAACAGATTATCAGCACCCCAAAGTCTCCTGGAGACCCATCTAATGTCTAGCCCCTCCCCAAGGGAAACCCCTACCCTGACTTCTACCAGCACAAGCCTAGTTTTGCTTGAGGCTATAGTTAAACTCTTCCATATCTGACTTCCTCGGCTCCATATCGTTCACGAGCTTCCTCCTGTGTCACACATTGCACGTCCCCATGCACATTTCTGTATGTTATGCCATTGTGTGGATACAGGACAGTAGACTGACCCATGCTACTGTGCACATTTCTGTTCCTTCCAGTCCGGGGTTCTGATCCATGGGACTGATAAGCTTCCTTTCTGGGGGCATGCTTAGGAGTTTCTGTTGGGTGGCTCCCTAAAAGTGAGGCTCCTAGGCCATTGGGCATGTACTGTTATTGTCAAATACCTTTCTCAAAGGTTCCGTCAATGGAAACTGCTACTAACAGTTGCCCTATATCCCTGCCTTTGTTTTCCATCAATGCCTTAATTATATTTTTAAAACAATATTTATTTTGATTCTGACAAAATACACATAACATAATATCTCCACCTTGTTCCTTTTACATGTACAGTTCAGTGGTGTGAAGGACCTTCACACTGTGGTGCCACTGTCACCACCATTTATCTGTACAACTCATTTGGTAAAACTGAAGCTCTGTACCCACTAAACAATAACTCCCTAACTCCCACCACTATCCCTGACAACCACCCTTCTACTTCCTGTTTCCATGAATTCAGTCACATAAGTGCAACTAGAGAATGTTTACCTTTTGAGACTGGCTTAACCCAGTGTCCCTGAGGTTCATCCATGTGGTAGCATGCTTCTGAATCACCTTCCTTTTATGGTTGAATAAATATTTTATTGTATGTACAGACCCATTTGGTTTATCCACTCCTCATTGATGAACACTTGGGTTGCTCCCACCTTTTGGCTATTGTGCATAATACTGCTACGAATATGGGTGAAATAATGCCACTTTAAGATTATATTTTCAATACCTTTGGATATATATCCAGATGCTGGATCACATGGTAATCATTTTTCACTCTTTGAGGATCCACCACACTGTTTTCAACAGTGGTGACAACACTGTACTTTCCCTCCACCAGGGCACAAGAGTTCCAGTTTCTCCACATCTTCACCAACACTTACCATCTTCTGTTGCTGTTTGGATAGTAGCCGTCCTAAGGAGCATAAAGTGGTTTCTCGTTGTGGTCTTACTTTGCGGTACCCTGATGATTAGTGCTGTTAAGTATCTTTTCATGAGCGTGTTGGCTATTGGTGTATCACCTTTGGAGCAATATCTATTCAAGTCCTTTGCTGTTGTTTAATTAGATTATTTGTTTTATTGTTGTAAACATAGGAGATCTCTAAATATTCTCAATGTGAACCTATTATCCCATATGATTTGAAGGTATTTTCTCCCATTCCATAGGTTGCCATTGACTCTGTTGTGTCCTTTGATGCACAGAGCTTTTAGATTGTGATGTGGCCCTATTCACCTATTTGTAATTTGTACCCTGTGCTTTTGGTGTTATAGCCAAAAAATAATGCCAGGTCCATCATCTTGAAGCTTCCCCAGATGGGCTTTTCCTGGAGTGTCATAGTTTTAGCCCTTAACATTTTAGTCCTCAATGCACTATGAGTTAATTTTTGCATATTGTGTCATGTCAGGCTCCAACTCCATTCTCCTGCTGGTGGATGTCCGGCCATCCCAGTACCATTTGCTGAAGAGACTGTCCTTTCCCCGCTGGGTGCTCATGGCATGGCACCCTTGTAAACTCACTTAACCATCTAGGAGTAGGTTTATTTCTGGGCTCAGTGTTCTCTTCCATTGCTTTCTAAGTCTGCCCATGCCAGCACCACTGTTTTGAACTCAGGAGCTTGTAATGAGTTTTGAAAACAGGAAGTATAAGACCTCTAAGTTTGCACTTTTTCAAGATTGTTTTGTTCATTTGGGTCCCTTGAGATTCCATATACCTGAAACTTTCTAAGTTTGCTTTTATTGTTATACTTCTTTTATGGAATCTTAGGTATTTTCCATATATGAGAATATGTCATTCATAAACTGATAACTTTATACTTCCTTTTTTCATTTTTTTTCTTCTTTTTGCAGTTTTTGTTGGGGCCAGGTTTGAACCTGCCACCTTCGGTATATGGGGGCAGTGCCCTTCTCCTTGAATTTCATTTCATTCTCTTGCCTAATTGCTCTTTCAGGTATTAGGGTCACCAGATAACATGTGTACATATTGTGTGTCCAAAACATCCACTCATAATAGCCTTTTTTGATACGTTCGTCTCTGAAATCAAGTACAAGACAAAAATAGTACTAGGCTTTATAACTGTCCATGTATTTGCCTTTACCAGACAACTTTATTTCTTCATCAAGCTTTGAGTTCCTATCTAGTGTCCTTTCTTTCCAACCAGAAGGACTCCTTCCATTGTAAAGCAGGGCTGCTGGTGCTCACCTTTTGGTTATCTGACAATGTCATAATTTCTTCACTTTTGAAGCACAGTTTGTTGGATATTGGACTCTAAGTAGACAGACCTTCCCCCCATCCCACATGACTTTGAATATTTCAACCCATTGATATCCAGCCTCCAAGGTTTTTGGTGTCAAATCTGATGTTGATCATGTGGAAAAATGATGATGAGAGTCATCTTTCTAGCAGCTCACTAGATGTTAATAATGGACCTTATTGTGTATCACACACTCCAGAATACTTCTGTAAAGTATCATGATGGCAGCTATTTATAGCATCTTTCTAACACCAACCCAAATTTAAAGAAAAAGAAATTAAACACTTCCCATATAGACATGATGAGATCTCTAAAAACCTAAAGTTATTATAGATTTTCAAATTATAAGTGATAAGGCCACTGAAATGTTGTACATGTTTTAATTTCTAATAAACCAAATATAGCAATCTCTATAATCTGTGTAAACAAGAAGCACTTGTTTCTCTTTCAAGAGGAAAATGTTTTGGTGCACATAAAAGGAAAAAAAAAACCCACCCTGTTATCCCCAGCCCTGATTGGTCCATTTCTCTCAGCCTCAGACCTCATAGAGAGCCACTGAGGCAAAAACTTATATAAGTGCTGTCTGGGCCTGGGTTATTACAGCCCAGGAAGCTTCTTTCAGTGAACTGCGGACTTGACCCCAGATAGCATGTTTCCTTGATCGTAGTTCTTGCAGTTTTCCCAGTGAGTAATTTAGCATAGTGTAGATAGTATTCTTAGCATAGTGTTATTTGTTTTGTTAGCATAGTTCACTTATTATTTTTATCCTAGTTAACTTTTACTAGTAGTGTTAGCCTATTTAGTGCCGTAGTTAGTATAGTTTGTTATTAGTGTTCTTAGCATAGTGAGTAGAGTTGTTTTTGATTAGTTATTTAGTGTAGCTTATCTAGCGTAGCAGTAGTCAGGCTCTCCATGGCACCTGGGGTGACCTCCGTGTCTCTGGACAAGGAGGTCCTCCAGGACTATGAGGACCTTAATGACCATTAACTGAGGCAGCTTCAGCAAGGTGAAGCTGGCTCGGAACCTTCCAACCAGATGGAGGTGGCGGTGAAGATCATTAGCAAACACCATGCTTGTGCATCTTCGGAGCCTGAGATCATGAAAAGCCTGGACCATCCCAATATCATCAAGCTGCTGGAGGTCATAGAGGTTAAGGATCAGGCATACCTAATAATGGAACATGCAGGTGGTGATGACCTGGCTGAGAGAATAAGACACATCTCGCCAGATGGAGGAGGGGGAGGCCCGAGCCATATTCTTACAGATCCTGAAAGCTGTAGAGTACCTTCATGAAGAGGGCATCTTACACAGGGATCTGAAGCTTGACAACATTTTATTGGATTCACAAAACAATGTGAAACTAGCTGACTTTGGCTTGGCCACAACCTTCACTCAAGTTGAGCTGTTCATAATCTTTGTGGCACCTCCTATTATTTGGCCCCAGAAATTTTCCTGCTGCAGCACTACAAGGGACCAGAGGGAGAAATCTGGAGCCTTGGGGTCATCCTCTATACAATGGCTGCTGGGACCACCCCATTTACCAGGTGGGACTCAGAGGAACTGAAAAGATGGGTCTTAAATACCACCTACACAGCACCTGCTTTCACTACCCCCCAATTAAAATCCTTTCTCCAAAAGATCCTAAACTCTGACCCCAGCAAGAGGCCCACCCTGCGCCAGATGATGGAAAATCCCTGGATCCAGGCTGGGCAAGAGAGCTGGAGGCCACGCATGGCAGTGACAGACATCCCACCAGAGACCGCCACCCTACCTCATTCCCAGTCCCATTTGTGCCCCTCAGCCTGGCCCTGTGTCCTCTCCCTCCCCCAGCACCAGCCGCCTTAGGGAGGCCCAGAAGGAGACGTGGGAGCTCAGGCAAGACTCCGATAAGACCAAGTCCTCCTGGCTGGGCAGGTAGTGGACGACCACAACCACTGAAGCGGTCCAGGTGCTAGGAGGATTGTGAACTTCTTTCCCAAAATGTTCTGCCTCCTGCTGGCCCAGAAGATCCACCACCGAAACAAGGTGGTGCCTGTGACCAGCCTGGAGACCTGAGCCCAGACAAGGAAGTGAGTGTGGGGCGGCCAAGCTTCTTCCTTTCATGTCTTACAGTTTTAGTGGATTTTTAATAATGAAACTGAAATTGATAGTGTGTCTTTCTCTGTGTGTACATGTGTGGGGCACAAGATGAAGTTCAGGTGTATGTGGAAAGGAGACATAAAGCTAGCATCCCTGTCCCCGCAGGCAGATACAGCAAGCTGTCACTGATGTGTTGCCTCTGAAGGGCTGACCTCCTTGATTGTGACACAGGTGGTGGGTGGCACAGGCAGGTCACAGGAAACCAAGTTTCAGAAGACCTGACATCCCAATGGAAAAGAGCCTTGAGGGAACTGCCAAGGTCACCCCAACAGCAATACCAGAGTCTCTGGGCTGTGTGCTGGGCAGAGATGCCCACACCAGGCATGGCCTCCCCACCCTGATGTCACATGGTTAACCTTTTCAGAAGGAACAGTGGGAGAGTTAAGTTCTGTTGGCCTGTGTTATACAGCAGGGTGACCTGGTTAAGGAATGTGCCTGTAGGGCACATTTCAAAATACCTGAGAGTCCACTTCAAATGTCTCCTTGGAGAGCAAGAAGGCCCTGAGCTCCTGGGATCCCGAAACACTGCATGGGAGGTCAGCCAGGTGTGGACTGTCAGCTTGGTGGGGAGCCAGACAAGCAGCCTGAGACCTGCTGAGGCCTCCTAGCTACAGTGGAGCAAGCTGAACCACCAGCCTGGATTCCCCTTACCCCCAACCACCTGGCATAACCATTGAGCCTGGACTGTGACTCCTGCGCACTTGTCCCCTCACTGCCCTCTGCCTTTTCTTCCATGGTTATGGGGGGCAGGGCGAGAGGGTTCTTAGTCATCTCACTCCTGTTTCTTCCAAATTAGTACAAATCTCATTCCAGAAAGCTGGGTCCTGGGTATTTTGCCGTTTTGTGTCCTCCCTGCACAGCTAGGGCTGTGCACACCCTGGTGTAGGCAGTAGGAGGAGCTTAGTACTTGGAGTTAATCAGAAACACTCAGTGGAAAGAGGCCTTTAGGAAACTACCAAGGTCACCCCAACAGCCACACAGGAGTCTCTGGGCTGTGTGCAGGGCAGTGATGCACACATCTGTGGATGGCCTCCCCACCCTGATGTCACCTGGTTAACATCTTCACAAGGAACAATGGGGACATGAGGTCTTGCTGGTTTGTGTTGATTATCCCAAGTAGGATAACAAAGTCCTGTGAACCAGACTGTTTAGGGAGTCAGAGAGGGACCTGGCTGTGGTCCCAAGAATGCCCTAGGGGGCCACTTGTCCTGCTGTGTTTTCTGACTGAATAGTGTAACACTTGAACTTTCCCAGGTGATCTTTCCTCCTTTTTATAACAGTAGCACAGGTGGGTCCCTCTAAGATGCCTGAGCAATGTGTGTGCCTTCAGCCAGCTGGAAGTAAAAGGATGCTTCTGGGCCAGCCAAATGTCCTAGGCATCAAAGGGAGGATAGATCCTGAGTGACCACAGCCCAGAGGAATGGAGGGTAGTGGAAAGGCGGCTTTCATGAGACAAGTTCCAGCTTCTCAGGGCCCCTATATTTCCATGGTAGGCATGGATCCGTGGTTTCAGACACCCATGAAGGAACTACCTCATGGGGTCCTAAGAAACCTGAGGAATGTCCAGGAAGGCCCCAGCCCTTGCACATAGATAGGCTAAAAGGTCTTTAACATGCAGCAGCCCTGAACACTGATCACTATAATAGTGAGGGAGACTACTCTCCTGCACACCAAGAGTATAGGACCAGGGGAAGCAAGAAGGATTTGGGGACACAGTGAGAGTCTTGTGGGTTCCCTTTTCCCCCAATGTGGATTTTTGTGCCTTACAGCTCAATTAGTGGTCAGCCAGTATTGCTGCCCTTAAATCCACCCCTGGCTCTCACCACTTCAGGGCAAGTTCTAGTTCCTCAGTTGGCTTTCAGGTCCCTCCGTGTCCTGGCCCCTGCTGACTTTTCACCTGCCCCAGCCCACCCTTCCCAGTATACACACTGAGTCATCCAGTTTGCCACAGATACATCACACCTCCTGCCTCTGCACCTGTGGTTCCCTCTCTGGGCAGCCCATATGCCAGCCACCTGACCAAGGCCTGCTGGGCTCCCAGAGATAGATCAGACACAGATGTCCACACTGTGAAGACTTTGCTGCCCAGCTAGGAAAACGAGACAGGGACCTAACTAGCTACATTCAGCCACCTATTCACAGGTACAAAGGATGGACACGTACAGCACTGTCCTTGGCCACCTGCTGTTGAGTGATCAGAGCAACTTCTAAAGGAGGTGGGTCTGGGGGTTCCTCCGCCTGGGTGTGACCACAAGAGATGTCCAGGAGGCATTCTGGGTAGAAAGAAGCCAGGATTACAAGGACCCCCACGGCAAAGGTGACAACAGCCTCAGAGGTTAGACCACCTTTCCCCTATTAATGAGTCATCCTTCCATGGGTGCATTTTGCTCCAGGCCTATACACTTACCCACCCACCCACCCACCCCCGGAGGGCCCTGATGACTGGACATCCTGCTGATGAGACCTTCTCTCTGGACATTCTGCTGATAAGATCTTCTCTCTGCTGGTGCTTCAGGCCTGGCCTGGGCTGGGTGCACCAGTGGCCGCCTCGCATGTCCCCCATTAGTCCAAGCTTGGCTTTATGGAGAGTAAACGGTTGCAATCAGCTTTGTTAATTTATTAGGTAACTTGGCTTCCTGGAATTAAAGTCAGTCACAACAGTGCCCGGTATGGAGTATTTTCTTCATAAATACTAGCTGTCATTTGTCCTCCTTCCGCCTAGGCAAAGACCTACACAGTTATTGCCGTCAAGAAGTATTATACTCTAAAAAAATTATCAACAGAAGATAAACAAAAATCCTTTAATTATGTAACCTAAAATTGATAATAAGATAATCAGATGAGTTCATATGTATGTTTTTCTCTTTTAAAACTGTAGTATAATTACAAGTAATCCATCAACTTCTTTCATACCCAAAATAAATAAAGAGCTAGGGAATATGCAGGTGACAGAAAAATTGGATTGGAAAGGATTTAAATATTACCTACTTGTTTTAAATGTAACATAGCCACCAAACAGCAAATATAGACCTGTGAACTCGTATGTGCTAATGTTTGGTTCCCAGGTTTTACTCTAAATGTGCACTTCTTATAGTACATTTTGTTGAACTTGTCTCATATAATCTCTTTTGTGTAATTCTCTTTGAAAAAGAATTCTGTTGGCAAATAACTTTGAGAAATAATTCATATTATATATGTCTCTTAGAGGATCATAATACAATGCTGAAGACTCTCAGAAGTTCTATAATAAAGTAACATATTCACAGGTTCTGAGGATTAGAGCATGGACACATTGACCAAGCCATTATTCTGCCTGCCACATTGTTCTAAGATGTTCCCTTATCAAAATGATGGAGCCCTCATACCAGGACTACTGTTTAAGAGAAGTGAGGTAACTGACACCATATCTGATACACATTATTGGAAGAAAGTGATGAAATAAAACAAATTTTTGTGAAACATGTTTAGAATAAGGCTATGGAAAAATTTAAAGCTATTCTTAATGTAAGATTGGAACCAAAGCAACACAGGTGATCAGAAAATAAGTCCTCATTGCTTTTGCCCAAAAAAGTCTGTATTGCTGAAAACAGAAAAGGGATTTCTCTTAATCTTTTTGAGAGATTGAAAGTCAAACTTCATCTCATGATGCCAGTAAAGTCAATTAGTAGTTTTGCCTGCAATGCTGTGTTAAGAAGGAATCTGCAGGTCAGCAGGAGGCAGAGTCATGCATGCCAGTTATTGCCCCCTTTATTCCACTGGATTGATGAAAATAGGTGGTAGGTCATTATTTTTTGTGCTATAATAACCTTAGAAAAACTATCTACTGGTTTTGAGGCATAAAGAGTTCAGCAAAGCTTTAAATTAAGTTCTGTGGAAAGAAGTCTTTAAGAAAAGATGTAAGTATTGGTCATTAACTCATTGATTAACTCTGCCTTTGGTAATTAATTTGTATTTATTTTACTCAATATTTATTATAGTTTATTACTTATTTGCCTCAAAATAAATCCCATGCAGGGTGTCCAACCTGCTAGCCTATGGGCCACATGCTGATTTTGTGAGAATGTCTTTTGCTTATTTCTGATATTGGATATCACAAAATATATGCATGAATCTTTTTTTGGATAATCAGCTTTTGTCACTGTGCATGTATTTCATAGACACCCCGATAGAGTTTTCCATATGCCAGGCAGTATACTAGGCATACACAGATCAACCCAAAGCAATATGACTCCTCTCCTCAATGAGCTTGTACTTTATTGGAAATTATAGAAATTAATTGAATAATAAAACAAATAAATGGAAAAAAAAACTCTAGCTGTGATAAGTGCTAGGGAAGAAAACTATTGGAGCAAAGGCAGAATGTAAGAGCGGAGTTTTGCCTAATCACAATGAATAACAATTAACTAGGTGAAGGCCCATGAACAGATGGGTAAGGGCAAAACAAAATTCCAGGAGGAGGTGGTAGCAGCATGTGCAAAGGCCCTGTGGTGAGGTGGATGGAGAGGAAAGAAGTTCTCTTGGGCTGAAACATTAAAAAAGCCAATAGTACAGTGATACCTGATGAGTTTTTAAAGAGTTTTTCAAAGAGAGGATAAGTAATAGAGATAAGACAAGAAATTTTCTGAGAAGAGTGGAAAAATGATACAGGGGTAAAAGGTGATTACTTGATAAAGTGAGTTTCATTGACAGAAGGCTCTTTTCTTATAGCTCTTTAACTCCTGCAACTTAGATCTTCCACAATACTTCTCTCCTCTTGTCTTACTGGGTCTCCTAACCCATACCATGAGGGATACCATACCATGTGTGGAAGTCACAGGGTCGCTCAAGTTACCAGGATGGTGGAGGAAGATCTATTTCCCACAAGCAAAGCCAGGACTCTATAAATGCTTTGTGAGTGAATCTTTTTTCATCTCAAGATTGGGTTCTTGGTTATCATTAAATGCTGCACTAATGACCTGTTATGAGGTAAATAGGCTTTTGGACAGGAAATGTTCAGCAATATTGCTACTTAAAAAAGTAAATGTGTCTGCCAACAATGAAATGACAGCAGTTTATTCATAAACTGGTGACTGTACCTTGAGTGAGTCATATTTTACCCTGTTTGGAAATATTAATCTGGGAACAGCTAGGATTATCCCCACCAAGAACCCTCCCAACTCTGTGACTCTGAGGGTGCTGATGGCCAAGACTGTGCAGGTAGGTCAGACAGTAAGAGGATCTACATAGAAGAAAAAATTAAACATTGATCTTGGTGAGAAAAATGCCTAAATCATTTTACCTTTAGCTATTCACCCATTTTCAGGACAGAGTGGGCAATAGTGCTGAGATTTCATTTGCCTTAATATGTAAGTTTACAGAAAATATTTGCCTCTTTAATTATCAGAAAGACAATTATATACTACAAATCCCAGGAAATAATTTATGTGGAATCACTTTTCATAAAATCATAAAATGTTTATCAGCTTACCCGAGGTAAACTTATAAAAGTATTGTGTTGATAATATGCTGTTTTTCTTCCTATTCAAAGTGTATTTTTTTATAAATATTAGGAAAAAAATGTTCAAGCAAGCAGGAATATTTAACATTGCAAATCTATATTCTTGTATTTTGATTCTCTTGGTTCTAAAATGTACAGAAATTAAATTTCTTTCTTTTCCTCTCTGCCTTTTGCCTTGCTCATGTATTTCTCAAGAGCCTACTATGTTCCCAGCATAATAATCTGTGATGGAGAATTCATAATCCCCAATTAATTCACCATCACGTGAGGGACTCAGGAAAATAAACCAACAATTGGAAAATCAAGTGCCAAATGCTCAAATAGAGATGCATCGGAAAGCTCCAGGGACTGAGGTATAGGCAGGCTCTGTCTGAAGGGAGTGGACACAGCACAAGTCTCTGCAGGAGGGCAGTGGCTGGCACTGGAGTTGATAACTAAAGATGCTGCTCCCCAGGCAAAGGAACCAGAACATTCCGTGCAGGACAAAGGACATAAGCAAAAGGCTAAGAGCCCAAAAGAAAAATGCCAGGGAATAAATCATTTGATTATTTTAAGCTTAGTAATTCAGAGGTTGATCTTTTTTTTAATAAAATCAAAGATAAAAAATGAAAAAAACAACAAAACCTGTTGATATCTTATGTTAGAATTGGTTTATGTCTAAACAATCTTTTTGTTCTGGATGGATCAGTATTCAATCTTAATTGCCCAGTATATTAATAATGTGAGAATGAAGTTTTCTGGATCTTTAAAAAATTAATTTAAAATATTTTTTAAATTGACACATAAAATTATATTTATTTATTGTGTACAACATGATGTTTTATTTTTTTTCCTTTTACTAAGTCATATACACATAGATCATGAATACATTTGTGCATTTGTGGGGTACACTGTGTTGAGTTTTTATACAGTTTGGAGTGCTTACATCAAACTAATCAATATAGCTTTCATATCATTTACGCATTGTGTTAAGACATTTATGTTCTATTGATAGATTTGACTTGCAATATGCTCTGTAGGTGTGGTCCCACCATTTACCCTCCCTCTATCAAACCTCTCCTCTCCCCTCCCAACCTCCTCCATTTCTCTCCTTCATCCTGGGCTATAGTTGTGATCTTTCATAGAAAAGTGTGAGTAATTATAAATTGGTTTCATAAAAGTACTGAGTACATTAGATACTTTTTATTCCATTCTTGAGATACTTTACTAAGAAAAATATGTTCCAGCTCCATTTATGTAAATATAAAAAGAGGTAAAGTCTCCATCTTTTTTAAGGCTGCATAGTACTCCATGGTATACATATACAATTTATTAATCCATTCATGGGTCAATGGGCACTTGGGCTTCTTCCATAACTTGGTAATTATGAATTGAGCTGCAATGAACAATCTGGTGCAAATATTTTTGTTACAAAGTGATTTTTGGTCTTTTGGATATATACCTAGCAGAGGAATTACAGGATCAAACAGCAGATCTACTTTTAGATACCTGAGTATTCTCCAAACTTCTTTCCTAAAGGAATGTATTAACTTGCATTCCCACCAGCAGTGCTAACAAAAATTGATCTCACTGGATAAAAGAATTAAATTTAAGACATGAAACTATAAAGATTCTTGGAGAGAGTGTAGGGGAAACACGTGAAGAAATTGGCCTGGGAGAATACTTTATGAGGAGGACCCCCATGGCAGTTGAAGCAATACCAAAAATACATTATTGGGATCTGATCAAACTAAAAATCTTCTGCACTGCCAAGAACACAGTAAGTAAAGCAAGTAGACAACCCTCAGAATGGGAGAGGATATTTGCATGTTATGTTTCTGACAAAGGTCTGATAACCAGAATCCAGGGAGAACTCAAACTTATTAATAAGAAAAGAACAAGTGATCCATTTTATTGTGGGCAAGAGACTTGAACAGAAGCTTCTCTGAAGAAGACAGGCACATAGTCTACAGACACATGAAAAAATGCTCATTATTCTTAATCATCAGAGAAATGCAAATCAAAACCACTTTGAGATATCATCTATCTCCAGTAAGAGTAGCCTACATAACAAAATCCCAAAACTACAGATGTCAGTGTGGATGTGGAAAAGGGAACACAGCGTGATGTTTTAGAGAATACTTACACTGTGGAATGACAACATCTACCTAATTAACATATGCTTTACCTTCTGCAATAACTTTTGTGAAGAGAATACACCCATTCTTTTTAACACTTTTAAGAATATGATATTTTGTTTACTATAGTCACTCTATTGTACAACATATCTCCCAAATTTGTCCCTCTTATCTGAAACCTCCTGTCCCTTGATCAACATCTTACCTTATCTTTCCTCCTTTCCCCCACAACCAGCGTAGCTCCTGGTAACTATCACTCTACTTTCTGCTTCCATGAGATCAACATTTTTAGATTTTATGTGTAAGATCATGTGGTATTTGTTTTTGTGTGTGTCTGTATCATTTCATTTAACATTATGTCCCACAGGTTCATCTACGTTGTCACACATTACAAGATTTTCCTCTTTCCTTATGACTGAAGAGTATTCCATTGTGTATATTATAGTTAGTGCTTTTCATGCCTTTATTTTAATGCGGTCTCCTTTTCTGAATTTATGATGATAGTCACCTAAATTACCTTCTGAAATATTTATTTTATTGCCATCCATATTTACATCAACAATCAACTATAATTATGTGTGAGTGTACAGTATGAGGTCAATTTTTTTTCTATGTTGTCTCTAGTTTTCCTAGCACGACTAATTGAGAAGATCATCTTTCCTCATTACTCCAAAGTGTGCTACCTTTATTTTAAACCAAGTAAGTCTCTCTCTCTCTCTTTCTCTCTCTCAACAGTGTTACTCTGTTGCCCTAGCTAGGATGCCATAGTGTTATAGCTCTCAAACCATCAGACTTCTGGGCTCAAATAATCTTCTTGCCTTAGCCTCCCAAATAGCTGGAAGTACAGGTGCCCTACACCTCACCCAGCTAGTTTTTTTTTTTCTTTTCTATTTTTAGTAGAGATGGGTGTCTTGCTCTTGCTGAGGCTGGTGTCTAACTCTTGAGCTCAAGCAATCCACCTACCTCAGCCTCCCAGAGTACTAGGATTTACAGACATGAGCCACTGCACTGGCCTTAGTTTAATTTTCTATTCAGCTACTTTAGAAAATTTATTCACTTTAATTGGAAGGAGTGTGGCTATATGGTTGAAGTCTTCTTTTAATTTATATATCACTTTCTGCTAAGTACTTTTGTGTTATCTTGAGGACTGTTGTATCAGTTACACTCATTGTGTTGTCTCTAGAATAATAAGATGTGCGTGTTTTATTTTACCTTTTCTACTCTGTAGAGAGGATTTTAGTACTGTGTCTCTGGAAAACAAGCTTACTCTTCATGCTTAGATCATTGTTCATTCCTAATTAATGAATTAATGCCATTTCTCCCTTTCCTTACCAGTTGTTCTGAACATCTTTTGCTACTTTTAAATTCATTTCTTCTCTATAATATTACCTCTTTGGTAAGAAAATCAAGGCAATTTGTTAACAAATTTCTCAATATCTGCATAAAAATGTGCCACAGAGTTTTTTCTTCCCATTCAGTGAGACTGATGTTTATTGTTCTCTCACGAAGTGTGCTTTTTGGCTATGATTAACAATGAACTTTATGTTAGTAATTCTAGAAGAAAGTATATTTCTATACTGTATTTATGTAAAAAGAATCAACTCAATAAAAAATGAGATGTATGTGAGATAATCACATGTTAATTAGCTCAATTTATTCATTTTACCTGGTACATGTATTTTAAAACACCAACATGATACATACATATAATTTTTGACAATTAAAAAATAAATGAACCCAATAAAGAATTAACAAAATTAAAGATAGATAAAACTCTCTGGAATGTTTTGGGTGGTTGCTACCTAATGTTTTAATTTAAATCTGATTTATAGAAGTATAATTTACACAGAACAAAATTGAACTACTTTTATTGTATATTTCAATGTGTCTTAACATATTGCTCTAATAGCTGCTATAATCAAGATATAGAACAGTTATAATATCCAAAAAGTTTTCCCATTGCCCCTTGTAATCAACCTTTCTCCTCCACCACCAGCCACAGAAAACTACTAATCTGTTTTCGGTCTCTATTGTTTGCCTTTTGTGATAATGTCATATAAATGGAATCATACAGTACATAGCCCTTAAGTCTGGCTTCTTTCACTTAGAATAATTCATTTGATAGTCATCCACATTGTTGCATGCACTAGTGGTTCATTCCTTTTTATTATTGGATGGTATTTCATTACATGGATGGATCACAATTCTTTTTTTATCCTCTCATAAACTGAGGGACATCTGAATTGAGGGGACTATTGAGTTATATGGTAAATATCTGTTTAGCTTTATAAAAAACTGCCAGCCTACTTTTCAAAGTAGCTGTACCACTTTGCATTCCCCCAGCAACATTTGAGAGCTGCAGCTGCTCTGCATTCTCAAAAGCACTTGGAATTGTCAAAATTTTTAATTTAGTTTATCCATTGTAATAGATGTGTGTGGTATCTCACTGGGGTTTTAATTTGAATTTCCCTAATGAGTTATGATATTGGACACTTTTTTTTATCTTCCTGTTCACCAGCTTAAGACTTGGTCCATTGCATCATGCTAAATAATATATGAAATAAAATAAAATCATAACTTCTTCGAGCGAAGGCTGTACCTGGTTACTTAGACATAACTATGAGGGCTGTGGAACCAGTTCCATAACTATTTGTGTATATCAGCCGGGGGCCAGTGGGTGAATACAGCCTTAGGTAAACTCTGTCTACATGGCCCTTGTCATAAGCTAGATTTTCTTAAAAACCAGTGCTTGAGAAGAGCTTGCATATAGTCACTCATTTTTTGAATTTATCCCAAAGGATAGAGTCAGAAGTGGTGGAAGATGAAGCAAAGATTCCAAAGTTTTATGGAGCTGATCACTGCTGGATCAAATGTTCCTCAATTTAGAATCAAGGCTTGGCTTTCCTGAAGCAACTATGATCACATTATTTTTTATTGCCTTTTGTCTTATTTTTTTTCCTTCTCTTCCCCCTCCCTCTTTCCTTCATCCTTCCTAATTTCCTTTCCATTCTCCCATTGTAACTGTCAGGAGAAATGTATAGTAAAAAGTGAAGGATTGCCCTATTGTCCAGAAAAGAGAAAAAGAGCCCACTCCTCTTAACATCATGGTTCCTAAGTCTATGAGCACTTTGAGGGAAAAAAATGTTTTATTCTTTATTTGTACACATGTATAGTCTGTGTATGGTGCTGGAATATAGTGGTTGCTCAAAGGCTATAATTTGAATAAGTGAATGTATGAATGAGGATTTAGTCCATTCCCAGATCACTAGAAGTTTGTCCCTTTTATCTATCTAGATCAGGTACCCTCAAACTATGGCCTGTGGGCCACATGCAGCTCACCTAGTACATTTATCTGGCCCGCTGGGTGTTTTTGCCACTGCTGCCTGTCCTGCTTAGCAACTAACTCATCCCAGAGCCCACAGTCCAGCCCTCTAACAGTCTGAGGGACAGTGAACTGGCCCCCTGTTTAAAAAGTTTGAGGACCCCCGATCTAGGTAAAGATAAAACTATAGTATTAACTATGCCAAATCTTGCAAACACTCTTCAAGGTTCATGAAACATTATTCTTGAATATTTATCATTCTTGCTATTATATGAAGTGCAGACCAAGTCACCACTCCATGAATGCAGTGCCTTGTCCAAACATCTCATTTTATCTCTCAAAAACATCTCATTTTATATCAGAATAGCATCTATGGAAATTTCTGAGTTACATTTGCATCTGAAGACTGCCTAATAAACCAATGTTCCTCTTCCTATAATTCAAGCTCCATGACACTGGTTTTACTCACCCAGCTCTGTGAACGATGATCTATTCTCCCAAGTTAGTAATATTAATTCAAATTTATATGGTAGGCTCTCAGCATATTTCCCATTCAGAGCTGCGTTTTTCTTCTATAGCCTGTATATGAACAACAGTGTTAGTTATAAATGTCTCCCAGTGAACCAGCACTCCAGATGATAGAAATGAAACTTACTGTAGTTCTTACAAAATTCTGACATGAATCTCACCGATTACAATGACATGCACTGAGCAACTCTATTTGGCTTTGCAACTGGTGTTTTATCATTCTAAAGTGAGCTGGTGAGACTTAAAAGACATCTGATCCAGTAACTTTTTTTTTGAGACAGAGTCTCACTTTGTCACCCTCAATAGAGTATGTGACAGTCACAGCTCACAGCAACCTCAAATTCTTGGGCTCAAGCAATCCTCTTACCTCAGCCTCCCAGGTAGCTGGAATTACAGATGCCCACCACAATGCCCGGTTATTTTTAGAGATGAGGTCTCACTCTGGCTCAGGCTGGCCTTGAACTTGTGAGCTCAGGCAATCCACCCTCCTCAACCTCCAAGAGTGCTAAGATGACAGGTGTGAGCCACCACATTTTTAAGAGGATGTGTTGAGTATTGTCAAGCAAACATATTCTTGACTGTCAGGGAGATGAGGGAGGGACCAGTTCACTCTTTAGAAGTGATCATCTTCTACCTTGACTAACAATAATAATTGGTGATCCTGTTTTAAAAAGGAAAAGAGGGCATTAGAAGGTATGTTTTGTATTATAAAGTGCCTTTCAACTTTTTCTTTGTTGTTTTTCATATCCCACTTTTTTGTCCTTTTCGTATTTGACCCTCTTGTCTGTGTCAATTGAATAATTTGAAAGAGATGATTTAATTTGAATAAAATGAAGAAATAGGGTGCCAGTTTGGTAATCTGTTGAATACCCGTGGTGCTCTCTCTCTCTCTCCCACTCACTCACTCATACACAAACTACACTGAATACTGTTCCTTACATTGGCATAACAACTTAGCTTGCAAAGCCCTCCCACAACCCCTGTGCATCTCATTTTGTCCCTGCCACACATGGGTAGGTAGCTCTCATAACCATTGCAGCTGAGTAAGCTGGTTCCTAGGGAGATTTGGTAACTTGAACGCACATTGTCCTACTTTTGGCCTGATGTTCTTCCAGTCTACTTGTGGGATAATACAATCATCTGTCTCAAATGGTTATTGTGTATATTACCTGAAAGCACAGAGAGCACTTACCATATGGTCTGGCATATAGCAAGGGCTGGGTAAATAGTAGCTATAGTTGTGAATGTCCTAGAGGAAACATATATCATACCAAAACCTTTGTCCCCTTTCACAGTCTTCTGTGATAGTACATCTTCATGAGACACATTTCTCTAAAGGTCATTCCTCTTAATCAGCCTTAAAATAGTGCCACTTTCTAAAACCACAAGAATCTTGTGTTTTTAACACAGATTTGTGTGCCAGTCACCTACCTAAAAAGACAAGTTGGCCATATTTAGTTTTTAATGCAGAAATCCATATTAAGAGAATGAATATTGCATGGACTTTTATAAAACTCACTGTTTGCTATTATCATATCTCCATTTGAAATTCTGACATTTATGGTTTTACATTTTTATAAGAAAATAGATCATAATACCTGTCTCAGGCTCCTTAGGAAGCAGACTCTGAAATAGAGGTCAGTGTGTGGGAAGCTTGTTGAGGAATGTCCTTGGGATCAACATCTGTGGGGGAGAGAGAAGCAGGCCTGGCAGAGAGAATGTTGCACCCAAAACATGTCCTCAGTTGAGACCTGGATGACTGTCAGAGATGAACTGTGTGGGCCATTAGACACCCTCACCTCCCAGTCATTCCATGCCTTTGACTGAAAGCTTAGTCTACAGAGGACCTCAGCTGAAACTCAAGCCACCAGGACTCCCAGCAACTGACCGGAGGGGACCACTACAAGACAGCTCCTATTCCGTGTCCCTTTCTGTATCTCTCTCATGCACTTGTTTATTCTTGATGCTTTCTTGACCTCATTCTCAGAGAGATGGTACAGAATGACACTTTAGTTGCTTTTCTTTTGTATTTGGCAGTGTGATTTTATCATCATTGATTTTTCCTCTTTACCTTTAAAGATAGTAGGCTTAGGAGTTTTTAAAATCACCAGACTGGACTTATTTCCAACTAATGGTCATAATTTGGGTTAAGGCCAATGATCTTGGCCAGAAACAAATGGCACTCTCAAATGGAGTAAGCAAGGAGACTTTAATGAAGGGACTATTCAGAAATATATGATGAGTGACAAAACCCTGTGTGGGCAGCAGTGAGAAGCCATTACTCCTTTGGCAAAGACTGGTAAAGGTCACAGAAACTGGAGAGATCTGAGCTCTTTGGAAAATGAGTGCAACCACTAATGATCTGGTGATCCAGCAGGGAGGAAGCAGGCTCAATAGATGTCCTGATCTCATTCCTGCCTCCTCCTTATTTTCTGTCGGTGCTATCCATTCACTGAACATACCAGAAGCAAGCAGGTAGGTCAAGCTGGGGAGGCCCTCCATGTAGACCAGCCTTCTGGGCACATGGCAGGGTAGAAAAGTATGAGGCAGCAAATGGAAGGTACCCCTTTATGGCCTTATGCAATTTCCAGTGCCTTCAAAGTTTGTAATGTTCATTTCAGTATTTTGAGGCATTTTATATAGAGTCAACTCTAGTTCATGTCATCCTCAATTGCTTCCATTCCTTCCCTCTACAAATCTTGTTTCACCTGATAATCAGGTTATTTTTTTTTTAAATGGAGGGGAAGGGTGTTTTTGTTTTTTTTGTTTTTGTTTTTTTTTTTAGAGACAGTCTCACTCTATTGCCCTTGGTAGAGTGCTGTGGAGTCACAGCTCACAGCAACCTCCAACTCCTAGGTTTAGGCCATTCTCCTGTCTCAGCCTCCCCAGTAGCTGGGACTACAGGTGTCCACCACAACACCTGAATATTTTTTGTTGCAGTTTGGCCAGGGCCAGGTTTGAACCCACCACCCTCAGTATATGGGCTGGCGCCCTACTCACTGAGCCACAGGTGCCACCCCAGGAGGTTATTTTTAAAGTGCAGTTTGTCCCCTGATACTTCCTGAAAAATTCCTCATTGCTCTTAAGGACAAAGACCAATCATTTTAACATGACCACCAGGACTCCTGGTCTGATCCTGCATATACCCACCTCTTTGTTCTTGCCTGGACATGCTGAACTTCTTGGGTCCTTGAACAATCAATCAATCAATCAATCAATCATGTCTTCATGTCCCATTTCACTCTTCTCTTATCCTAGAACAACTGTGCCTCCCCTGGTCTTCACTCTCCTAGTTTTGCATATCCCAGCTCAGAGATCTGCTTCTGCAGGAAAACTTTCTCTGACCCTTCCTCCTCCACCTCCACAATAGTTCAGGACACCCTGCAAATGGTTTCTTAGTACCCTTTACTTCTTCATAGTATTTTTCTAAATTAGCAGTTTCATAGAATTGTTGACTCTCTATTTCCCCTTAACCTATGAGTTCAAGAAGGGCAGAATAAAAAAAAAAAAAAAAAGAAGGGCAGAATCTAGCATGATGTCTTCTGGCACATGGTAGGTACTCAGGAAATGTTTATTGAGTAAATGGATAAGTGAGTGAATTGGGCTGGCTGGGAAACAGGACACACTAGATTGCTCCCACCTGCTTAAAGGGGCAACTGTAGCGAGTCCCTGAAGATTATAGGCTCAGGGATGCCAAATGGTAACCTTTAGAAGAAATTGAAACCAAGAACATTCTTGATCTTGTGCAAAATATTCTGATTATCAAATGTTGGTCACTAATTTTAAGTTGTTTTAGAATAGTATGCAGCCTAACCCAAGGACTACCTATTTTAACTCCTGATGTCAGTTAGCTTTTAGAAAAGGTAAATTTCACAACTTGAGGTACTCTGTTTAAGATGTACACCCAATGCAGTTTTTACTGGTTCTATTATTAATGTCTGGGTTTACTCAAATTTATTTGTAATAAATTAATAGTCCACCTCAGCTTATTCATAACCATAATAAATCAAAATATCTTAAAGGAACATTTCAGCAGAGGACAAGATCTATAGAGTAGTCAAACACCCCTGATAAAAATATTAATTTATAAACACTGGTCTTCTTAATGATTACTTCTAGAAAATGAATTAATTAAAATGAATGGTGCTGTTTTCCTATTTTATCATGGACATGAACCTTTTCTGGAAGACAGGTTGCACCACAAGAAAACACGTTTCTGGTTTCTGTAGAATTCATCAGTCATTTCAGCCTCTGTTCCTAGGAGGACTCCTTAGAGTGCAGTTACTGCAAAGCTATGTAGAACAAACGCTGAAGACATGAAACAGGAGGGAAACCAGGAAACGATTACACTGTGGAGCAAAGAGGGCTACCCCAGAGTCTAAACAAACACTGTATAGCACATGTCTTTTAGAAACATTGCATAGAGTTTTGAACACTCTCATGAGGAGGAACTGGAACATGGAGCAAAGAGCTCAACCCAGCAAGTACTCTGTTAGGAATTAGAATTTTCTCACCACTCTAAACCACAGTTTTCTGAAGAGGGGTTTAGATCTCAAGCTCATTTGGCTATTTTCACAGGCTGTATTTTATGTTCCTCCATTCTGCCATTGCTTAGAATGAGAAAACATATCAACACTACTGATGTTATTAAATGCTGTGGACATCGAATGTCTTTCACTCAGGGCTGTTTCTGTTGTCTTGAGAGCTTCTCTCTTTGGAAGGTGGCTTTTCCCCTTGTCACAGGTGATATTTTTCAAGTGAAGAAGCATATGGCATAATAAGACCATATAACACAGGCATATTTTTTCCAACCAGCCTCCCTAGTAGATAGGTTCTAGACTTAGTCTGCATAGTAATTAGATTATAACCAAATTGATGCCATCCCTATTGTCTTTGTTATAATAAGGAATCATTTATAAACCCTTTTTCCCAAATAGGAACTTTTACCCTTAAGTTGAAGATGGACTCTTGTCTTTACAAACTTGGGACCAAATTTTGAGTAAAAGATACTTTTTCCCCCTTCAAATGAAAGATGTCATTACAAGGAGGACTTTTGCAAAAAAAATTGATTTTATAACGTCCTGGCCAAACTTCCCTATATAATAGTTCATGTATTTTTTTGTTTTGGGGCTGGGGCCGGGTTGGAATGCACCACCTCCAGTATATGAGGTCAGCGCCCTACTGCTTTGAGCCATAGGCACTGTCCATGTATTTTTTTAATGTAATAGTCTACCACTAGACCCAGTGATTTCCAGATATTTTCATGTCAAAACACACAAAAATATATATACAGGATATCAGAGGCTGCTTGTGGTCTAGGGGTTCCAAAAAGGCAGCCCCAGAGTAGGTGGGGAATAATCCATTTAGGGTATGCTGGTTGGGAAGTCCTGATTAGGATCACCTACATGTATTAACATTGGGTTTATGGATCAATTTCATATGACAAAGAACAATTATGGCAGTATTTTAAATATTTTAATTATTTCCAACATGTATTATTTCCATTCATTTACCAAACAATCTGCTGTATTAAAAGACTATTTTTGTTATTATTTCTGAGACTGATTGCATCTATGGTAGTAGAAATCTTTAAAGTGAATATTTTTCATGTTGACCATAGCATTCTCAGGGACTCCTCAAGATGGAAGGTACAATGCCAAACCATTGGTGTTTGTCACTTAACATAGATTCCCATTTTGTAAGTGGATATGTTTTCTTTTTTTAGATAAGTAGTTCTATGACATTTGGAATAAGATAAATAACAAGTGCTATTTGAGTCAGTACTTTTGATTTGAATTTAATACTCCATAAAGTACTCACTGAAGATGGGGGAAGAAGATGAAAAGAAAAAAAACTCCTAGCATCAAAACTATCTCATTGACGCTCTTATTTGTGTTTTTATGTTAGAGAAACCTCCAGAATGGTTTGCTTCACATTTTCCCTGAATCTTCTGCCACCAGTAGAAACACAAAAACTCATGGTAATTCGTAATACCTTCAGAAGTTTCCATGACATGTCTCTCTAAAAATATGTATGTATTTTCAATATGAAACATATAGTAACATACTTAATCCACCAATAAAGAGGTGAATTAAATAATACAAAAAAAATGAAAATAATGGTGAAGCACAATATGTCTTTCCTTGCTTAGAATGATTACTGGAATGAAAAAAATCTAGCACTAGAGATGAAATAATTTAACCTGAGTTAATTATTGGCATAAATAATTTGGTATGCTACCATATATCTCTTATGTACTAAAAGATGTTAATAGTTTTTATATCTTCCTCAATAAAGTAGTAAATTGTCTTTTAATACAGCAGGTTGTTTGGTAAATGAATGGTAGGTGATCCTAATCAGGACTTCCCAACCAGTATACCCCAAATGGATTAATCCCTACCTACTCTGGGCAGCCTTTTTGGAAGGTAGATTGTCCCCAACTTACCATGGTTCATCTTAACAATTTTATTGACTTTATGCTAGTGCAAAGCAATAGGCCTTCAGGAGAAAGCAGCGAAATACTCTGTCGCACAGCTCCTAGTGAGCCACACAAGCATGAGTAGCCTGTAGAGGAGTGCTGCCAGATAGTTTTTGTCCACCTGTTGACTAAAGTGTGCACTCTGAGCACATTTAAGATAGGCTAGGCTAGGGTGCAGTGGCTCACACCTGTAAACCTAGCTCTCTGGGGGGCCAAGGCAGGTAGATTGCCTGAGCTCAGAAGTTCAAGGCCAGCCTGAGCAAGAGTGAGACCCCATCTGTAAAAATAGCCAGGCACTGTGGTGCTTGCCTGTAGTCCCAGCTACTTGGGAGACAGGCAGGAGTATCACTTGAGACCAGGAGTTTGAGGTTGCTGTGAGCTATGACTAGCTATGACGGCACTCTACTGAGGGTGACAAAGTGAGACTCTGTCTCAAAAAAGTAAAAGATAGCCTAGGCTTAGCCATGATATTCAGTAGGTTAGGTTAATTTAAATGTATTATTAACTTATGATGGGTTTGTTGAGAAATAACCCCATGATAAGTCACAGAACATCTGTGCTATTGAGTACTATTATGCATTGCTTATCAACAGGGACACTTTCTGAGCAATACATCATGTGCTGATTTTATTATTGCTATGCATGTAATAGAGTGTTCTGACACAAACCTAGATGGTATAGCCTACTACACACCTAGACTATATGGTGTGGCCTGTTACTGTGAGGCTACAAACCTATACAGTGTGTTACTAGACTGAATACTGTAGGCAACAGTGGTTAGTATTGCACACCTAAACATATCTAAACACAGAAAGGGTACAGTAAAAGTACAGTATGAAACTTTTATAAGACCACCATTGCACATGCAGTCAATCATTGAACAAAACATCTTTATAAGGTACATGATTATAGTTAAGTGCATTTTCTCAATAGACTATGCAAAACCCATAAAAATGGTTGCTTCTTTTCTCCCTCTCCATTGTCAAAGTGGTGACAGATGGGATTGCATGGCACCGCCTACTCTCTGTTTCTGGAGGTTTCATTTGCTTTAACATCAATGCTCTGGGCTATTGTTTCTCCCCATCACCCTCCCAACATCACACCCTGGAGCACATTGTCTCGTGAAGTATGTTGGCTGTGGCATATCCTCTAAGAAGAGAGAGATTCTATAGTCTATTGCCTTTCTTTGTAATCACTACTCCATCTTCTTTTCCCATTTTCCATTTGCTCTATGTCCATCTTTATAGGATTCCATGGCAGAGCATTGGTATTAATATCAGCCATGGGTCACCAGGTTTCATATGCTTCCTTTCTCTCTGAGTCTTGTAGTAACTGTGGGTGAAATACCATTTGAATACTAAAGATGCAGACATGCTGCTTCTAAAGGTGATTCCATACTTTTTTGAGCCCCAAAGAAGCTAAAAATAAAAATGGATAGTCTAACTGTGCACTATTTTAGGAGAATAAAATATTACAGTGCTAATGCTGGAGAATGCATAAACTCAATTACTCAGCTGAAATTTGTGAGAAGATAGGAATACAAAAGCAGTCATGTACTATCTTCTTCACGTACTTTTTCAAAACTGCTTCTCAAACAGATTTCTCTGTGTGACTGTCTCCTGCTAGATGGTCTCAGTGTGCTCTTCCTCTTCCTTGAAATGTCACTTTTGTAAGTAGTTGTCTGTAGTTTTTGTAAGTAATTTCTGTAAAATAAACCCTCTTCTAATTATTCTGTTTCCTATTGGAGCCTACGATAAACCATCTCACCAAACGTAGACTCCTGGCGCTTCTTATTGGCTGTTGTATATGGCTTATGTTTAATATCATTGAATATGGTCATATTAGCCATTTAGGTTTAGTGGAAGATTAGCATAGTTTTGTCACTCTGAGAATCACTAAATAACAGATCAGAAAATAAAATACTTGGCGAGGGGTGGTGGCTCATGTCTGTAATTCTAGTACTCTGGGAGGCCTAGGTGGGTGGATTGCTTGAGCTCAGGAGTTCAAAACCAACCTGAGGAAGAGCTAGATCCCATTGATACCGGAATTTCATCTTCAGCAGGTTCTTGGTCTCAGTGATTTGAAAAATGTATCCACAGACCAGTGGTAAGACAGGATTTATTTTGCAGAAAAGAATATAAAAACACCAAAGCTCCTGGCAGACAGAAACAACCTAAGTCAGGGAAAAAACTCTCTCCCAGGGCTCTTTGTTGAGGGGTATGTATAGTCACATGGTCCTTTGTAGTAACATTAGGCCAGGACTTGGTAACAAGTAATGGATACAGCCCTTTCCACTGGGGCAAAATGAATGAATGCATTAATGGGTTGATACAGGATGAATGAATGGATACAGTCCTTTGCATTCCCAGGCCGAGGAAACGTACATGAAATTGACCAGGCCTAAAAAAGGGGGTTCCCTGTTCAGCCACAGTGCAAGGGGAGGGAGACACTAAGGCACTGGTGTCTCCCTAGCAGATATCTGGCCCCTTGGCTATTCAAGCCTCCTGCTGCCCCCACCCCTCCAATCCCCTGCTTCTTCTGCTGACTGTGGCAGCACCAACACCGCCAGGGTGGAGGCAGCAGGTGACTGCTGAGCTGGCTGGGGCTCCACCTGTCCTGCATCTATTTTTTTTCTACTAAAAATAGAAAAAACAAGTTGCAGTGGGAGCCTGTAGTCCCAGCTACTCAGGAGGCTAAGGAAAAGGATTGCTGAACCCAAGCCTTTGCAGTTGCTGTGAGGTATGATGCCACAGCACTTTACCCAGGGTGACAGAGTGAGACTGTCTCAAAACAAACAAACAACAACAACCCCCTCCCCCCCAAACCCCTCAGGATTAAATAGAGATGAAGCAAAAGCTTAAAGAAGCTTGTGAATAAGAAACAAGACTTTAAAGACTTTTAAGACTGTATTGGAGGGTGGCACCTGTGCATCAAAGGAGTAGGGCGCTGGCCCCATATACTGGAGGTAGCGGGTTCAAACCCGGTCCTGGCCAAAAAAAAAAAAAAGTTTGTATTGGCTTCCAATTTTGGCAGGAATTTCAAGACAAAGGTTTGATTTGAATCTCCACAAAGATTAACATTTCTTGTTACCTTGTACTTAGTGAAATGACTTGGACATGTGGCAGAAAAGAAACTTATAGCAAGGAAAAGGACATTGAAGTGGGATCAAACAGGAATCATAAATCATTTTCAAATCTGGCCAATGTGGATTTTAACAGCAGGTTTTTTTTTTTAATTTGATGGACAAGAACAAAACCCTGGACATTAAACAAACATAAGAATTCTTTAAAAGCTGGAAAAAAAGAAGAAAAGCTAGGTAGGGACTTGGAAACAGGAATGACATAGGGGTGAGTTCCCTGAGTTTTCTTTTTGCCATATATATCCCATATCTGTAGACAAAGAAATCAGCAACCCAGAAGTACCAACAGGTGATATAAAACATGCCCAAACAAAAAGTCTGCTCTCTCTGGCCAAAGGACTAGGAAAGGG
Organism: Otolemur garnettii; assembly: GCF_000181295.1. Lineage (NCBI taxonomy): Eukaryota > Metazoa > Chordata > Mammalia > Primates > Galagidae > Otolemur > Otolemur garnettii. The sequence continues at coordinate 19,978,127 of NW_003852410.1, forward strand.
GAAGCCATGCAAGTTTTAAAAAGAAAATCCACAGCCTTGCTTTTGTTTGTTTGTTTGTTTGTTTTAAATGCTAAAGGAGTACAAATGTTTTGTTATGTAGATGCATCGTATAATGCTATGTCAAGGCTTTCAGTGTGCCTGTCACCAGAATAGTGTTCATTGTACCCAATCAGTAAGTTTATCCATCATTCCCCTGCCATCCTCCCCATGTCTTAGTTTCGCAATGGCATTTGTATCTTTTTGTTTCTGTGTGTACCCATCCTTTAGCTCTAGTTAGTGAAAACATATGGCATTTATTATCTACTCCTGAGATACTTCACTTAGGATAATAGACTCCAGTTCTGTCTGATTTGCTGCAAAAGACATTATTTCATTCCTTTTTATGACTGAGTAGTATTCTGTGATGTCTCTCGCTCTCTCTCCATATATATATAGTCTCTATATAAAACACATAGAAAGCATATATTCTATATATATGGCATATATATTCTATATATGTGTGTGTATATATACATATATATTACATTTTCTTTATCCACTTATGAATTGATGGGCATGTAGGATGATTTCACATCTTTGCAATTGTGAATTGTGCTACAATAAACATTCAAGTGCTAGTGTCCTTCTGATAAAATAATTTCTTTGCCTTTGGGTTGATATCTGGTAGTGAGATTATAGGATAAACTATAGATCCACTTTTAGTTCTTTGAGAAATCTCCATACATTTTTACATGGAAGTTGTACTAGGTTACAGTTTGACCAACATCGTACAAGTGTTCCTTTTTCTCTGCATCCCTGGTGGTTTTAATTTGTGTTTCACTTATGATTAGTGATGCTGAATATTTTTCCCTATGTGTGTTGGCCATTTGTCTATTTTCCTTTGAAACAATTCTGTTCATGTCTTTTGCACACTTTTTTGATGGGGTTTGTTTTTCTCTTGCTGATTTGTTTGAGTTCTTTGTAGCTTCTGGATATTAATCTTTTGTCAGGTGTATAGATTACAAACATTTTCTCCCACACTCTAGTTTGCCTATTCACTCTATTGATTATTAACTCTGTTGTGCAGAGCTTTTTAGTTTAATTAAGTCTCATTTATTTATTTTTGTTGTTGCTGTATTTTCCCTTTGTGTCTTAGTCATAAATTCTTTTCCTAGGCCTATGTTTAGAGGAGTTTTTCCTTCATTTTCTTCTAGAAAAAAAATTTTTAATTTGTTTTCTTTTGTTTTGTTACAGAGCCTCACTCTGTCGGCCTGGGTGGATACTGTGGCATCAGCCTACCTCACAGCAACCTCAACGTTCTGGGCTTAAGTGATCCTCTTGCTGTAGCTGGGACTACAGGTGCCAGGCATAATGCCTGGTTAGTTTTTCTATTTTTAGTAGAGGCAGGGTCTCACTCTTGCTCAGGCTGGTCCCAAACTCCTGAGCTCAGGGTATCCACCCACCTCTGCCTCCTAAAGTGACCTACTGCGGCCAAGCTCTTCCAAAAGTTTTATGGTTTCATCCCTTGCATTTAGGTCTTTAACCTATCTTGAATTAATTTTTGTATATGGTGAGAGGCAGGGGTCGTTCTTCATTCTTCTGCGTGTGGCTATGCAATATTCCCAGCAACATTTATTGAATAAGGTGTGCTTTCGTCAGTGCATGTTCTTGTTTGCTTTTTCCAAGATCAACTTGTCATAAATGTGGTTTTATTTCTGAGTTTCCTATTATGTTTCACTGGTCTGTGCCTAGACTTTTATCCCATACCATGGTGCTCTTATCACTATAGCCTAGTAGTATAACTTGAACTCAGGTAATTTGAGGCCTCCAGATTTTTTCTTTTTTATTTAAGACTGATATGGCTATTCAGGCTATTTTATGGTATCAAATAAAGCTTAAGATGTTGGCATTTTGATGGGAATTGCATTAAATCTGTAAATCACTGTGGGCAGTATGACATTTTAAGGATATCAGTTCTACCAATGTATGGGCATGGGATGTTTTCCTATTTTTTATATCATCTACAAATTTTTTCACCAGTGTTTTATAGTTCTCCTCCTTGGTTAAGTATATTACAAGGTATTTTATTTGCTTTGTAGCTATTGTAAGTGGTATTGAGGCCTTAATTTGACTCTCATCTTGACTGTTATCAGGATATAGATTTTGTACATTGACTTTGTAATCTGAAATTTTGCTGAATTTACCTATCAATTCTAGAAGACTTTTGGTGGAGTCTTTAAGGTTTTCTAGATTCAAGATCATATCACTGGCAAATGGATAATTTGTTTTCCTCTGAATTTGTTTTCCGAATTGAATGCCCTTAATTTGTTTCTCTTGACAGACTCCTCTGGCTAGGACTTCCAGTACTATGCTGAATAGAAGTGGTGATAGTGGGCACCCTTGTCTTATTCTAGTTCTTAGAGGGAAAGTATTATACTTTTCACTATTCAATATGACGTTGGCTGTGGATTTGTCTTGGATAGCTTTTATAATTTTGCATTGTATTCTCTTTGTGCCTTGTCTGTTGAGGGTTTTTTATCATAAAAGGATGCTCAGTTTTATTGAAAGCTTTTGCTTCATCTTTTGAGATGATCATTGTTGTTTTTGCTTCTATTTATGTGGTGAATCATGTTTATTGATTTGCATATGTTGAAACATCCTTGCATCCTTGGGAATGAAACCCACTTGATAGTAGTGAATTATCTTTTTGATATGCCATTGAATTCAGAATGTGGTGTTTTGTTGATGATTTTTGCCTCTATGTTCATAAGTGATGTTGGTCTGTATTGTTGTCATTGTTATTGTTTTGTCCCTTCCTGGCTCTGGTATCAAGGTGATTTTGGCTTCATAGAATGAGTTAGGGAGAATTCCTTCCTTCTCAATGTTATGGAGTAATTTCTGTAGGATGAGTACAGTTCTTTTTTTGCAGGTCTAGTAGAATTCAGCTGTGAATCCATCTGGTCTGAAACCATTTTGGGGGTTTGGGGGGATTCTTATCACTGCCTCAATATCATTGCTTATTATTGGTCTATTCATGATTTCTATTTTTTTCTGTTTCAAGCTTAGGACATTGTGTGTTTACAGGAATTTATTCATTTCCTATAGGTTTTCTAGTTTGTGTGCATAGAGGTTTCTATAGCATTCATGGATATTTTGTATTTCTATGGGATCAGTTCTAATGTTTCCTTTTTCATTTCTGGTTGAGGTTATTTGAGCGCTTCCATTTCTCTTTTTTGTTAACCTTGCTAATGATTTTATTAATAATGATTTTATTTATCTTTTCAAAAGAATCAACTTTTTGCTTGGCCATGGCAGCTGAGTGGGTCATGGGACCAAAGCTGGCCCCTGGACAAATCATGAGATTGCTGTTAGTGGCAGGGAGGCATGTTGGGCTATAGCACCTGGGCAGCCTGTAGTTGGCAGGGCTGGGAAGATGAGTAGCACCCTGCCAGCAAGTCATGGTGGATGGGGCTATCTCTCCATCCAAGCTGATTATGGCAGCTTTTGCAGTGCTACTCAAGGGACAGTGATAGTGCTATTAACATGCTCAGATGTCAGCAGCATATGCTGAGGTCCTGTGGGTGCCTACTTTGCTTGTATCCCTTGGAGCAAGCCAGTAGGGATGATGCATGGCACCCAGTTACAGTGTACCTGAGAGTATCTGCCCTGATGGGATCATGGGAGGCAGCTACAGTAGCTGATCCCTCTGTAGACCAACAGCTCTGGGGCTGACAGCACAGAATGGTATCTACTATAGTGAGCCAGGATAAGAAATCAGCAGACCCCTGCCATGCCTGCTCAGTGGTATTGCTTCTGCACAATCTTCAAGCAGCTCCCTTAGAAGTTGGAGGCCTTCTGTGGTGGAGGACCTCCCACTTGCAGCTTGGGTTGTAGGGTCTGTTGGGGGAACATGGAGTTCCAGGAATCTTTCCCCTGATTCTTCCCCATGTGTGGGTGCTTTCCCCAGGTACCTTCCAATGTTGCTAGGCAGATCACCCCACCTCTCCCTCTTTCACTCTGAGTGTCTCCAGTCAATTCTTTGATGATTCAAAATGCTGTGTCTGAAATCTGTACATGAACTAGCTGCAAGTTTCCATCCTTTCTTTGAGAAAAGCAAGTCTAGCCTGCCATCTCAGTCCCCCTCTTCCAACTACTTTTAGGCAATAACTGCTCTATTTAAGCCATACACCACAAATGAAAGGTATCCCTATCCTTGCCTAATTTCCCTTATTTTCCCCCACTGAATTGCTGAGAAGCCACTTGCCACCTGGTTTCAACAGAAAAATAATTAGAAACCCAAATCTGTACCCCTACCTTGGCAGTAATTAGGTAACATCCTCTTTCCCTGCTAGAGTTGTATCTAGCTGTATCTAGGAAACCAAGCAAAAAGGGGAAATTAAGTAAGATCTTGATTTCAGTGTGTAATATCCAAAGTGTCAAGGTTTTAATAAAAATAATTACTCAACATACCTAGAACCCAAAAGGTCCCAACTTCCATGGGAAAAGACAATAGACACTGACATTGAGTGGATAAAGATGTGAAAATTGCCTGACAAAGATTTTAAGGCAGCCATCACAAAAATGCTTCATTGAGAATGCACTTAAAACATGAAAAAATAGAAAGTCTCAGCAAGAAATGAAATATACATAGAAGAACCAAATTGCAACTTTAAAATAGAAATAAAATAGTAAATGAATAGGCTTATGAGTAGAATGAAGAAGACAGAGGAAAGGGTTAGTAAACTTGAAGATAGCGTAATAAACACCCAATGTGAACAATAGAGAAAGTAGACTAAATATATAGATTATTTTTTTATATTTTAATTAACATACTATGCATATGGATATATATTATATGGCTAAATTATCATGTATATCATTTATACATATTATATAGATTTATATGATAGAGCTATATGTATAAAAAGTAATACTCAAATACATGGGGACTATTTTTTTTTAAAAAAAGATCTACCCTGAACAAGAGCAGTATCATCTCTACAAAAAATAGAAAAATTAGTCTAGTATGGTGGCATGCACCTGTAGTCCCAGCTACTTGGGAGGCTGAGGCAGAAGGATTGCATGAGACATAGAGTTTGAGGTGGCAGTGAGCTATATTGATGCCACTACACTCTCCCCAGGTGACAGAGTGAGACCATTTGTAAAAAAATAAAAATAAAAAAGATCTAATAGTTATAGCTTTGGAGTCCAAGATGAAAAGTGAAAGGGAATGGTGGAAAAGTACTCAAAGAAATAATAGCTGAAAATTCCCCAAATTTGGCAAAATATATACATCTATATATTAAAGAAACTGTGCAAATCCTAAATAGGATGAACCCAACAAAATTATTGTGAAAACAATCCTACTTCTAAAAGCAGAAGACAAAGAAAAATCTTGAAAGCAGCCAGAAATAAATGATGTGTTTAAGTACAGGAGAAAAAAATTCAAGTAACAGTAAATTTCTTATCAAAAATCAGATGCCAGGATAAAGTTATTACAGTTTTTTAAGTGCTGAAAGACATGTCAAACCGGAAACCTATAGCAAATGAAAATATCCTTCAAAAATGTGAATAAGAAATCAAGATAGTCTCAGTTAAAGGAAAACTAAGAGAACTTTTCTTCTTCTTCTTCTTCTTCTTCTTCTTTTTTTTTTTTTTTTTTGCCAGTAGACCTAATGTAAAAGAATGGCTCAAGGAAGTTATCTGAATAAAATGAAAGAATAAAAGAAGAAAACTCTTCTTTAAGAGATTTCAGTACATCAGAAAAATATAATAGACTTTCCTTTTTGTGGTGCATTTTATAAATTGTTATTGACAACTGAACCAAAAATTATGATAACATCTAATGTGGATCTCAATGTATACAGAGGAGAGATATATTTAAGGCAATTATACTCTAAGTGAGGAAGGGAAATTATATGTAAATAGTAATGATGTAAAATGATGATATCAGTAGACTGTGATAATTTGTATTTAATGTAATACCTAGAGAAACCACTAAAAGAGCTATATCTATAAAGATAAATACACAAAAAGTGTAGATAAATCAGAATAGAATTCCAAGTTACTCAAGTAACCCATAGAAATATAGGAGAAGAGAAAACAGAAAGAAAAAAACAAAACATAAAATGGTAGACTTTTGCCTTAATGTGTCAATAATTACATTAAACATAAATAGTCTAAGTACAACAATTAAAAAACAAAGGATAGAGTTGATTAAAAACATGACATCACTATATTTGGTATATCAGGAACTCACTGAAGTTATGTTATAGATAAGCTGAAGGTAAAAGAGATTTGCAACCATACACAATATTAGCTCAAAATGGATTGTCATTCTGAATGTTAAGAGCTAAAATTATGAAACTCTTAGAAGACAACAATAGGAGTAAATAAATCTTTGTGACTTTGAGTTAGGCAGTGGTTTCTTAAGTGTGAAAATGCAAATATAAAAGCAAAAACAAAAAAAATAGATAAATTGGACTTCATCAGAATTTGAAATATTAGTGAGAAAGTGAAAACATAATCTAAAAAGTGGAACCAAATATTCACAAATCATGTATGTGGTAAGGGATTTTATCCAGAATACATAAAATACTCTTAATATTCACCTAATAACCCAATTTAAAAATGAGTAAAAGATTTAATAAACTTTTTTTTCAAAGAAGATATGCCATTGGCCAATAAACACACTAACAGATGTTCAACATCATTCTAAAAAATGTAAAGAAAATACATAGATACTTTCTAGCCTCCACTAAGATGTCAAAAAGACAAAACTAGTGTTGGTGAGGATGTGGAAGATGATACATTTTATACATTCTTAGTGAGATTCTAAGATGGTGAAGCTACTTTGGAAAATGGTTTGGCATCTTCTCAAAAGGATAAATACAGTTTACCATGTAACTGTTCTAGGTATAGTCTCTAGGGAAGTGAAAACATGTGTAAACAAAAACTTGTACATATATTGTACCTAGGTATTCATAATAGCCAAACATACAAACAACCCAAATATCCAACAGCTGATGAATGGATAAGTAAAATGTGGTATATCCAGACAATGGAATATTATTTAGCCATAAAGAGGAGTGAACTACTGACATATGCTACAAATGGTGAAGCTTGAACACACCTTGCTAAGTGAAAGAAGTCAATCATAAAAGGTCCTGTATTGTATAATTACATTTTTATGAAATGGACAGAATAGGTAAATTTTTAGAGACAGAAGGTAGGTTAGTAATAACTAGGGGCTAGATAGAGGGAGGAGTGGGGAATGACTGAATGGATTTTCTTTCTGGTGATGAAAATACCCTAAAATTAAATAGTGATGACAGTTGTATAATTGCCATGATTATACTAAAGACCACCTAATTATACTGTTTGAAAGGGTGAATTTTATGATATGTGAATTATATACCAGTAAAGCCGTTATTTTTTTAGAAAGGGAAGGAGGGAAACCAGAAAGAGAGTGAGAGAGAAAGGAAGGAAGAAGGAAAGAAAGGGAGAAGGAAAAAAGAAAAGAAGAAGGAAAGGAAAGAGGGAGGGAAGGAGGAAAGGAGGGGAGAGGAGGAGAGTGGATCAGAAGTGATTATGAACCAAAGAAAATGACCAGAACATTATTTATGATAAAAATGTTAGTCTAACAAGACAACATGGGGATCTTAAATGTGTACACACTAAACAACATAGCCACAAAATATGTGAAGCGAAAACTGATAGAACTTCAAGAAAAAATAGCCAAATTCATAATTATATTGAAGACTTCAGCACACCTTTCTCAACAACTGATGGAACAGAAAATCAGCAAAGATAGATCATCAGTACCATCAACCAATGGGATCTCTTCCATATGTGTGGAATAGTCCACCCAACAATAGCAGAATATGCATTCTGTTCAGGCACTCACAGAACATATACCAACATTGTCTATAATCTGGTCCATAAAACAAGCCTCAACACATTTAAAATAATTGAAATAATACAAGTATGTTCTCAAACCATAAGTAAATAATAGAAAGATAGGAAAATATCCAAACACTTGGAAACTAAACAACATACTTCTAATTACTTCATGGAATTAGAAAAGATAAGAAGCTTTACATTAATATTTTCCTATTTTAGGAAACTAGAAAAATAAGGGTAAATTAAACTTAAAGCAAGCAGAAAAAATTAATAAATACAAGACAGAAATTAATAAAATGGAAAAAATGGATAAAATCAATGAAACAATCAAAATATTCCCCCAGCAGGTGAATAGTTACCCTTGTTCTTAGCCAAAAGGCTGAGAAGTGATAGGTTAATGGTTAAATAAAATGTTGCATGTCTATATCATTGCATGCCACTCAGCAATAAAAATAATGAAGAATTATTCTTTTATTTATTATTTATCTTTTATTAATCATTTTATTTATTATTTAATTTATTAGTTATATAACACCTTAGATAGAACTCAAGAACATTACACCGAGTGCTGAAGCCTCTTCTTGATAGGCTATGTGTTATATGGTTCCATTTAGGTAAGATTAAAGAAATGACAAGATTATAAAGATGGAAAGCAAATTAGTGTTTGCTGGGTGTTAGTGATGGTGAGAGATGTGACTAAATGTGAATAAGGGGGTGGCACCAGGGAGCTCCTTGTGGCAGTGGTATAGTTCTGCATCTTGACTGTAACAGTGGTTGCACAAATCTACACGTTATAAAATGGCTTAGAACTACCTCACACATTTGACCAATGCCAGTTTCCTTTTTTTGATACTGTACTTATAATTACATAATATGTAACCATTACATAATATGTAACCTCATGTAACCATTGAGGAAATGCAGTGATGAGACCTCTCTGCACTGTCCTGGCAATTTCCTATCTATAATTATCTCAAAATAGAAAGTTTTAAAGAAACTTTGCTGGATGAATTTCTTCTTTATCCTTCTAGGACTATGCATGTTTATTATTCATAAATGCTCATTTAGGAAGACTTTGGTTTGAATACTCGTTCAAAAACACATAAAGCATCAGAAAACTTGTTCTTAAGTTCTGCTTTATCCACATTTCACCTTTCTGACTTTGGGAAAGTAAATTAACCTCTACGTGGCCTTCCACTGTATTTAAAGGGGTTGCATTTGGTGCATCTTATAGTCAGTTAATCGTGAAGCTAAGGATGCCTCACCTGCTTGTGGCCACAAAGTGCTTGAGAAGATCAAGTGATGCATTATTGTAATTTGTACATACTAAGTGCTCAGTAACTACTTTCTAGATTTAATTGGATTGAATCATAGATAAAGGTCGTGTTTAAATTATTAAGAGATGTACAATATAAAGAATTACCATGGCTGTCTGTGGTGTGCAATGCACCAGACATAGTAAGTCTTTCAAAGCCAGCATTTAATAAACAGTGCCACCTTTGTGGGACATCAAAGCCATGAATGAATTATGCATATGAGAGGGTAGTATATGCAGTCCAAAGGTTCCACTGAACATCTGCAGTGGAGGTTTTGATGCCAGGACCTCCTTTTCTAGGGAGTTCACTCGTCTCTGAGCTGCTGTTGGTGTTGTTGCTAGTAGCTGACCTTTACCTTCTTTGTCAGAAAATTCTCAGCAAAGAAGGTTATTCCCAGCCCTGGGAGCTGCCCACAGCCAATGCCTTACACAGAAAACAAAAGGCCAACCCCTTTGCTTAAGAGTGGGACCAACTCTGTGGTATGATTTATGCTTTAGAGCTCCCTTGGAGAATCCAACGGAGGTTAGCTTCCAGCTGAGCTAACATCCTTGCTTGGCTCCCATTCCCTGCCCCATTCTGCACCATTCCCTTGGTCCCTTTATCCCGAGAGCCCCCTCAGTTAATCACCTGTGTCTGGATCCCTATTTCAGAATCTGTTCAAATCAAATTCCCTCAGGGACCGGTGAAAGGGATAGGGTTTTCAGATAAAATACAGGATGCCCAGTCAAATGTGAATTTCAGAGAAACAACAATTTTTTACATAAATATACCTTAAATAGGGCAGCACCTGTGGCTCAAAGGAGTAGGGTGCTAGCTCCATATGCCAGAGGTGGTGGGTTCAAACCCAGCCCTGGCCAAAAAAAAAAAAAAAAATATATATATATATATATATATACACATATGTATATGTATATATATATGTATATGTATATATGTATATATCTCAAATACTAAGAATTTTTTTAAATTTAGTATTTTTGAAATTCAAATTTAACTGGGCATTTAATATTTTTCTTGGTAAAATCTAGCGGTTCTATATAAGGTGGAATTGTGGTTGACTAGAACCTCAAAGTGTGATCCTTAAAGTGGAAGCAGTGCAGCATTTTGGAGCTTGTTAGGAATCAGGTGGTACACATGCACGCTAACATTTAAGAAGCTGCATAGACTAAAGGAGTTGGACACTGTAGGGTCTTGACAGCCTTCAGCTCTAGTTGTTCGCACTGCAGTGAGTCCAATGTTGCCATTTCTTTCACTTATCAAAAAAAGATGAAGGTATTGAGTTTTCTATAAAACTTCTTGAGGTGTAAATGTTGGCACCCAATTCAAAATGTCTTATGTTGCTTGTGAGATGGATAAAATGAGTCTGTGGACTGGACCCAACTTGTGGGCCACCTGTTTTATTATTGTTGATCTCCAACAGTTTCTACACAGGTTCTTGAATGCAGACTTTTATATTATAAAAGCAAAATATCTCTTTCATTGTACTTTGATTTATAAGAGATTTCAATAACATCATTCAAGAACTTTGTCACTTTTTATAAACCCACTCTACTTGTTTTGTACAGGGAATACACACAAGTGGATATAAACAGTCATGTTCTTTAGCAATAAATGCAACACATGTAACAGCTCTAATGTCTCTGTTACTTAAGTGGCCCAAAAGAGATAGTAAAGCTTCCAAAAGGGTTTATCTTAACTTCTAGGGAAAAATCTTGCTCAATCACTAACTCACAAATAAGAAAAGATAGACATTTTGAGCAAGCTTTATGGTTGTAGTATGCGAGAGTATATATTCCCTTTACTTTCCACTGTGAAAATTAGATATAATTGCACGTTCATATTATGATAGGAGGAAAAAAAAACAAACTTGTGTTTCCAGAATATGAAAACAAATTAAGGAAAGGCAAGTTTTTTCCCCTGGAATTTATCTTCATCTCTGCATTTTTTTTTGTGTGTGTGTGTGGGGATGGGTTTGAACCCGCCACCTCCGACATATGGGGCCGGTGCCTTACTCCTTTGAGCCACAGGTGCTGCCCATCTCTGCATTTTTTTGCAGTCTCTATCTGTGAAAATGGTGTTGGAATATGTTCATATATTGAGTTAATAAACATTGTTGGAGAACGTGTAGATAGTAGGTATGACAGCAATCCAGACAGACATCATTCCTGCCTTCAGGATGATGACATTGTCATAGGGAGAAGGACAAAATAGAAGGTCAGCACAAATAATAATAATAATAATAATTGCAGATTTTGATAAGTCCAGCAAAGGAAATTCCTGAGTATCTACTCTAGATACTGTAATGAAGAAGAGAGTCTATTTTAGATGAGAGATGAGGAAAGAGCAGGATGAAGAATGGTCCAGGCAGACGAAACAGCAGGCCTTGAATTAGGAAATTGAGAACAGCCAAAGAGTATGACTATGGTGTTGGCTCCTTGGGAAATGAGATTTGGCATAGAAGCAGTAGCCAGATGTCAGAGAGTCTGAGTTTAATGTGTTCGGATTTAATCTAAGTTGCAGATTGTAAGCTAGATTGACATAATTTGAGTATTCTTGTGCTTTGTGGAAGACTGATTAGAGGAGGCTAAGGGTAGAGTGATTTTTAAAAAAAGACTTTTTAGGAGACAAGACAATGAAAGATGATTGAGCCAAGCTGGAGCTTTAAAAAGGTGACAAATTTGTGGTATATGTTGGAAAGAAAAATTGGCAGAAGTTGTTGATGGCTTGAAAGTGACAGGAAAGGGAAAGGGAGGAAGCAGAGAAGACTCCTCTCTTTCTGAGGTAGGTAAATCTAAAGTGGATCTTGATGCCTTTCACTAACATGCCAGATCACTTTTATATTTCATATCTGCATGAGGAGTATGACAGCTACTTTCTTTTTTTTTTTCTTTTTTTTTTTATTGAATGGCAACTGTGTACATTGATGCACTTTGGGGGTACAGTGTGGTGTTTTCACACACAATCCAAGACACTTCCATCAAACTGGTTAACGTAGCCTTCATG
>NW_003852410.1:19990939-20001897 GCF_000181295.1 Otolemur garnettii
GATATGGGCTAATCTTACTGGAGTTAGGTGATATCTCAAAGTAGTTTTGATTTGCATTTCTCTGATGATTAAGGATGGTGAGCACTTTTTCATATATCTGTAGGCCATGCGCTGATCTTCTTCAGAGAAATTTCTCTCAACAGCTACTTTCAATTATGAGTGTGTCACTTGGTGGTGAAATCTGTGCTAGACTTTTGCCTTTTTTCTCATGCCTATTTTCTTTTCCATTCTAAGTGTAGATTACTGTTATTACATGATCCATAACCTGGATAATGTTGATATCAGCACTGTTTTTACAAAGAAGGGAAAAAGTCTCTTAACAGTGATTTCTTGCATAAATCTGATGGATATGACACTAAGTTTTATTACAGAAAAATAAACACAAAAGTTGATGTAAAGCTTTCTTTCAAGTGCCCATTGTGTAGTCCATAATTCACCCTGGAGAGGTGGTATGATGATAGCAAGAGACCTCTCAGATATATTCATAACCATATATAACCATAGATCTCTGTTTTATACAGGTCAGTGGAGAACCATCACTGCCGAATCAATGTATCTAGCTTTGTGAATGTCTACTTTAAAAAGAATACATTACTGCTAAAATTCCTATCTGCTGTTGCTGATTATGTTTCATAAAAGCAAATTCTCATAAGGTGGACTCTTAAAAGGACCAATTTTCTGCTTCTCTTGACTATATAAGACATTCAGGAATTAATGAAAAAAGCAATGCCTGTCTGGTTTGTAAGCATCACAGTCTTATTTCTGCATAAATTCTCACAGGTTAACTCAAAAAAACAGTTCAGGGTCAAAATCTCATCTAGCCACCTAGATTAAAAACAAATTTCTCTAAAGTATACCCTATATTGAAGCTTTTTCATGCAAATAAATAGTGAGGGCCTTATCCTCTCTTCCTTTATTAGTTGGGCATGTCATGCATTTGAACAGAACATTTTGTTCTGTACTCTAATTACATGCATTATCAGGAAAAATCTATTCCTTGCATACATGTTATTAGAAGTAGCTCTGAGAGTGCAGTTTTATTATAGGGCTCGTCACGGCAGTTCATCATAATATTGACAGTTTAATCTTTTTATTTTGTACAAGATTAAAAGTCGCATGATATCCATTTCTTCATAGCATGAAGGGTGACTCCAATTGTACTCACTCCATATCTAAGTACCATTTCTATTGTGAAGATGGACTCCATTTTCCTAAATATACTACGTAATTATCTACTGTTGTGGGGAGCATACTTTATTGATAAGAAAACCCAAGAAAACTGATTTTCTAAAGACAATGTTTACTCATAACTAAATGGCTGAACAAGAGAAATCAACATAACTAAATGGCTGAACAAGAGAAATCAACAATATCAACTTCAGATGAAGTGACAAACCAGAGTTGTCACTCACTCACCAACTCTTTGGCAGTTTGGGGACATCATTCCATTTGCTCATTTGGTTTATTGGCTGTTGAAATGTGATGGCTACCTTTGAAATAAAAAGGCTTTTCAAAGCTCTTTATTGAATTTTGGGATATGTCAGTAAACAGAAAGAAAAAAATAGATGGAATTTGGACACAAAGAAAAATGGCCTACTCTCAAAAACTATTTATTAAAATGATAGTACAATGCACTTTGTCTGTGAACTGGCAAGTTACAAATAAGAAATATGGGAAACTGTTGAACTGTTGGAATTTAAATTATGTGGCAGCTTTCCATCAGAAATGCAAAAGTAATTTAGAGTTAGGTTCTTCTGGCAGATTTATGTTTCAGTAAACAAACAAAAGGACTTTCTTTTTTTTTTTTCTTTTTTCTTTTATTAACTTGCTGTGTACATTAATGCAGTCATGGAGTACAATGTGCTGGGTTTATATACAATTTGAAATATTTTCAACAAACCAGTTAACATAGCCTTCATAGCATTTTCTTAGTTATTGTGTTAAGACATTTATATTCTACATTTAGTTTCACATGTACCACCATTGGTCCCACCAATTACCCTCCCTCCACCCTTTCTCCCCTTTCCCCTCCCCTCCCTTTCCCTTTTCCCCATATTCTTGGACTTTCTTGACTATATTACCAGATGCAAGAAAAAGAATCACATGGATTGAAGGAAATGTTGGGGAATTTCTATGGCTTATTCCTCTCTTTCAGTAGACTCACATATTTCACCCACACCCATATTCATGTTAAAGTCAATTTAATATGAATGAGACTCAGCATATCTTATCAGAATGCCCTGGAACACCACATGTTAGAATAGCTGCAGAGAGGGTGTCAGGAAGGGGAAGCATTTTTTAAGACTTGGTAGTCCTGTGAAATTTCTAGTTTAATTTCTGGTCCATATCATAGGTTTTATTTCACAACTGGGAAGATAGTCCAGTAAGTACTTATGTGAAAATGAGGACGTGTTTTGGTACTCAGTGGAAATGCATACAGCAGATTTAAAAGAAACAATAATTTTGAAGATGATGTTGAACATTTATTTGGTAGAGTGTTTTGTACATGGCAAGAAGCAGCAGTTTCCCCGATGTCCAGTAGGGGCTTCCTTTTCACCTGTTTCCCCTGAGCTAAGAGTGGGCAAAATCGCCTCTCTGTGCTTTTCAACTTCGCAACAGTCCTTTTCAGGAACATGGGATCCCTGGGAGCTTTTATTGGAGCCCCAGGCATTTTCACCCAAAAGGCTTAGAGGCAGATGATGAGGTTATGGGCTCAGGCAGTCCTGAAGTTTGTGCAGGTGATCTGGATTAACTGATAGTAGTAGGCAACATCACTTGCCCTTGTTGTAAGGTGACCAGATTTTAACATTGGTAAAGCAGGACACCCTTGACAGGAAGGGAGTGGGGTTCTTAATTAAAAATTTGGTCTATATGGAGCAACAAAAATTTTCATAGAATGCAAAAATAGTATTGTAATATATATATTTTTAATTTCAACATAAGTACAATTTACAAATATAATACATTAAAAAAATTATGTATAGGGTGGCACCTGTGGCTCAAAGGAGTAGGGTGCCAGCCCCATATGCTGAAGGTGGTGGGTTCAAAGCCAGCCCTGGCCAAAAAAAAAAAAAAAATTATGTATAGTATTATTTTATTCTTTGGCATATTTCTCATTTGAGTGAATTTTTTTTAGTAGATTGCTGTATTTAAAAGGTCATGAAAATTTTCACAAGAATTTGTTAAATTATATTTCATGCATAAAATGGCTTTCAAAGTTTCAACACTTAATTGTGATTTTTCTGATGTCCACACTTTATTTACTGTACAAAAAATGCGTTCAGTCACAGCCTTAGTTCCTGGTAAGGACAGCATGTATCCCATAATTTTTAGTGCATTATTGTATGGAACATGGTTTGTTTCAAAATGATGAAATATTTCTAAACATTTATTCTCTATTGTGATTTTTGCTGATGCCCAAGAGTTAACCTTTTCCTTATCAATATATTTTTTTTAATAATGATACCTTGTAAGTCGTAAGTGTCACTTTCAAGGCCAGCACTAGACTTTTTGCCGCCACTATAAAATATAAATAATACAAGTACTGTCTGCTAAATTCATGAAATAAATAAATAAATTACTTACCTAAATTATATGAATAGCTGATTTGTTGACATCACTTGTTTAACTAGCACACAGTACGATGTGTATCATCTGAGAGACAGTTACAAAATGTTTTTGTGGTTGCCAATGCCAAAAAATGCCATTGTTCATTAAGTTCAAACAATGGTGGTCGAATTCTAACAACTGACCAACAATGCAAACTTTGATAAGCAGTTCTTGATAATCAGTTCTCAACAATTATTTGTTATTATTAAAGTTTAACATTATAAAATTAACAAAAATAATATAAAACTCATATCCTGGTGAAATAGCCACATGGCAGTGTTGGGACCAGAATTGCCACTGAGAGACCACCACACACATGTATAGACAAAAAGTGCTTTATTTTGCAAGCATATGCCTGGGCTGCTCTTCCCTTCAGTGTGGCTGGAGGAAGGGCGACCCCCTAGTGAAGCAAACTGAGCTTTTTAAAGTGCATAGAGGAATTTCATCGGGTGTTTTGTCAGGCCGGGCTGCTATTGCTGAGCTGTTTATGGTTAGGGACCATATGGGGGAGGGCTACTTGTTTGTTCCAGACAATTTGGCTCCTTCTGAGCTAATTGTCCTTGCCTAGAAGCAAGGGAGGGAGCCAGTCTCCTTCTGATACCGATTCCACCTGGGCAACCTTGCCCAGGAGGGGAGTAGGGAGTTTACATTAGCCTTTTCATTTCCAAATGAAGTTACATTAACTTCTTCATTCCCAAATGGAGTTACATTAACCTTTTCAGCAGCCAAAAACCTATATTCCCTTCCCGTTGTCCAGCCATTCCCTAGCTTGTCGTGCATTCTTTCCAAAACTTGGGCCTTTTTTAAAACGCCACACAATGTGGGACAAATTGTTAAAAATCAGGACTATCCTGCCAAAAGTGGGACGTTTGGTCACCTTACCTTGGTGGTGGAGTTGATCAAATTCAGCTGCTGGGTTATGGTTTCCTATCTTGGGAGTGACTTTTAAAGGTTCTCTTCTACTTCTTATTTTGGTACCCCAAGCCTTCACATGCTTCTAGGATGATCCCTGTCAATTACCACAGCCTTCCTCCACTCCAACACAGAGGAGGCTGTATATCTAATCCATTCTAATACAGGCACTTTGGGGAGGTTCTATAGGTTGCATCCAGTTATTATTGATGTATGAAATGATCTTGAAGCCCAACTGTAGAAACCTTTGTTTGAATTCCAAAGACTTGTTTGCTCTGTCTGAGAAGACATGTGTTAAGCAATGGCCACTTTCATCTCTTTTCTCTAATTCTGGTGTTAGTCAGCAATAGCACTAGGGCCATTATAGAAACTAAAGTGCTCCGTCAGACGCAGGCATAAAGCAAATGAGTCATGATTGAATAATTACCAGATAGTAAGTATCCTTTTCAGGAAAGAATATTTCTTGACCTTTTCTAAATAGCAAGAGTAGAGTACCTTCTCAACCTTAGAGGAGAAATATAGTTTATTAAGTGTAATATCTGATGATGTTAAGGCACACAAGAGAACAGGGATGTAAGAATAGATTAAGAAGGGTACATGGCACACCTCCTGTGTGTGGGACACAACTACAACAGGGACCTTACCTAACAACACAAACTCTATAACCTAATCAGTTGTACCCTCATTTAATTTGAAATTTAAAAAGAAAAGCATGAAGCTTTGACTTACCCATGGTTATATACACAAACAAAAAAGAATAGATTAAAATTCCAATGAAAATTGCTTCTTAAAGAATGTACACCTCCTTCTTTTGTGAGTTACAAAAAGTCTATTTCATTTAAACATGGCACATACCTGTGAGGTAACAAATAAAAAGGAATATTTATAACGTAGTAACTATGTAATTCATGAAAAATGATGTCATATTTGAACTGTTGCTACTTTGGACTTTTTGTGTTTAATAAATCAAGCATATCATTCCGTGTATAAATATAAATATATCACACATTAATTTTGTATAAATATATGCATTTGTATGCATATAAAAACAAAATAAATAAATAATCTTTTACATGTAATATACACTGATACTCGTATACAGTGTACATTCATACTTAATGAGAGCAAAAGTGTTGGATATTTCTTTCCCATGCTAGTGCTATTCTTTTGACAAATATCATCAAATGGCAATTCCCAAGCCATGGTTAATGTATGTGACCAATTGCCTCACTCCATAAATGTAATTAAATAGGAGAGTGAGTGGAAGATATGTTTCCAGCTTCAAGTTCATTTTTATAGACATTTGGTAATGATGAACTGAGCAATCAAGTGTCAGTATAAACTGACATAACTTTTCATTCCCTGAGCATAATTATAGCTCTGGTTAGGAGTGTTACTGCAACACAAGCTAAATTGACAGCAAATATACTTTTAACCTGAAACACAGTTTCAATAATGCTTGTAATTACAGGATTTGACACGGAGAGGGGAGGTTTTTAAAAATGGAAAATATTCTTCTGTTTGATAACATCATGGAAAGAAGCCTTGACTTTGTAATCCATCCCACTAGAGCCCAGGGAAGTGTATTCCCATCATTTGATTCCCACAGAAGCCTGAAAGTGTTTCCATTGCCCAAGCACAAAACAGAGATACTTTACAAATGTAATACAAACTAAATAATTAAGATCCTACTTCTCATGGAGCTTTTTTTCTGATAGGATAAAATATAAAATACATACATAAACAAGCAAAATAATATTTTTAATATTACATTTTACATTTTTTACAAATGTATAAAGTCATTTTAAGTACCAAGAAAGAAACAAACAGAATAATAAAACATAGCTGAGGACACCTCTGAGAAGATGACTTTCCAAGAGACTTGATTGAAGATAAGAGCCAGCCTTGCTCAGAGCCCCGAAAGAAGGTTTGAAGGAGGAATAGAAAATGCAAAAGCCCTGGGGCAGGAAAGAGATTGGCTGTTATGGGTACTCCCAGCAGGCTGTGAGCCTGGGGCTGCAGCGGTTCTCAACCTATGTATTGTGACCCCTTTGGGGGTCGAAGGACCCTTTCACAGGGGTCACCTAAGACCATCCTGCATATCAGATATTTACATTATGATTCA
This sequence comes from Otolemur garnettii, assembly GCF_000181295.1. Taxonomy (NCBI): domain Eukaryota; kingdom Metazoa; phylum Chordata; class Mammalia; order Primates; family Galagidae; genus Otolemur; species Otolemur garnettii. The sequence continues at coordinate 19,997,586 of NW_003852410.1, forward strand.
TAACAGTAGCAAAATTACAGTTATGAAGTAGCAACAAAAATAATTTTAGGCATTAAGGAAGGTTGAGAACCATTGGCTTAGAGAGGGAGGGCGGAGAGCAGGAAGACTTTCGACTTTGGGTGGTGCAGAAAGACAGGAGATGTGGAATTGGAAACAGACAAGCTCCCTATGTTAGCTGATCCTATCCAATTTATGCTGTTATTCTGACTGATCTCTAACCCAACACTGTTCCTGTTGCCTCGTCCAAAGAAAGATATAAAGAGGTCTTCTAGCCAAGAAAAAAAAAAAAAAAAACGTTTCCTAATATTTCACACTCAAAGACTGTCGACCCTAACATGTGAGTAGTCCCACTTCTGTTGACCTGGACTTTATCAGAGAATAAAGATCTCACCATATAAAAACCATCCCAATTTGTCTAATCACTCTGCTTCCCAAAAGCTGGTATTTAGCGCAAATAATCTAAGCCACATGCTTGGCATCTTCAGTATCCTTGGATCAAATAAAACTGATAAATTACAAACTAGGTCACAAAACTATTTGACAACCTGAAAACAGTTCTTCACTAATATGTCCCGTAACACTAAACTTTTAGCTCTTGCAAAAGAACATTACAGTCAAATGGCCAATAAGCATGTGATAAATTACCACTCTAACAGTAAAGAAATGCAAATTAAGAGTTAATAAATATAAAAGATTAAAAGCCTATCTCAAAACATTATTTATTAATTTTACCTATCACATTAGTAGGAATTTAAGATTTGATGTCTAAAGCTAGCAGAAATATGAAGAATATTCATTCAAATACTGTTGGGGGATAGCATGTGTTGGTATGACATTTCAAAGCGGGTTTTGTCATCAGTTATCAGATATTTAAATAGAAACTTCCTTTTTTTGACCCAGGAGTTTTGCTGCTAAGAATTAAATTCATGCAATAATCCCATGGAAATATGGGAAGATCTATATAAAGCCTGGAAATCACAAATTTAGACATTTACCACTCTGGCTACCTTAGGCAGAGTCTGGATCTAATACATTTCAGGTACTTTCTCAGGTACAGGCATTTATGGTTTTCTGAAGACATTGAAATATCTAGAGTTCTGCTTGACACAAGAAATGTCCATCCAGGGTGGCACCTGTGGCTCAAAGAAGTAGGGCACCGGCCCCATATACTGGAGGTGGCGGGCTCAAACCTGGCCCTGGCCAAAAACTGCAAAAAAAAAAAAAAAAAAAAAAAAAAAAGAAAAAGAAAAAGAAAAAAAAGAAAGAAAAAGAAATGTCCATCCTGCTCACATTTGAGTTTCCTTCCTAACCAGTAATGACTACTCATAGAGCTAAATATTACATGATTCTTCTTTTACTTTAGTTTCCTATATAATCAGCTGTTAAATTTTGTACATTTGGGTGTCTCTTAGCAATGCCCCACCAACCAAACCCTTATCAATCACATTTGAGCTCATTCTGTGATCTCTAGAAGGCAGAGTACAGTCGACTTTGTTGATTACCTCTTTAGCAGCCATTTTTTTCTTCCATCTTTATTTTGAGCTCAGTCTGCCATATCTCCCTACAACATCACATGACAACCCAGAAGCCAATTCTATCCCCAGCACCAAGTCCAGTCATATGAATCTATCCTTTTTCCTGTGATTGGTCCAGAAACCCAAGTACAACCATATCTCCCAACCAATACAACCAAAGGAAGGCCTTTAGAATTGGGGTTAATTTTATTCTCTTACATTTCCCCAGTTGATACTATAGCAGGCAAAAGGAAATTTACCTAAGAAAAAAAAATTTCCTAGACAAATAGTAAATCAAGAAAAACCCAAAGATAAAGAGCTAGGGCCTTGATCATACTGTGCCTGCAGCACATGTTATAACTAGATAGCTGGCTATGAAAGTATTTGTTATTGTTTGTTTCCATTTGACTTAGGTTTATTGAAACATGTAGTATATAAGCCTTTATGAATTAATACTTTTTCGTACTCTGAGTTTTACCAAGTGTTTGAATTCAAAGCAACAGCTTACCTGGCTTAAGATCAAATCAAGAGCAATAAAACTGGGCAGTGCCTGTGGCTCAAAGGAGTAGGGCACTAGCCCCAGATGCTGGAGGTGGTGGGTTCAAACCCAGCCCTGGCCAAAAGTGCCCCAAAAAAGCAATAAAAATTTTGTACTGTAAGACCGGAGTCCTCTGTGAAGTGTTAGAGAAATTGTAGTATTTGCAATGGGAGCCAATGAAAAGAAAATATTGGAGAGGGAAAATGTGTAACTGTAAGAAAAGTAATGGACAATTGTTTTACAAAGAAACTTTAAAAACTGAATATTTTATGAAACATATGCCACAATTCTATTTCATGTAAATATTGCAAATATCTCACCAAGGTAAAAGAAGAACAAAAACAAACAAACACCAAAGAAGAAAATCTAGTCATTTAAAATGCATATTCTCCTTGAGAGTCTTAGTGTTTTTAGTACATTCATATTTAATAACCCATTATGCATGTACCCCCAATATTTTGATTACATTCTGCTTTATAGCTATCTCCAGTCTATGGATTCTCTATGCTATTTATTTAAGAATGGTAATTAATATTTCTTTGTATTAATAATAGTTTGAGCTCTATACTAGGAAAACTATTTTACTTTCTTATACCCTCTTCTACCACACACATGTGCACACACACATGCTGGTTTAGTGCTTCTCACTAAGTAAGACTAATTCATTACATTCACATATTCAGGAGGACCTATCAATAACCTTCCAGATTTCTTTTCACGATGTATTGCTTGATGGACAGCTCAAATTTCTGAATTAAAGATAAGCTCCAGTTGATAAAGTTTAGTTACACAAACATCGAGAAACAATGAAATTTCTATTACTCATGGAGAATAAATATAAATGATTCAAAGTTACTACTTACATTTTATGTTTTATAATAAAAAGCTCCTTGCACCTGCAGTTCAAACATAAAGTTCAATTCTTCCCAGAACATTCTGTCCTCTAGTGAAAATTCCTTGTGGGAGAGGTGGTGTTTGATATGAATCTTCTTTATTTTTTTTTTCGGGTCTACTTTCTTTGTGTTTTATTCCCTTCTCCAGAATAGGCTTGTTTTTAAAGGTAGTTGTCCCACTGAACTTCCTCTCTTAATATCTTGTGAGGCTCTGTGTCTAATAGGGTGCTTAGTAGCACCAGTTAATTCTGATGATCACAAAAGTTCTCCCTCAGAAATTAGAAATATGAACCTATATGGAAAGTTCTAACATTCCTGAGCTCAGTTCCAGGGTTATCTAACCTTTAGGCTTCACTAGAACACTTTGGAAGAAGAAAAGTTATGTTAGGTCACACATTAAATCCACAAACACTGATGAAAACTGATGAGCAGGGTACTTTTCAAAACAACTAAGAATATACTGTAAACATCTTACTGCAAAAAAATAAGAAAGTGCTGTGATGGTTATATTAATCAGTTTGACTTAATCATTCAACATTTATATCAAATCATCACATTGTACCCCATAAATGTATACAGTTATGATTTAATCTAAATGAAATTTATTTTTTATTAAATCATAACTTTGTACATTGATGTATTTATGGGGTTCAGGGTACTGCTTCGATATAAAATGTGAAATGTTTACATTGAACCAAGTAACGCAACCATCACAATTATACTCATTTCTTAATAGTTTTGAAATGTACCATTGCATCATACACATTAGGTGAGATCCCCTCAAACACCCTTCCTTCTCCCATGTCCCTTCTCCCCACCCCTCTCTCTCTCCTCTGTCCTCCTACTTTATGGACTATAGTTATGTTTTGCCATTCATATGACTGTGTAGGTGGTTATATATTGATTTCATAGTAGTATTGAGTACATTGGATACTTTTTTCCCCATTCTTGGGATACTTTACTAAGAAGAATATGTTCCAGCTCCATACAGGTAAACATAAAAGATGTGAAGTTTCTGTCTTTTTTATGGATGCATAGTATTCCATGGTGTACATATACCATAATTTGTTAATCCATTCATGGGTTAATGGACACTTGGGCTGTTTCCGTGTCTTGGCTATTATGAATTGGGCTGCAATACACATTTTGGTGCAAATGTCTTTGTTGTAAAATAATTTTTGGTCATCTGGGTTATACCTAGTGGAGGAATTGCAGGATCAAATGGTAGGTCTACTTTTAGTTCCTTGAGTATTCTCCAAACTTCTTTCCAAAAAGGTTGTATTAGCTTGCATTCCCACCAGCAGTTTAGAAGCATTCCTTTCTCTCTGCATCCATGCCAACATCTGTATTTTTGGGATTTTGGGATG
>NW_003852410.1:20003161-20046441 GCF_000181295.1 Otolemur garnettii
CCTATTTGGACACACTTGATCGTCTTCTCTTGCCTGATTGTGATAGCTAAGACTTCCATTACTATGTTAAATAGCAGTGGAGACAGTGGGCATCCTTGCCTCATTGTGGAAATGTTTTCAATTTTACATCATTCAATATGATATTCGTTGTGGGTTTGCTGTAAATGGCCTCTATCAATTTAAGAAATGTCCCTTCTATGCCTATTTTCTTATGAATTCCAATCATGAAAGGATATTATCAAAGGGTTTTCTGCATCAATTGAGAGAATCATATGGTCTTTGTTATTTCTTTTATTGATGTGGTATATTATTATTTATAGATTTGTGTATGTAGAACCAGCCCTGTAACCCTGGAATAAAACCAACTTGATCATGGTATATAATTTTTTTGATTTGTTGTTGAATCCTGTTTGCTAAGATTTTATTGAATACTTTTGCATCAATAATTAATGATATTGGTGTATAATTTTCTTTCTTTGTTGGATCCTTTCCTGGTTTGGGTATCAGGGTGATAATGCTTCATAGAATGTGTTGAGAAGTATTCCTTCTTTTTCTATGCTTTGGAAAATGTTGTATAACATAGGTACTAGTTCCTCTTGAAATGTTTGATAGAATTCAGAAGTGAAGTCATTTGGTCCTGGACTTTTCTTTTTAGGGAGGTTTTGGATTGATGATGCTATTTCAGTGGTAGGTCTATTTAAGATTTCTAATTCTTTCTGGTTGAGTCTAGGAAGGTGGCATGCTTCCAGGTATTGGGCCATTTCCTTCAGGTTTTCATATTTCTGGGAATGGAGATTTTTGTAGTAATCATTGAGGATTTTTTTAATTTCTGAAGTGTCTATTGTTATTTCTCTGTTATCGTTTCTGATAGATGATATTAGAGATTTTACTTTTCTATTTCTGGTTAGGTTGGCCAAAGGTTTATCAATTTTGTTAATTTTTTCAAAAACCAACTTTTTGTTTTGTTGATCTTCTGAATGATCTTTTTGTTTTCAATTTCATTTAATTCTGCCCTAATTCTTGTTATTTCTTTTCTTCTGCTGGGTTTGGGGATGGAATGTTCTTCCTTTTCCAGTTGCCTGATGTGATCCATTAAGTTGTTGGCCTCCTCTCTTTCTGTTTTCTTGATGAAGACTTCCAATGCGATAATTTTCCCTCTTAGGACTGCCTTTGCAGTATCCCACAGGTTTTGATAATTTGTGTTTGTTTTCATTTAGTTCTAAAAATGTGATGATTTCCTTCTTAATCTTGTCTTTGACTCAGCTATTCAGTCAGCCTAAGATCATTTAGCTTCCATGACCTTGTTTAAATATGGAGATTCCCATTGCTGTTGAGTTCAACTTTTATGCCATGGTGATCTGAGAAGATATAAGGAATAATTTCTATACTTTTAAATTTCCTGAGATTAGACTTGTGTCCTAGGATATAGTCTATTTTGGAGGGCAGATGAGAAGAATGTATATTCAGTTTTATTAGGATGAAATATTCTGTAGAGGTCTGTAAAGTCCATTTGTTCTAGGGTCAAGTTTAAGTCTAATATTTCTTTGTTTAGTTTCTTCTTGGAGGATCTATCCAAAACTGTCAAAAGGGCATTAAAATCTCCAACTATTATAGTGCAGGAAGATATCAAGTTGTTCATATCCATTAGGGTCTGCTTTATGAATTGAGGAGCATTCTGGTAGGGTGCATAAATGTTCATTATCTAAATCTCTTCATGTTGGGTGTTTCCCTTGACAAATATGTAGTGACCTTCCTTATCTTTCTTTATCTTTGTTGGTTTAAAGCCAATTGTATCTGCTACTAAAATTGCAATCCCTGATTTTTTCTGGTTTCCATTTCCCTACACTATACAAGTCCATCCCTTCACCCTGAGTCTCTTTTTGTCCTTTAAGGTAAGATGTCCGATCTGAGTTTATGTATCCAGTCAGCCATTCTGTGCCTCTTTAGAGGACTATTTAAACCATTCACATTAATTGAGAGAATTGATGAGGCTGGTTGTGTTTTGGGTGTCATGATTTTCAAATGTCCAGTGGACATTTTTAATCCTTTCACCACTGTGGAAGTTGAGTTTTGTTTGAAAAATTTCTGGGTGAAATACTTTAGAGGTAGAGCATTGCACTGATCGTTGTGGAGGATAGGTCTGAGAATATCCAGAAGAGCTGGTTTAGTTATGGAAAAATTCTTCAACATGCTTGTGTCATTAAAGTATTTGATTTCTCCATTACAAATGAAACTCAGTTTAGCTGGATAGAGGATCCTGGGCTGGAAGTTGTTTTGTTTTAAGAGATTGAAGTTTGATGATGACCATTTTCTTCTGGCTTGAAATGTTTTAGCTGAGAGATCTGCAGTTAGTTATTCTTATATTTCTCCCTTTGTAGGTGATGCTTTTCTTATGTCTGTTTGCTTGCAGAATTTTCTCCTTCATCTTCACTTTGGCAAAGTTAATCATAATGTGTCTAGAAGATGCTTTATTTGGACTGAGTCTTGCTGGGGTTCTGAAACTGTCTGCTATCTGAAGTTCTGAATCTCTTGCAACATTTGGGAAATTCTCCTCCAAAATCTCTTGGAGTAGAGCATCTGTACCATTAGGACCAGCCTCTGCTCCTTCAGAAATTCCTATAAGATGAATGTTTGATCTTTCGGAGTGATCCCACAACTCCCTCAGGGAATGATCAGTTTTTGCTCTCCATTTGTCTACCTCGTTGAGTGTTTGGGAATGTTCAAAAGCTTTGTCCTCAATTTCAGAGATCCTTTCCTTTCTTCTGCCTGGTCAACTCTATTAGTGAGGTATTCCATTGTATTTTGAAGCTCGTCAACTAAGTTTTTCATTTCCTTGAGCTCTGCTATTTCTTTTCTCCTTATGTCCATATCGTGGGTGACTTGAGACAACTTTAGAACTACTCTTTGGAATTCAGTTTCCATCTTTTCTTCCATTCTATTTATCTTATTTGCAATCCATATTCTGAATTCAGTTTCTGACATTGCTGCCATTTGTCTATGCATGGTATCTTTAGTTGTATCTCCTTCTTGGGGAGGTTGATCTACTCTGGTTTTTCATGTTGCCAGAGTTCTTTTGTTCAGTCCACACCATATTTATTTTCTACTGTTTGGTTATTACAACTTGTAGGGTGATTGAATTGGTGTTCCCAGGTACTAGAGATAGCCCCTTACCAAAGCCCTAGGCTTTGTAATTGTGGCTTATCTCCTACAACCTTAAAAAGGCCCCTTTTAGAGTTGTTGCTGGAGACTCTGAGGACCTACTTGGTGAGATAGTGTAGGCTAGCTCTGTTTTGGCATCAGCCAAACTTACCCTATCCTAAGAAACCATCCTATTGGATTTAAATCTCAACTGTGAAGAGATGCAAACAGCTGTGGTGCCCAGCCTCCACCCTTCAGTTCTTTTCCACTATAGAACTTCAAAGGTCAACCTCAGAATGTCCCAAAGTAGACAGCCCCAGACAAGGGTTCCAACCAAATTGTCTCTGGCATTGCAAGCCCTGTCCAACAGAGGATTCAAGGACAGTTCAAAACAAAGAGATTCAAAGCACAATTGGAGCCAGGATTCCAAACTCCCACCTGGTAGACTCAGTCCACACTATTGTCTGCTTCTCTGCTCACAGGCCCAGCTGGAGCCAGGGGTAACATCCCCACCTACTGGTCTCAGTCCACACACTGCTAGCCTCTGGAGTAGAGTCTGGAGTAGTGCCTGCCAAACCAGTTGGAGTCAGGGGACCATGCCTGCTCTTGCCAGTCTCATTCCACTGCCTGGAAAGCCTCTGTTTGCAGACTCTGTTGGAGTCAGGGCACCAGGCCTGCCCTCTGGTCTCAGTCCACACAGCTAGTCTCTGCTTGCTAGACCAGTTGGAGTCAGGGGATCACACCCTGCCTGCCAGTCTCAGTCCACTGCCTGGCAAGCCTCTGTTCACAGGCTCTGTTAGAGGCAGGGAACCACACTCCGCCCACAGGTCTCAGTCCTCATCTGGTAAGCTTCTGCTCACCAGCCCCCCTGGAGGCAGTAGAGTAAGCCCTAGCCCTCAGGGCTTGGTTCACATCCAGTAAGCCACTGCTCAGGGGGTCTGTTGGAATCAGGAGACCACGCCCTTGCTCTCAGGTCGCAGTTCAAGCCTATTAAGCCTCTGCTTACAGGCCCAGCAGGGACCAGCCTTGTCTGCCAAACTCAGTCCACAAGAGGCAACCACTTTCCTGCTGTGGGTATTGTCAGACCCGAGGGTTCTGCACCCCATCCCGCCAGACACAGCCCAAACCAAGGGTCACACTACCACTGGCCAGGCATAGTCATAACCAGGGAACTGCTCCTCATCCCACTGAGTGTCCCCTTCTTCCCACACCTTCTTTCTTCCCTGTTAGCCACAGATTTCGTCCTGATGGTTGGTGGTCTACACTGCCCAGGTCTCTCAGGACAAAACCAAACACTCTGTGCTCTGGGGGGGGGGGGCAGAGCTTCAGACCACCATGCAAAGGGGAAAGGGTGGACTAGGAGTTTGGACTTGTGGGAAAAAATATCTGTTCAATTTTATGTCTGGCAGGATGGTATCTAGGTTCATAAGTGGGACCTCCCTGGAGAAAGAGACCTGGAGTTTAGCAGCTCTCTCCAGCAAGGTAAAATGAGAGGTCTTTTGTTCCCTGCTCCTGAACAGATAGCCTGAGGCAGGCCTCCTACTTGGGGGAGGGGTCTCCAGTCCTCTAGTCAATAGGCTTTGTACTTGTAATTTGTTTTCTTAAGTGCTCTTCCTTGGACTTACAACTTGCTGAACTTCTTTCTTGGCTCAGCTCCCGGTCTTTGGCTTCGTAGAGTCTGGTTCCATCCAGTTTTTCTTCCTTTGCTCAGCAGCCTCAGACGAGGGTTGCTACTAGTCATCCACCATGATGTGAATCTTAACCAGAAAACTTACTATTGAGCCACAGTTTTTCATAGCTGCTCCAGACTCTGAGCATGGTTTGCATATCAGTCTTTGTTATAGAAATGAACCCACAGGACTGAGTAGGTCACTCAGGGTTTGGGTTTTTTTTTATGAATTGAAATTTGCTTGCCTGATTGGTGGGTTATGGCTATGGTGGTTTGTGACACAAAAGCCTTTGGGGGGCATGAGTAGGGGAAGAAAGTCCCTACTTTAGAGTTTGGATAGGAAATTATATAATTTGCAACAGAAAATGCTATGATATGTCAACAGATCAGTATTTAGGAGTATAATATCTTCACAGCATACTCTGTAAGTTTTAGAGTTTGGTAGCCATTTCAATTGGAGGGTAAATGGTTTTATAGACATCCTCTGATATATGTCTTAGGAATCAGTTTGTTTTGTTTTGTTTTTAACTCTGAAATTTCTGCTTCTGTTTATTTTTACTGCTTCTTCTGGGAAACAGCAGGCAAAGGTTTAAAAACACTGTTTATAATCTTTATGCTGCTTTATTTCCAATGAATTCTAGTTTGATAATAATAGTTTTATCTGCTGCCCTCAAAAAACCCTGCCTGACAGTTTAATTGCTCTAACCAAACCAGGGGAGAAATTGACATGCAAAATAAGGTTCTGATTATTTCTTCTTGGGTGTCAGGATTATTTTAGTTTTTTTTTCTTGTGGAACCAGAAGTATCACCAGGATTGTCCCGGTTATCCCTGTCTGTGTTCAAATATTTTTCCTTCCAGGAATTTCTTGAGTTGCATCGACTTTTGTGTAGCAACCCAGCTGCATAAAATAATTGGGACATCTGGAGCCATCAAGGATCCAGTTCTCTCCATCTCTTTCCAACTTTCCTCTTCACTGTTTTGGAGAACTTCATCTTTATGATAGTTACTTCATGGTCATAAGATAGTTGTTTCATTTTCAGCTTCCAGACTTTAACTAGGCAAGTGATTCAAAAGCCCATGCAAGTGGCAGCTGCCCCATTACTGGAAATTTTTTTAGAAGCCCCATCCAATAATGACCACATATATATATTTTATTTTTTATTATTATTATTAAATGATAGCTGTATACATTAATGCAAACATGGGGTACAGTGTAGTGTTTTCATATACAATTTGAAATATTTTCATCAAACTGGTTAACATAGACTTTGTGTCATTTACTTAGTTATTGTGTTAAAACATTTATACTCTAATTCTAGAAAAGTTCACTTGTACTCTTGTTAGACAGACCATATAGGTGATCTTTCCAGTCACCCTCCCACCACCCATCCGCCCTTCTCCCCTCCCCTCCCCCACCCACCCATATTCTTAGGCTAGAATTAGGTTGTAGCTTTCACTTGAGATCTATAAATTAGTTTCATAATAGGGCTGTGTACATTGAATACTTTTTCTTCCATTCTTGTGATACTTTGCTAAGAAGAACATTTTCCAGTTCCATCCATGTAAACATGAAGGAGGTAAAGTCTCCATCTTTCTTTAGGGCTGCATAGTATTCCATGGTATACATATACCACAGTTTATTGATCCATTTGTGGATCGATGGGTATTTGGACTTCTTCCATGACCTGGCAATTATGAATTGGGCTGCAATAAACATTCTGATACAAATATCTTTATTGTAATGTGATTTTTTATCTTCTGGGTATATATCTAATAAAGGAATTGTAGGATCGAATGGCAGGTCAATTTTTAGTTCTCTAAGTGTTCTCCAGACATCTTTCCAAAAGGAATCACATATATTATTTGCATTCATTACTGGGCTACCTCAAACTGAATTGGAGTCTGGAGAGTAAGTAATTTTAGTTGGGAACATTTTTGCCTGCACAAAATCAGGATGTTGTTAGTAAGGAAAAAGGTGAGAATAGATATTGGATAGACAATGAGCGAAGTCTGCCGTGCTATCAAAATGCTCCTCTTATCATTCAAGTTGTTTGATCAAGAAATAAGCCTAGTAGTTAATGCTCATGGATCTATTCTTTTTCTTGTCTTCTTTATTTTAAGCACAACTGAACAGAGTGGATACTTTATAAAGACTTTCCGTAGCTACCTTTATGTGCTCTGTATCATGTTTCCCTTGTAAAACCAAAGCAACTGATTAGCAGGGAAGGCCTCCCCAACACTCATGTCTGAAGATGGCATTGCCATCCCATCTCCTAGTGTAGTTGTACTGAGATGTCTGTCTTCCAGAAATAAAAAGTAGGTTGTCGCTAAACCACCCATACAGTCATTTCTCTGGGAGTTTTCATATTATCTGGAGATCACAGAAGGCATAACCTCTGTCTAAAATAGAGAAGGGCAAAGTCAAATGGACTTGTCTTCATCAGATACATTAGCCACAAAGGAATCAGAGTGACTATTGAAAAGTGTTCCTCTTATTCTGTCATTAGCAGGTGTCATCATAGTTCTATATATGCTGTCCCTTCTGATAGAATAAAACTCTGACCTTCCTACCAGCAACAAGTCCTGGACTTACCCTTAGCATCAAGCATCATCAAATTTCCTGTCCTTCCTTACCTGACAGGTACCTCCTACACATGTCAGGCTGTTTTCCCCAACTCTGCCTTTGTTCTTGCTGTGCCCTCTTTCTGGAAGGACCCTAGGCCCTGCTACCTCCTCACCTACTGTCCCTTACTAATCACTGAAGTCATTAATTCTAAGATACTACTTTAAGCATTATCTCTTCCACAAAGAATTTTTTTCCTGAACTTTCCAAGACTGGCTCCCTTAATGTTACCACAATACCATTAAGAACAACTTGAGAACTTTATACCTTGGCAGTTCAGGGCTTGGTTCTTAAAGAAAAAAAACTCTGATTTGAACCACTTCCATCACTTTACAGCCTTTGGCAAGTTACTGAGCCTTGATTTCCTTATCTGAAAAATAAATTGGTATCTAATTCTTGTGGTTGTTGAGAGGATTTAATAAGATAATGCACATAAAGGGCTTAGCTCAGGGCTAGGTACCCAGCATGCAGTAGCTGTACTAGCATCCTCTGTTATTGTTGTATTCTGGTTCTCATGATTTATCACTCTGTTTCTAGGATCAGAGGTAGATTTACTAAGAAGCCAGAGAAGCTGGAACTTCAGGACCCCCAATTTGGGGGCTCTCCTAATGCTCTGTACCTAAATCTATATTCAACATTTTATGTTGTTGTCTTAAAGACTCCCCTTTTCCTCTCCCCATTGCATAAGCTCCAAGTCCTATGGAACATAGAGAAGCCACTGGCCAGGGCCTAGTATAAAGAAAGCCTTGGTATTTAGGGCACAGTAAATATTCAGTGATGCCAATAAGCTAACCAGGACATTAGCCTCTTTAACAAATTACTAACCAGCTTGTGAGAAATGTGTTTATTCATTGTTTTTTTGTTTGTTTTCAAAAAACCTTCATTGCTTAAACTTCAATTGCTGCCTCTCTCCCTTGATGGGAGCTTCTAGAAGCACCTATTGTCTAGGAATCAATAGCATCCCTCTCCTTTTATTGTGTATTTTCAGCTGAAGATTCACCACTGTGACAAAGACAAGGAGGAAAGAAAGTATGTTCTATTACTATTTACAGGAGAGAATTCTGATGTATTTGCAACAGTAAAGCCCCGTTTCCATGGGGATTGCCTGGGTCTTAGAAATGTGGAAGCATTTGTTAACACAGCACAAACTTCAAGTTATTACAGTATTTGCTGTACAATAATCTGACTTGCATAGCTCTATCTTCCTAATTCCCAGCAGACTTCAACCTCAACTGTGTGTTTCTTGGATAAGGGGTGTGTGTGTGTGTGTGTGTGTATCTGTGTGTTTTGTGTATGACTGGCTTCCAGCCTTCCACTGTCAAGGTTGACATGACAGGAAGAAAAGAGCTAGACCGGTCAATAAGGAAAACCCCACAGTGGTGCGGTAATGCTGAAGTCCAAGAAGGCAATGAAAATTACATGAGATATTGGAATTCTGACCACAGAGAAGTCCAGTGACAGACACCTAATGAAAATGGAAAGATAATAATAGAAAAAGGATTGCAAGAAAATTAAACTCGTGGGCTGGCAAGACTTAAATAAAGATGAGAAATAATAATACAAATATCACCATGAAGCCGATTGTTCAAGGAAGATGGCTTATAACTTTTCTTGCCTTCAATTTGATTTCTTCTCATTATCTGAGAGCATGCATGCTCCAGCGTAGAAATCACGCAGGTCTTCTCTGAGGTGCCACAGGCAAAATCTCCCTGACTGATTCCCACCAGTGACTGTTTATTCTGATGAGAATGGAGGCTGAGGTGTGAAGGGCCACATTTAATTATTTTGACCTAAGATAAAGTAGAAGATGGAGGAAGAAACGGATATTATACCATGGAAAGAAATTTTGTCTGCTTCTCTCTGAGCCTCAATTTCTTCATTTGTAAAATGTTCATGATATTCACATGAATATCCGTGGGGATGTGGCAGGGTATAATGAGGTGAAGCCTGGGAGGTATCTGTCTCACAGTACTTTCTTCTCAAAGACTCTTTTCCATGGGCCGTGGTTTTAATTGACCAGAAGGATGTGCCAATGGCCCCAGATTGATGACTGCAGCCCAGCTCTCATGCCTAAGGTTTAGACTTGTATGTTTCATGCCTCCTGTAGGATATCTCCCTTATGCCTTCTCCAAGGGTACCAGGGTACCCAAACCAACTGAACACATCACTTTGCTCCCAGGTCTGATCCTTTTCTAACCTTCTCCAGCACATGACAAGCACTTTTATTTATTTGAACAAACCAGAAATTTAAACATCAATTCCTAATTTTCTATAACTTCATTCTATTTAATATAGAGTTAAAAACACTTTGAATTTAGTCACAGATTTCCCTGCATCTCTGAAGGCAGGAATATAAAAGAAAAACTGAGATCACTTTTATGGAATTCAAGTCCTTTAATCAAGCACTTTGTGTCTGAACCCAGTTAGCACCTGGATAAATACTAATCCCTGAACTGCTAACCTACAGAGAAGAAACCCTTTGCACAGGCAAAGAGTCTTATGAAAAGATGCTTGTATGTAAATTAGATGTGATTTTATTTGTTCCCTAAAAAGGCAAAGGAAAATACAGTAGATTTTAGAAGAAGGAAAAAGTTTGAAAGAAAGAATTGAAATGCTATTTTCTTGCCTTCAAACACACATTACATTTATTAAAGGCGATAAATATATAAATAAATATGACCCTTAAAAGTGTTTGTCATTGCCTTTTAGTTTTTATTCAGAAACATCACTCACAATGCAAGCTGTTGGAGAATATAAAATGAGAGAATGTTCAATTATGTTTCCAACTTGATTTTATTTCTCATATGAATGTATAATAGAATCTCAATAGCTGACCACCTCCCTATATTAACCACCTCAAGTTGATCTAATTTTCATAGGCCAGACATGCACCATATATATTCAATAAAAAAGTGACCTCTATATATTGAATACCTCTGTAAGTTGTATCTTGACTACTTGGACTGTGACATACAATATTAATTTACTATATTAATTTACCCTCTATAATAGTTGAGTCCACTCTACACCAAGGGGTAGAGAGTGTGGACTTTGCCCCCTAGTTGTATTATTTTTTCTTAGTATAAGTTTTTTGTGTGTGTGTTCCATTATTACCAAGTGTTGGATTAGGCCTAACATCTTATTGTTTATCACATGTTGCAGATGACATTTTCAGTGTGAAAGTCTGGTCTAAATTGTTAAGTATATCTTATAATTGCCAAAAAATTTTACAGTTAATGAAGACATCATGGCCCAAAGGAAAGTACTCAAGATCTGACATTGAAAAAAAAGGTTGATCCTCTACATTTTCTGAAAATCAGCAGCCAAAGAATGATAGCAAAATTGGTGTTAGTAAGACCAAAGTTAGCACTTGGAGAGATACATGATGAGGAAAACAGAGACCTACTGCCGAAAAGGAGGAAAACTATCCTTGAAGAAGTCAATAAAGCCACATTAAGCTGGTTCAAACAAATGAAGGCAGTTAATGCCTGAATCTCTGAATGAATGATCCAAGAAGTGCTAAAAAAAAAATTGCACAGGAAATCAGGGTGGCAAATTTTCATGTATCAAGTGGTTGTCTCAAGAAATTTAAACAGCAATACAAGATCTCCCAGAAAGTCTTGTGTGGTGAATCCAATGAAGTTCCAGGAAGTTGTAGAAGAGTTCATTAAAAAGTTCCCAGACTTCACCAGAGGCCTCAAATATGATGACATCTTTCATGCAGATGAGTGCAGACTCTTCCCAAGGTGATGCCTGACAGGAGCCCTGTTATTAACAATGACAAAATGTAAGAGTGGACATTTTCCAAAGACTGTCTCACAGTTCTGCTGTGCACTAGTTCAACTGGAGAGAAACTAAAGCCCTTGACGATTGGTAAATCAGCAAAGCCATGCACATGCAAGTACCTGAAGCCTGAAGACCTTGCCTTCCCTTGGAGATCAAGTAAATGCTTAAAGATGACTGGTGAATAAGGTGTATTAACTAAGAAATGAAGGAGAAACAGTCTATTCTACTGACAGTAGACAACTTTGCTGGCCACAGTGAATCATCTCACAAATGTGATGCTGAAATTTCTGTCTCCTAGTGCAACCTTGAAAATCCCACCTCTCGACCAAGGCACCATTACACATTTAAAATGCACTACTGAGCCCAGCTCCTGCAGTGGGTTATTAATAAAACACAAACCTGTGATCCGTCTGTGAAGCCCCTTCCTCTGCTCCATCAGTTAATGCTCTGGATGCTATCCTCTGGATCAGTTCTGCCTAGAATAAAGTTCAGCCAGAAAGGAGACAGAAGTGTTTCAAGAAAGTTGGATTTGTCACAATCCAACAGCACAATGTTTTGGCCCCATCAGATAGTCCATCTCTCATGGCACAATTTGAAGAGTAAATTTAGAAGGTTTCCTTGCAATGCATGATGTATAATGAACTTGACCCAGAAGCAATTTTCCAAGAGATATTGACCAAAGTACAGACCACTGTAAAAGTGCATGAAACAGCTGATTAAATGGAATAAGCAAGCGAGGATGACACAGAAATTGCAGACTCAAAAGAAGAGGATGTCAGGCATCTGATAATGCCATTGAAGTCATTTGCTATGGAAAATGCCCAGGTATGCTGAGTGTTCAGGCCAGCATTGGGAGTATTTTCTCTACCTACGTTTGTAATAAGAATAAAAAGCAGACCAAGATTAACTCTTTTTCCATAAAAAATTATTAAACCAGGAAAATAAGTAAATGCATTCATTTTTTGTATGATACCATATGTCTGATTTTACTGGATTTTGATTATATATGATTTTGTATATTGTCTAATAAAAGCTGTACAAGAAAGTAAAGTACATGAACCCATCAGTACAGTAGGCCTAATTCCTTATGTTGACCACCTTCATATGTTGACCAGTTTGTTACAGTCCCTGGGATGTCAATTTACAGACGTTCTACTGTATTTTTTTTAACTTTCTATACTTCTGTACAATTGAATATTT
This sequence comes from Otolemur garnettii, assembly GCF_000181295.1. Lineage (NCBI taxonomy): Eukaryota > Metazoa > Chordata > Mammalia > Primates > Galagidae > Otolemur > Otolemur garnettii. The sequence continues at coordinate 20,015,579 of NW_003852410.1, forward strand.
TTTCCTTTTTTTTTTTATTGTTGGGGATTTGTTGAGGGTACAAGAAACCAGGTTACATTGATTGCATTTGTTAGGTAAAATCCCTCTTATAATTGTGTCTTGTCCCCAAAAGGTGTGGCATATACCAAGACCCCACCCTCCTCCTTCTCTCTCTCTGCTCCTCCTTTCCCCCACCCTCTCTCTCCTTCTTTCTCTCTCCCCTGCTCTCCCTTTCCCCTACCCCCACCATGTCATTAATTGTCATTGATTGTCCTCATATCAAAATTGAGTACATGCTTCTCCATTCTCGTGATTCATGCTTCTCCATTCTTGTGATGCTTTACTAAGAAGAATGTATTCCACTTCCATCCAGGCTAATACAAGGCTATAAAGTCTCCATTTTTTCTAGTGGGTGAATAGTATTCCATGGTATACATATACCACAGCTTGTTAATCCATTCCTGGGTTGGTGGGCATTTAGGCTGTTTTCACATTTTGGCAATTGTAAATTAAACTGTGATAAATAGTCCAGTGCAAGTGCCCTTATGATAAAAGGATTTTTTTTCCTTCTGAGTAGATGCCCAGTAATGGGATTGTAGGATCAAATGGGAGGTCTAGCTTGAGTTCTTTGAGGGTTCTCCATACTTCCTTCCAAAAAGATTGTGTTAGTTTGCAGTTCCATCAGCAGTGTAAAAGTGTTCCTTTCTCTCCAAATCCATGACAGTATCTGAAGTTTTGAGATTTTGTGATGTGGGCCATTCTCACTGGGGTTAGGTGGTATCTCAGGGTAGTTTTGATTTGCATTTGTCTAATAATTAGGGATGATGAGCATTTTTTCATATGTTTGTTAGCCATTCATCTGTCTTCTTAGAAAAGGTTCTATTCATGTCTCTTGCCCATTGATATATGGGATTGTTGGCTTTTTTCATGTGTATTAATTTGAGTTCTGTATAGATCCTAGTTATCAAGCTTTTGTCTGATTCAAAATATGCAAATATCCTTTCCCATTGTGAAGGTTGTCTATTTGCTTTGGTTGTTTTCTCCTTAGCTATACAAAACCTTTAAGTTCCATTTGTTTATTTTTGTTGTTGCAGTTGCCATAGCAGTCTTCATCATGAAGTCTTCCTCCGGCCAATATCTTCCAGTGTTTTCCTATGCTTTTTTTGAGGATTTTTATTGTTTTATGCCTTAAATTTAAGTCCTTTATCCATCTTGAATCTATTTTTGTGAGTGGAGAAAGGTGTGGGTCCAGTTTCTGTCTTTTACATGTGGATATCCAGTTCTCCCAACACCATTTATGGAATAGGGAATCTTTCCCCTGAGGTATGTTCTGGTTTGGTTTATCAGAGATTAGGTGGTTGTAAGATGTTAGTTTCATTTCCTAGTTTTATATTTGATTACAAATGTCTATGTCTCTATTTTTGTTCCAGTACCATGCTGCCTTGACCATTATGGCTGTGTAGTACAGCCTAAAATCTGGTATGCTGATACCTCTGGCTTTGTTTTTATTACTAAGAACTGCCTTAGCTTGCAGGTTTCATACAAAATGCAGAATCATTTTTTCCAAATCTTGAAAGTATGATGTTGGTATTTTAGTAGGGATGGCATTGAATCTGTAGATTGCTTTGGGAAGTATAGACATTTTAACAATGTTGATTCTTCCCAGCCATGAGCATGGTATGTTCTTCCATTTGTTAATATCCTCTGCTATTTACTTTCTTAGAGTTTCATAATTTTCTTTATAGAGGTCCTTCATTTCTTTTGTTAAGTATATTCTTAGGTATTTCATTTTCTTTCAAGCTATGGTGAAGGGAGTTGTGTCCTTAATTATTGTTATTAACGCCTCTCATCTTAACTGTTATTGACATATACAAAGGAAATTGATTTTATATCCTGAGACATTGCTGTATTTTTTGATGATTTCTAGGAGTCTTGTGGTTGACTCTTTGGGGTTTTCTAAGTATAAGATCGTATCGTCAGCAAAGAAGGAGAGTTTAACCTCCTCTGCTCCCATTTGGATGCCCTTTATTTCCTTGTCTTGCCTAACTGGATTAGTTAGAACTTCCAGCACTGTGTTGAATAGTAATGGTGAACCAGTAATAGAACTGGTTCCAGTTCTAAGAGGAAAATTTTTCAGTTTTACTCCACTCAGTAAAATAATTAGCTCTGGGTTTGTCATAGATAGCTTCAATCAGTTTAAGGAATGTGCCACGTATGCCTGTACTCTTCAGTGTTCTAATTAGAAAAGGATGCTGGATTTTATCAAATACTTTTTCTGCATCTATTGAGAGGATCATATGGTCTTTGTTTTTGCTTCTGTTAATATGGTGCTTGCATATGTTAAACCAGCCTTGCATCCCTGGGATGAAACCTACTTGATCACAATGTATGACTTTTTTGATGATAATGTGTAATATATTGGATAGGATTTTGTTGAGAATTTTTTGCATGTATATTCATTAGTGAAATTGGTCTAAAGTTCTTCTTTTTAGTTGGGTCTTTTCCTGTGTTTTCAACACAGTGTGGTAATGACTAATTTAAATATTTTGATACATGGGAAAGGCTTTAAGTATCATGATGGCTATGTCTTTCACTTTTAAGGTAAGCAAACAGACAGTGTCCAGAGTGGGTCTCAGCAGAAAATAACAGCTTGATCTAGGTTTTCTGTTTTCTAGGATATTTGATGTCCAATGAATATTCATTGAATCTTTAGGGATTGTAGAAGATCAGGAACTAAGCTAGTGTCAGGGATCAAAGTTATCATTTGGCATTTACCATGCGGCTTGGTAGACCAAGGATAAACAAACTTTCAGTGACACACAAGGGTCAGAAGGGTGAGAACTTGCATAGATTTATGTATTTAGGAGGTATGGGCTTCCTTTGCTGCTGGGTTCTGGGATATAGAATGAAGTTTTCAGCTCGTTGTTTTTCTTTCTTTTTAATATTATTTTTATGGTGTTCCAGGATTTAGTAGCTTATGCTTCACTTTCAAATGGGTATAATAATAACCTGCAAGATAGAGTAAATAAATCAATGCACATCTGGGTGTTTAACCTAATAAACACTTGATGCCCATTGCTTAGTTCACTCAGGCTGCTGTAGCAGAATACCATTGTCTGGGTTGCTTATGAAAGCAGACATTTATTTCTTACACTTCTGGAGGCTAGGAAGTCTGAGACCAGAGCTCCAGCAGATTCCATTTCTGGTGAACACCTGCTTTCTGGTTCATAGAGGGCCAAGTTTTTGTTGTGACCTCACATGGTGGAAAGGCTGAGGTTTCTCTTTTATAAGGACACAAATCCCATTCATAGATTCACCCTCAGGATCTAATCACCTTCCACAGGCCCCACCTCCAAATATTATCACATTCGGTATTGGGTTTCAACATGTGAATTCTAAGGGGGGGACACAAACATTTCTGGAATGTTATATGAATATAGTCCTATAGTCTGTAACTTTGGGGGGTCAGCTTTTTTTCTTACTCAGCATTATTTTCTGGAGATTCATTGAGGTTGCTGTTGTATCTCAGTGGTTTGTTCCTTTTTTCTAGCACTTTGTGATATCCATGTGACACAATTTGTTTAACCATCATCCACTAAGGGACATATGGGTTGTTTCATTTTTGGCTGTTATGAGTAAAGCTACTCTAAACATTCATGAATGGATTTTGGTGTCAATATAAATATATGTTTGGGGAGTTAATTGTTGGGACATTGTCTGATTACTTTTTAAAGAAATTGCCAAATATATTCCATAGTGGCCATCCCATTTTACGTTGTTATCAACTATGTATGAGTGACTACAGTTCCCCACATCTCAGCCAGTATTTGGTGGTGCCATGTATGCCTATACTCTTCAGTGTTCTAATTAGAAAAGAATGCTGGATTTTATCAAATACTTTTTCTGCATCTATTAAGAGGATCATATGGTCCTTGTTTTTGCTTCTGTTAATACGGTGGATAACATTTATGGACTTGAGTATGTTAAATCAGCCTTGCATCTCTGGCATGAAACCTACTTCATCATGATGTATGACTTTTTTGATGATAAGCTGTAATCTATTGGCTAGATTTTGTTGAGAATTTTTGCATCTATATTCATTAGTGAAATTGGTCTGAAGTTCCCCTTTTTAATTGGGTCTTTTCCTGGTTTTGGGATCAGGGTGATGTTTGCCTCATAGAACGTGTTGGGGAAGATTCCTTCCTCCTCAATTTTTTGGAATAATTTCTGCAGTGTGGTAATAAGCTCTTCCTTGAAGGTTTGATAGAATTCTGGTATGAAGCCATCCAGATAAGGGCATTTTTTTTGTTGGAAGATTTTTTATTGTTTCTTTCATCTCAGTGCTTGAAATTTGTCTGTTCAGGAGCTCTTTTTCTTCCTGGCTAAGTCTAGGGAGAGGGTATGATTCCAAATATTGATCCATTTCCTTCACATTGTCAAATTTCTGGGCTTAGAGTTTCTGGTAGTATTCAGAGATGATCTCTTGTATCTCTAAGGCATCATTTATTTCCCCTTTCCTATTTCTGATTGAGGTTACTAGAGATTCTACTTTTCTATTTCTAGTTAATCTGGCCAAAGGTTTATCTATTTATTTTTTTTAAAAAACTACTTATTTCATTAATTTTCTGAATGATTCTTTTGTTTTTAATTTCATTGATCACTGAGTTAATTTTGGATATTTCTTTTCTTCTGCTGGGTTTAGACTTAGATTGTTCTTCTTTTTCCAATTCCATAAGATGGCTTGTGAGTTTGTTGATGCATTCTTTGTTTTTTGAATGTAGGCATCGAAAGCAATAGATATTCCTCTAAAGTGATAAATTTTCCTCTCAGAACTGCTTTTGTAGTATCCCACAGATTTTGGTAGCTTGTGTCTTCATTGTTGTTATTTTCAAGGAAGTTAATGATTTCCTCTTTTATTTTTTCCTGCACCCAACTTTCATTCAACAGAAGGTTGTTTAATTTCCATGCCTTTGTTTGGGGTTGAACATCTTTGTTGGAGTTGAGTTCCACCTTTAGTGCCTTGTGGTCTGAGAAGATACAAGGTAAAATTTCAATTCTTTTGATTCTGTTGCAGTTTGTTTTGTGTCCTAGGATATGATCATTTGGACAATGTTCCATGGGGCAATGAGAAGAATGTATATTCTTTATCTTTGGGATGGAGTGTTCTATATGCGTCTATCAAGCACAGTTGTTCTAGGGTCCCACTTAAGTCTCTTATATCTTTGTTTAATTTCTGCTTAAAGGGTCTGTCCAGCTTGGTAAGAGAAGCATTAAAGTCCCCTGTTATTATGGTGTTATATGATATCATATTGCTCAGACTGAGTAAGGTCTGTTTCAAGAATCTGGGAAATTGGGTGCATAAATATTTAGAATTGAAATGTCTTCTTGTTGTATGTTCCCTTGACCAATATAAAGTGATCGTCTTTGTCTTTTTTGACTTTAGTTGCTTTAAATCCAATGTATCTGAAATTAAGATTGGAACTCCTCTTTTCTTCTGAATTCCATTTGCCTGAAAAATTGTCTTCAAACCTTTAACTCGAAGTTTAATTTGTCTTTTGAAGGTAGGTGTGTCTCCTGCAGACATCAAATGGATGACTTGTGTTGTTTAATCCTGTCAGCCAGTCTATGCTCCTTCTGTGGGGAATTCAAGCCATTAACATTTATTGAGAAAATTGCTAAGTGTGGTAGTGTTCTTTTCATCTTATTTTGTGAGAGTCCATTGCTTAGTTTTATCTTTTGCATCATGGTGGAAGTTAGGTTCTGTCCTTTAATTTCTGAGTTCTTACTTTGCTGTTGATCCATTGTGATGGTCAGTGTGTAGAATGGGTTGAAGTATTTCCTATAAAGCTGGTCTTGTTGTGGCAAGATTCCTGAATGTTTGCATATCAGTAAATGATTTGATTTCTCCATCAATTTTAAAGCCTAGCTCAGCAGAATATAAAATTCTGGGCTGAAAATTGTTCTGTTTAACAATCTTAAGTGGATTAAAGGTAGATAACTATTGTCTTCTTGCTTGAAAAGTTTCATTAAAGAAATCTGTAGTCACCCTGATGGATTTGCCCCTGTAGGTCCACTGGTGCTTACTCCTGGCAGCTTGAAGAATCTTTTCTTTTGTTTTGACTTTGGACAGGTTAATCACAATGTGTCTTGAAGAAGCTCGGTTTGAGTTGAGGTGACCTGGGGTCTGATATCCCTCTGAAAGGAGTGTGTCAGAATCCTTGGTGATATTTGGGAAATTTTCATTTATAATATTCTCTAGTATGGCTTCCATTCCCCTGGGGCATTCTTCTTCTCCTTCTGGGATACCTATAAGTCATATGTTTGGATGCTTCATAAAGTCCCATAATTCTGTCAGTGAATGTTCTGCTTTCTCTCTCTTTTCTTCCTCTTGAACTATCTGAGTTATCTGAAGAGCTTTGTCCTCTACCTCTGAGATTCTTTCTTCTTCATGGTCTAGTCTGTTGTTGATACTTCCTATTGCATCTTTAAGTTCCGTAATTACTGCTTCAGTTTCTTCAGCTCTGCTATATCCTTTCTATATTCTTCATATCATTCATCTCTAATTTGATTCTGTTTTTGGATTTCTTTCTGGTTATTTCCCACTTTATCAGCAGTTTCCTTCATTGTTTTTATGATCTGTATTCTAAATTCCCTTTCTTTCATTTCTAACATTTCTCTATAGGTGGAATCCTCTGCAGTAGCTACCTCACAGTCCCTGTGTGGGGGTTGCTCTGGACTGGTTTTTCATGTTGCAAAAATTTTTCTGCTGATTCTTCCTCATGAGTGTTTTTCTTGTATCTGTTTCCTTACCCTAATTTTCCTTTCAATTCCTCTTGGTCTTTAAGTTACTGTGCCTCTGGACTAGGGTTTCAATGAGTCAGCTGCCAGTGGGATTGGACCGAATGAACACAAACAACCACTTGCCAGTTCTCCACTGCTTTTGTCCTCCTCATGGGGTCCAGATGTCTCTCACTGACTCCCTGTGTCACCAAAGGGATGTTTCTGGGGAGATCCCACCAGCCAGAGATGCCTGGAGTCTTCTCTCCCCAGTCTAACCATGCCCAGTTGCAAGGAAGCTGTTACTTGGCTGCCATCTTAGCCTTGTTCCTGAAGTTCTTATTAAGATTCACATTCTTAGACTAAATAATCTTCATGGGCTTTAGTCCTGAGAGATGATATTGGTGAGTGGGTGGAAGGGGCTGAAGTTTGATGTTAAGAAACCTGATTTGACTGTGTCTCTGCTCTTTTGACCTTGACTTTCCCGTCTCTTCTACATTAGGATCTCTTCTGTCCTCCAGCTACCCCCACAGGTAGCTCAGGTCTTCAGTTCTACTGTATTTTAATAGTCACAATTTCTACTGATCTTTGATTGAGGATTTCTGTTAATATTAAGGGTCAAAGGGATATTCAAGATTATCAAGTTTACCACTTTTTCAAAACAGTGATAGGCTGAAGTTAGAACGTGTTCAGAGTTGTCAAGATAGTGGCAGAATTAAATCTAGAAACCAGACTTTGTGAATCTCTATCCAGCTCCTTTTCTCTGATACTGATATTCGCTACCTATTCTGTTTTAAACTGTTAACAAAATTTCCTCTAACTAAAAGTTCATTGTGAAATTTTTTCAAATCTTTTTGACATGCTTTATAACATTCTAAAAGTAATAAAAATTTTAAAAAAGTTTTTGACACAAAACAGGGAGATAATTGTATCTCCTTTTTTCTTTCTTATTTTAGAGACAGGGTCTCACTTTGTTGTCCAGGATGATCTTAAACTTCTGGTCACAAGTGATCCTCCCATCTCAGCCTCTCAGAGTGTTAGGATTACAGGTGCCAGCCACCTTGTGTATGGTCTTAATTGTTGTGTCTTGACTACCTTTCCTTTGCATTCTACTGTTTCCTCATTTTATAAACATTCTCTATATCTGCTTTTTTGAATCTTCTCTTGACCTTGATTATTTCACCAATTGCTGCAAACCTATCATTGATGGTCTTTTAAATTTATTATAAAAATAATTTAAACCTATTATTAAAACATCTATATCCTCACTTGTCTACTTCTAAACATTAAATTTTCAATTAAAGTTAAATCCAATAAAATAGCTATTTCTTTAATCCTCTTGGTGACTGGCTTCTAACCATCCTTTTTAAGGAGAAAAATTAGTTATTAAAATAACAGATTATTGGCCTTAAGATTAACTGCTTGGTTTTTAAAGCCAATTTATATGGGTAGACAGCTTGCTGTTCCCTGCATATTAAGATTCAGAGTACGCAAAGTCAATTTCAGTTTTGTTGAGCTTCTCTGCAGATCCCACATATTACAACACCCTCAAATGCAGTGTGCTCACATGAAAAATCCTTAGCAACCACATGTGAGTTGTCTTTCTGTACATGTATCCCAGGGCAACACAAGACCTCACAAATTAGTAGTGCTACCTCCATCAGGAAATATAATTTATCAAACATTGCTATGTGTAATGAGGAAAAATGCAAGTTTTTTTTAGGTTAACTAGCATTTTTATCTTATCCCCCATATGTAAGAAAAACCAAGTAGCATATATCAAAGCTAGAAATACTAGCAAAAGTTCATACTAATATTTCTGACCTAAGAGAAATTTCCCTAAGTGACCTGGTGATTATAGCTCTCCATTTGGAGCACAGGAACACATGGACCCTGGCCACTGGAGTTGGTTATGAAGTAGACATTATTGGTTCCATCCAAAGCTTCTTTTGTCAGAACTCTTAGGAAGGGAGACTTTATTGGGGTGTGCCAAGAATATAATTTTGCTTTGGTATGTAAGCGTACAGTTTGCATTGTATAGTTACACAATTCTTACAGAGAACTTTAAATGAAATAAAATAGCTTATTCTGGGATAAATCAGATGTGAAACTGTTAAAATATATCTTTGGTTATATTGGCTATTATTGGTTATATTGCTTAGTATTTAGTTAGTTATATTTTGTATAACCATTATAACCAAACATCTTTCAGTACAGCAGTCACTGATGCTAAGTCTCTCTCTAAGTCCTGTTTTTATTTCCTCAGAGAGATGAAGGCTGTAATTCTTTTGGCTTTTATATTGCAAAATATAGAGTAGATGGTCTTCTATACAGACTGTCCTCAGCTACCCACTGACTAACTCAATTGTTTCTTACAACCCCTCCATCCTTCTGTGGTATAAAAGAATAACTAGGCTGATTTTGCTTCTGTGGTTTATTTCTTGGCCCGTTTTACCTGAATTTCTTTTCTCTTATATTTCCTAACCACTACAGTGAAAACCCAAGGCAAAAAGGGAACTGTGTTAGAGGGCTGAATAAAATTTTATCCCCATCACTGGCATTTGAGAGATCCAGGATGGTCATGTGTTCCAGGAGACTTCACATTCATGGCTGAGTGGCACATGAGAAGCCTGTGTTTGTATTTCTAACATCAGTGAGTCATATTTTGGAGGTGTTTATCATTTCTGCCTTGCATTTATTCTTCTTTACTCCTGATATACCAATCAATATGTGAGTTTCTAAGAGGAATAACTTTTCTACCATTTAAATTTCTTTTTTGTATTTTTTGTTGATATATCATAGTTGTACCTATTTTTAGGGTACATGTGATATTTTGATGTATGTATACATGGTTTACTGATCAAATCAGGATAATTGGGATATCCATTACCTCAGCTGTTACCTTTTCTTTGTGTTGGAACCCTCACAATTCTCTCTTGCAGCTATTTTGAAGTATACAATAAATTATTCATGTTGCTTGGCTGTTGCTATGTAGCCTGGGTTTCATCAACCAGAGCATTGCACTTGAACCTACTGGAGGCTATAAGATTTATATTCTAGGACTTTGGTCAGACTAATTAGAATTATTAGAAAGGGAGGGTCTTCTTTCATCCGTTGGATTTAAATCTGGGCAAAGAACCTGAGCAGCTGGCTTCTGCAGCAGACACTGATGATTTGGCCTCCTCACAACCCCAAGCACTCCCCATTTCCATGCTAGCAGATACAAAGGTTTTATATGTAAGTACTATGTCTCTCTACCTAAGGGCTTTCTCTGGCCATTGTGGCCCATTCAGTTGGCATACTGATGGGATAGTCTACAAAGTGCCACAGAATTAATGCTCCTAGGGCATCTCTTTATCAGTTGGTGGATCAAAACCCTACCTCCCTCTCCCGTTGGTTAACAGATTTCTGAAGTATAGAATTGAATCAACCATGTTATTTGTTATTTACCTTTGGATGGATATTTGTGTGAGTATATATACTTATTTGTATTTGTATGACTATTATATATACATCCATATATGTATATTACATATATACTTGTATATACACACATATTTCTGTTGGTATAAATATATGTGTATACATGTATGGCTATATACATAATAGTTGTACAAATACATATGCAATTTATATTTTGCATTGTTAACACCTCTGACTTGGGAGGGGTATTTTTTTTAGTAGCTTTCCTAGCTCCATCATAGAATGCTAGCTCTAGAGTTTCTGCTTGATTTTTTTAAATTATTATTTTAATCTCTTCATTAAATTTTGTTATAGGCTTCTGAATTCCTTCTCTGTATTGTCCTGAAATACACTGAGCTTCTTCAGGACAGCTATTTTGAATTCTTGATGTGAAAGGTCACCTATCTCCATCACTCTGGCATTGGTCACTGGTGCCTTATTTATTTTCTTTGGTGAAGTCATGTCTTCCTGGATGTTTTTGATGCTCGTGGCTCTTTGTTGATGTGTAGGCATTAAAGAGTTAGGTATTTATTTTAGTTTTCATAGTCTGGGCTTATTAGAATATGTCTATCTTGAGAAAGTTTTCTAGATACTCAAAGGAAATGGAATGTTGTAGCCCCAGTCTTTGGCCATTGCAGCCATATCAGCACTACACTGTAAATCTTAGACACCTGTGGTATTGGGTAAGATACAAGAGAATTCCCTGGAATACCAGACAAAGTCTTTCACTCTCTTCCCTTGCTCTCTCTGCTGTGCTGTTGGAGTTTGAGGAGGAGTAACTTGGGTACCCATCACCAGGTCACACCTGAAACCAGTCTAGTCTCACCCAAAGATAGTGGTGTCTGCTGCCTGGCTACCACTGATGTTTTTTCAAAGCCCAGGGTCTCTTTAGTCATCAGGTAGTGAATCCTGCCAGGACTGGGTCCTTCGCTCCCAGGGCAGCATATTTCTTTCTGGTCCAGGGTGGGTCCATAAATGTTATCCAGAAACTAAGGCCTGGATTCAGAGATGTCAGGCGTCTGCTTGGTACTTTGTTGGCTGAGCTGGTACCCAAGTTGCAAAACAAAGGCTTCTGAGCTCTTCCTTTTCCTTTCCCCAGGTGGAAGAAGATTCTGTTTGCATTGTGCTGCCTTTGGGTGGGAGAGGGGTGACAAAGGCCCTGGATTGGCTACTCCTGCTGATGTCTCATGGAGTCAGGTGTACTCCAAATCCACTAACTGAGCCAGAACAGCCACAGAAATTGCTAAGGACAGCAGTCCTTGTGCCTGACTGCCTCCTGAATTTAGTGCAGGACCTGGGCTGCCCCAGCCAGTGGTGGGGCTAGTGGGAACTTGAGCTTCAGAGAAAAGGATTTTCTTGTCACTGAGCTGGTCAAAATGCTGTCTCTGTGGGCACTGGCAGAATTCTGCTCTGTGCTCTGTTTTCCTGGAACAGAGCAGCCTTGAGTTTCAATGAAAATCCCAGAATCATTTCATTCTCCATCCCAAGGGCACACAGGTTCCCTCTCCGCTCTGCACACTGATGGGGGACTACTGGGAGTGGGGAATCAGGAGGGGTGATATAAGCAACACAAATTTGTCTTTTCTGCTCTCCTCAGTGCCTCTTTCCTTGATATAAATGTTAAAAACAGGTAGAATAATCTTATTTGTGGTTCTTCTGAGGGTGTTTGATTTCAGGGATTTCATTGAATTAGGTGATTTTGCGGAGGGATGGTGGCTAGAGGTTTCTATTCGGCCATCTTGCTCCACCTCCTTTTTTTTAGTTAGGTTAAAGAGAAATAGAAAAATAAAGAAATGGCTATTTCTTAAGCACTTGAATTTTGAGGTCAAAGACCCATACCTTCAATAGCATACAGACCAGGCTTATGAAAACTATAGATATTCTCCTATAGTAACTCCATCAAACCTAGAACGGGGGCTTACGAGGAATCCTAATGCCATGGTGTATGGAAAGTGTTTCCTTGTATTTCCCATATCAAGAGGTTGAGGACACTGTCTCAGTGCTCAGTAGGAGGCTGAGGTCAAGGTCTACTGGCTCAAGGTGATATACTGTCCATGGCTTTTGGTGTGAAGAAAGCCAGGAACAGCTTTCCATGTCCTGGCACTAGGCACTTTTTGTTTGGTTTACAGATGTCTCAACCAGGATTCTAGTCTATTTGAAAATTTTTGCACTGTATGAATAATGCCCAAAGGCCTTAAAAGAGGAAAAAAATAACATACAATCCGACACAAAGATTTATGGGTTTTAGTGCAAAACAGTACAATGGGGAGATTTTAAAAATTAATTTGTATTCTAGGCAGCATAACATGGAGTATCTGAGACATTTAAGAATTTTAAATATAAAAGAATGTGCTGAATGGGGAAGGTTTTCACTTGAAATAGTACATTAGAGTTTAGAACACGTGGGGAAACTTACCTTTTTTTTTTTTAACTGAAGAAAATGTTGCAAAATTGAGTTTTGCTTTGCTCACACAGGAGTACTAAGAAACCAAATCACCAGGCTTCATCTCTGCTAAAGAGGTCTGAATATGTAATATTGCAGTCACTCCTGAACATTCAGTACAAGCCACCATGTGTGTTTGTAAACAAGTAAAAGACCCAGCTAATCTTGAGCAATACACAAATGAGCCATCTTTGAGAATGCCAGTCGCTTGCTAATAACTTTTTAAAATTGCTCTCCAGCCTTAATTGAAACCATAAATCCTCATCACAAAGCCTAACCACCATATCCCATTAACTCACTTCAGTTCTTAATGTTCTTCTTCTGGGGCACTTTCTCACTGTATCCTTCTTCCCCTAAGAGTAGCCACATTTATTATTGCTGTACCTTGAGATATTCTAGTTGGAGAGATATATAACATCTCTCTAAGCATGTCAACGCAAGGGCTGCTTAATAGAAATATCCACCCCCATCCCATTGTAACAAGGTTTAAAAAAAGTCAGTGCAATATATTTTCACTTATTTTATCCTAGATTCCTAGAAATAACATGGATTGAAAGAATATGTAAGTCCTGCTTTGTTAAGACAGGCTTCTTCTTTTATACAGTGGAGTAGGTAGGAGGCTATGGTTGTCTCTAGACAATTTACCAGACAAGAAAAATGGCTCCATGGACCATCTGACATCTTTATTCTGGTGACTCTGTCAGAAAAATAGGCAAAAAAGATTGCAGAGGAGGCTGAGTGGAATGAATACAACACAAAAGTTCAGAAAAATATTAACTGGTTGTAAAATGAGTGGGAGGATGTAGTAAAGGAACTGGCATTTCAGTTATATAAAATCACTTATAACAACATTTTTATAGCCAAATTATGCTCTCTTTGTATGCTGTATCTTTGAGTCTGTTCCCCAAAATAGAAGGTAAACAATCCTTCCACAAGACACAAAATGTTTATATGGGAGAAGAAGCTATGAAAATCATTTTATGGCTGAATCATGCTCCTGATCACAATGAAGAACTCTTGGCAGTTTGGGTCTGATTTATACTAGGCCCAGTACTGTTGGAAATCTGTTCTGGTTCCATCTATTTGCCTGCACAGCCCCTCCTGGTGGACACTTGTAATTAATGTGGAATACTCTGATCTTTGTTTCAACACAAGTCCATTTAGGAACCTTCAAATAGTTGGAACATGAGTAAAACCTGCAATTTTTCCATTCTTTGTAGCTAGAAAGAATGACTCAATATTATGTTTTTTCTTAGATGACAGTGCACTTTGGCAGAGGCATCCTGAGTTCATCCCTTTTAGCCTAACACACTCATTAAACACAAGGGAAGTCATCTCCTCTACTCTCTTGCAAGTAGTAATAAGAACCCAGGCAATCCTTTAAGAAAGCTTTTTAGCATGGTAATTGGAGAACAGAGAGCATGTATCTCCTATAATGATATGTCTTAAAAATTTCAAGAGCTATTAAGACATGTTTGTTCATAGCAAAAACATCTGTAATTAAATAGTTGGGAAGGCACTGGGAGAAACAGACCTAAATAGGTTTTCCTACCAGAAAGGACTTCCAATCTTTTCTGGTATTGTCACCCACCTTGCAGATCTTCATGTAATATACACATTCCTGATGCTGCTTATTTTACCACAAGAGTCTTTATCTTATGTAAACTCTTGTGTTCACTGTTCCTTAGAATTCTCTAAGAGACAATGCTCTTTTTCATCTAGGATTGTATTATACAAAGAAGTCAATGTTTCTCTAAATGTCAGCAAATTTAAATTCTTTTCTTTTTAAAAGAACTCCTCATACTATGACCAAAAATATCAGATATCTTTTTTTTTTTTTTGCATTTAAAATTCTAGATAATGTGGCCCTAGCCTGTTTTTTCCCTTTATGACCTGTTAGTTAGTTTACCTGGTGCCTCACCACCAATCTTGCTTCTTGTTGCTCTGTGAATAGTCTTTGTATCTCACACCTCTATCTCCTTGAATATGATGCTACTGCTTTCTAGAAGAGCTTTCCCTTTACTTCTCCCTATAGGTACTTAGCCCCTTTCCCAGAATCTTGCTGAATGCTGCCTTCCATGAAGCCTGCTGTTGGGACTTGTGTCTCCTGCCCCATATTGTGTGGACCTCAAACCTGTATCAACCTTAGGGTTTTCTGGTTGTTTAATGAGATCTCCATGTGTTCTTCTCAAATCTAGGGGTCACTATGAAAGTTTTGAGATAGACTGTTTTATGGTTCATTATTTCCCTTCCAAGAAGCACAGTCAACAGTGTACTTTCTGATTCACCCACACAAGTTTCGACTTGCTTGGCTTATTGGTATTGCTGGGAGGGCTTTGTTGTTTGTATCTGCATTGTTTGTGCTATTGTTTACATTTCTTAATTTTTGTGTATCTCAAATCTCAAAACTTTCATAATGATCCATGTATGAATTTTTTGAGGGCAAGGGTTATGTCTTGATCATCTTTGGGCACAGAGCCTGTGACATTTTTAGGACAGACAGAGCCTAGGCCAGGCTAGCCCCCATTTCTACCCAGTGTTCTCCCCACAGCTTTCCTGCAACCTTTTTGACATGATTATGCCATAGGATGTCAGCAAGTTCTACCCTAGAGCAGAACAGCCAGTCTGAGTGTACTAGACTGTATTCCAATGTTACATTGTCTATTTCGTAGCTCCAAGGTTGACAGGGTGCTTCTGGCTAACAGTTTAGGTTACCCGGACAGAATCTAGTTTGCCTGAAGAATGTCTCTAGAGAGTTACACCATGAGGCTGTACCTGTGGGTTGGAAGGAAGTAGTAGTTGAGCTTACAAAAGCCTGATTTATCCCCTCTTCTCAGACATACCAGCCACAAATGTGCTCATCCCTGATGAGGATGCTATCTCCACATTATTGCCTTACTCACAGTCTTTAAAGCTCCCTCTCAGAGCCCTCAGGAGGATGCTTGGCTCAGATTGCTGTGGCTTCTTCATTAAAGACTATCACAGCTCTAGGCTCTGCAATGTGAGAGTCAGTTTTTAGCCTTATGTTCAGTTTCGGTGTCTAGCTACAGCTTTGGGAACCCCAGCTTGGGCTAGACAGCTGGGCCTTCTAATTTTATCAAGACACACCCAGTCACTTTGCATCATTTCAGGAAGCAAGAGAATACAGAGTTAAGTGTAAACTTGAGCTCTGTTGTGACATTGTCTGGACTTATATCCCAGTTCCAACACTAAATCACTCTAAGTTCAGGCAAACTAACATTTGTGACCCAGTTTATTTTGCTATAAAATAAGATGATAGTAGTGCCTATTGCACAAAGTTTTTGTGAGAATTAAAGGAAATTACATGAGCACAGGACTTGGCACAACGGGAGTGCTGTTATGACCCAAAGTGGTAGCTTTTATTATTAGTGGAAGGATTTCTTTAAATTCCAGGGAACCCCATGGGCTATATGCTTAATATCCCCATGTGTCCTCCCCTGTAAAATGAATGTTCATTAGCTATCACTGTATTAAAAAATGCCATGAACTAAGTGGCCTAGAACAAGCCACATTGATGCTCTAACAGTCTCTCTGGGCCAGGAGTCTGGGTGTGGCCTAGCTGAGGTCACTGTAGGTCTGGAAGTAAGGTGTGAGCCATGGTTGGGTTTTCACCTGGAGGCTCAACTGTGGAGGGTCCACTTCCAAGCCCAACCAAGTTGCCATCAGAATTTATTTCCTTGTGGCCTTGGGACTCATGGCAACTCACTTTTTCAAAGCTAACTGCAGAGAAAGAGAGAGGCTTTAGCATTTGAGCACCACAGCACAATCACACATCTCACTCCCTTTGTCATACAACATTGGTTAGAGGCAGTCACAATTTAGCCCA
Source organism: Otolemur garnettii (assembly GCF_000181295.1). Lineage (NCBI taxonomy): Eukaryota > Metazoa > Chordata > Mammalia > Primates > Galagidae > Otolemur > Otolemur garnettii. Next base: position 20,032,087 of record NW_003852410.1, read on the forward strand.
TACTTGAGGGGAGGGAATGAAAGGTATGAGTACCAAGAGGGTGAGCATGATGGGGTCATCCTGTCTGTGTGCCCCGAGGGAGGATGATAAGAACAGAAACTGTCTCATGGTTTATTATGAAGATTAAATGAATTAATACATGATAAGCATTTTAAACTGTGTGTGACACGTAGTAGGTGCTTAGGAAGGGTTTCCACTTATAATCAGGTCTATGAGTGAAGGAGAAGGCTGGTTTGGAAAGAATGAATGAACTGAGGTGCTTTCAGGATTCATAACTGAGTAGATTCTTCCCAAGCAAGCTTTTTGCAGAGCAAATTTCCCAGTAGTTTTAGATCAGTGGCTGCAAGCTCTGCCGTGGGTAGTGTGAATGTCAGCTGTAGGTGGGTATTACTTGCCTTAGTCATGTGTAACTAATTTAAAGTGTACACTGTGTTTTCAGGCAAGTGTCTGTAATTGCCATTTTTGATAATTGTGTGAGGGACTTGTTTGCCATCTTTCCTCCAAACTATAAGAGAGGGAATCGGGAATCAAGGAGTGGGCTTGAATAAATTGGCTTACTCCTGCTTGAGGAATCCAGGTATTGCTTTGCCACACAGGTTGGCTTGTAGAGAAAATTGAGACAGCTAACTGAGATCAGCTCAGAAATACTGTAGCTAATCATAGGCTGTCTGGTGCACAAAGAGCAGCACTCATATATTTCCTCATTCAGCCTGGTATTTCTTCCGGTCCAGACTTTGTGATAAATGCTCAGGAACAGTGAGAAAAGGACTTCATCATAAATCATGCTTGTGGATCTTTAAAATTTAGCTCCCAAATTCTTTTACACTCTTCTTATGGTGGGGGGGATATATCTCTCCTCTTCTTAAATCTGGGCTCTGTGACTTTAGAACATGGGAGAAATAATGCTGTGTCAGTTTCTAGTCTCAGGCCTTAAGAAACTAGCAACTTCTTGGCTCTTAGACCAGCAGTTCTCAACCTGTGGTTCATGACCCCTTTGTAACAATGAAAATACATTGTGACATTAGGAAGGTTGAGAGCCACTGTCTTAGGCTTTGTGGATCTCCTGGAAACTTGCTCTTAAAATCCAGGGAAGAAACCACAACTTGTGGATAAAATGGTATACAGAGCCACCTAGAGGAAATGGTATCCAGAGCCACCTAGTAGCCGTGTGGGTGAGCCCTTTCAGGGTGCGTCCTCCAAGCTCTAGGAGAGCTGATACAATGTGGCACATAAATGAGCTGTTCTCACCAACTCCCACCCAAATTGCAGATCCATGAGCAAAATCATGGTGGTTGTTTTCAGCCATTAAATTTTGGGGTGATTTGTTATGTAGCAATAACTGGAACAATCCCCTTATATACCACCCAGTGGTAGAGGAATTTTTACAGTCTGGGAAAGAAGACAGATACTAATCAAAAACTAAAACTAGCAATTGTATATCTGTAGGCTAAAATACCTGCAGAGCAGGGTAGGCACATGGTTCTGTGAGGCCATTTGATAAAGGAGCCTCATTTAGGCAATGAAAGCCTCGGAAAGTGCTTCCCTAAGGAAGCCATGTATGGGCTGAGATTGAAAGGTTGGAAAGATGCTAACTAGATGAAGACGGGGCAAGAAACTTCTTGTGCCAAGGTCTAGTGGTGAACAAGAGCATAAAGTATTTGGAAAAGTGAAAGGAGATCAGTGTGGCTGGAGAGGAAAAAGAAGAGAGACTCAGGCTGCCGCTGTCAAGGCAGAGGTCCAAGTGAGCCCATCCTGTATGAGGGAGTGCACCGACGTATCCTGGGAGAATAGGCGAGACTTTAGGGCTCACAGGCATGTTCAGGATGAGTGGGAGAGAGAGAGGTGAGGCATGGTGAAGATGTGGTGTCACCTGTCTGTCTTATCTCCAAACGCAACCCATAGGGAGTGGTCACACTACTGGGATGGGGGTGTTTTAGTCTGTCTGTGTTGCTACAAAAGAACACCACAGACTGGGTAATTTGAGAGAACAGAAATTTGTGTCTTACAGTCCTCGAGGGTGGGAAGTTAAAGACTGAGAGGCCTGCATCTGGCAAAAGTCCTCAGGCTGCACTATCCCATGGCAGAAAATAGATGGGCAAGAGAACACAAAGGAACAAGAGAGAAAGGGGCCAGCCTCATCTTTTTATCGGGAACCCTTTCCTGCAGTACTGAACCCACTTCTGCTTTAATAGCATTAATCTATTCATAAGGGCAGATCCTTCATGATCTAATCACCTCTATGAGGACCTACCTCCCAAAACAGTAGCACTGGGGATTAAGTTTCCAAGACAACAACTTTGGGGACCTATTCAAACCATAGCAGGTGGGTTCAATCTAGTGGGGAATTAATTGTTTTCTGGCAGACTAAAGACTGAAAAACATTCTCTTAAAAGTTCTAACTCTTTCTGAACTGCATTTCTCAGCTGACCTAATTCAGTAGCAATGTCTGCAAGAGTTTTTAATAGATTCACAGTGGCTAGTGTTTAACAGGCTGCTCTCTATTTTTACATCTTTACAGTGAAGAAATTATTGCTTATTGCTGAACACACTTGCTGCCATCTTAGCTTGTGTTTTCTCTTCTCGCTTCTGTGTAGATGGGAAACGTTGAGCAGAGGCCTTTACATGTATTTTATTCATGTGCATGAAGTCAGCAGCTTCATACACCCTCCTTTGTTCATTTTTATCCTTTCATATTTTTCTGGCAGCATCTTCTGCCCCTCACCCTCAAATCCACTTTTTTTTTTTATCCCTTCCATACCTACAATATGTCCACATCACCCTCAAACCTCAGTTTCAACTACATCCAAGCCACAAATAATTTTGAGCACCTATTAGAGACCAGGCACTAGTAACTGTGGGATTGGGAATAAGGGCTGGGGTAAATTAACCAGGCCAATTGCTTTCAACTCTGGTAGCATATTAGAATTACTGCAGGCTTTGAAGCATGTTGATGCCTGGGCCCTATTTCCATGATTTCTCAGTATTGGGGTGGAAAGTTACACATAAGCCAGGGGAGAGGCTAGACTGACCATGTGGGTACCAATTAGACTCAGAGAGATCAGTATGAACCTACATTTAGCCTAGTACAGATACAAGAGTTAACATGTAGAAATATTTATTTATTTATTTATTTAAGACAGAGTCTACTCTATTGCTCTAAGCTAGAGTGCCATGGCATCAGCCTAACTCACAGCAAGCTCAAACTCCTGGGTTCAAGCAATCCTCCTGCCTCAGCCTCCTGAGTAGCTAGGACTACAGGCACTCACCACAACACCTAGCTAATATTCCCATTTTTAGTAGAGACAGGGTCAGATCTTGCTCAGGGTGGTCTTGAACTTCTGAGCTCAAAAGATCCTCCTACTTTGGCCTTCCACAGTGCTAGGATTACAGACATGAGCCACCACACCCAACCATATAGAAATATGTATATTATAGATGGGTGTACATAAATGAGTTAATATATTCACATATACCTCCTTGCTTTGTTAGCTCAGACAGCCTACAAACAAGGACACTTCAGTAACAATGCGCACACTTAGAACCCAAATCTGGGTTTCTAATACCGTTCTCCAACAGAAGGAACAACGGATCCATAGAAAAATGACTAATTTCATAACTGGGACAGAAGGTATACAAGGTAAGTAAGCCTGCAGCATCTTGTACTGCCAGAAAGTAAGGAAGACTTTATCATAAAGACACCTGCACTTGAATGTTTATAGAAGCACAATTCATAGTCACAAAGATGTGGAAATAACACAAGTACCCATTAATACATGAATGGATTAATAAAATGTGGTATATGTATACCATGGAATACTATTTAGCCATGAAAAATTGGTGATCTAGTATCTTTTATAACAACATGGGTGGAACTAGAGACTATTCTCCTAAGTGAAACATTACAGGAATGAAAAAACAAACATTGTATATACTCAGTACTCAGTTAGAATTTGATCAAATACTTATGTGTTCATATGAAAGCAAAACAACAAAATTCAGGTAGAGGGTATGGGAAGAAGGGGAGGGATAAATGCATACCTATTGGTACATAGGACTGGTATACATACACTTTCTGGGTGAAGGGCACGCTTACAACTTTGACTTAAAATATACAAACCCAAATTATGGAACTCAAACTTGTGAAAACCCCATAATATTCTAAAATTTAATAAAAAACAACTTTAAAAAAAAGCAAAAGAAACACCACAACACTGGGGGCATGACCAAGGGGCACTGAAAAGGCTCCCAGTGAAAATTTGTACAAGAAAATAAAGTGGTATTGCATGATAATCCATAACATAAAATAAATCCACATCTGTACTAGATTACATAAATAATTGAGCAGACAAATGGGGAGAAGGAAAATCTCCAATGATTCCCTAATAATTGATGTATATACTTTGCCCTCAAGGAGCACCACTTCCTAGTTCCTAAGTATGGGCTACACATACTTCCAAAAAGTATTTAGAGTGTGGATGCGGGGGTGGGGTGGGGGAATATTAACTCTACATTGGAAAATACTGATAAACAGGAACTAACTCAGCCAGCCAGGTAACCAGTGTTAATAGTAATAAGTCTTGATGATAGCATGCACCCTTGATATGATATGATGAGGCGGGCACTTTACCCCTGTGATCTTTCCCTAAAAAAATTTTAATTTCAACCTAATCATGTGGAAAACACCAGGCAAATCAAAACTGGGGGGCACTCTTCAAAATCCCTCACCAATAGTCCTTAAAACTATCAAGATTATCAAATATAAGGGAATTCAGAGAAATTATCATAATGTAGCAAGCCTAAGGAGGTATGACAATTAAATGTATTGTGGTGTCCTAGATGGGAACTTGGAACAGAAAGAGGACACTGGGGAGAACTAAGAAAATCTCAGTTAAGTATGGGATTTACTTAAGAGCAGTGTACAGATATGAGTTCATTAACTGTAACAAATGTACTATATTAATATAAGAAGTTAATAGAAGAAACTAGTTGTAAAGTGTACGGAGAAATCTCTATACACTGATATTTTGAGTGTATAGAGATTTCTCTGAAACTCTCTGCTGAGTTTTTCTGTATGTCCCAAAGCTCTTTAAGTTAAATTTTTTTAATATAAAATAATTTTTATAGTATTTTGGTCACCTCCATATTGTTTATCTTTTGGACAACTAGACTATAAGTTCTTGAATGACAGGCACCCACTTCTTCCATATCACTTTATCATGGACTGCAAGACTCCTCTTAGGATAGGTAGGCAACCAATGTTTGTTAAATGTATGGCAGTGGCTTGATAACGTATAACTATTAAGTAGCAAATATTTCTTTTATAAAATTGAAAAAGTTAGTTAAACCAAAAAAGAAACATATTAAAATCACTGCTGATAACATGATGTCTAAGAAGGCCATTGTTAATGGTTTGATATTCTTGTAGGTACTCTTTATTTTCCACTATAAAACTGGGATCATGCATCATCTATTTTTTTGAAATCTGCTTTCACTAGTGGTTTATTATGAAGTTTTTCTCCATTCCATAAATAATCTCCTTAAACATAAAATGAGAGTTTTAAGGCTAGATAATGGCAAACTGCTAAATTTGCACAAGATAGTGGGAAAGGAAGGGAAGCATCAGGCTAAATAGGAACAATGGCCATGTTTGGCTGCAGCAGGGGTGCTTCGCCTGCTGGTATGGTGGGAGTTAGGCAAGCAGAGGGAACACTAGTCTTCCTTGCTTCCCTAAATCCACTTTTCTGTAGACAAAAGGGCATAGGAAGGTAGGTTTAATGTCTCCCCGTTCCCACTGCAAACAGATAGGAAGGGTATTCACCAGCAAGTCCAATGGCATCTGAAGAGCCATATTATTCCAAGGCTTGGAGGTTATTTGCCATATGCCGAATGCCGAACTCTGTCTTGTCTTCATAAAGCTTCAGCATTTTCAGCTCAAAGCCACTCTCTAGCCAATTTGTACTGTGGAAGAGCACTGCCAGGAAAAAACTTATTGGGAGATGATGGTTTCCTCTCCTGTCCTTTAAGTATATTAGAACACAGAGTAACTGGCAGAATATGGGAATTAACTCAGTAATGCAAATCCTCCATCAATTTCTACAGAAGAAGAAAGAAGGAAAAAGGAAGAAAAAGGAAGAAGAAGAAAAAGGAAGAAGAAAGAAGAAGAAGAAGAAAGGAAGAAGAAGGAGGAGGAGGAGGAGGAGGAAGGAGGAGGAAGAAGGAAGAAGAAAGAAGAAGAAGGAGGAGGAGGAGGAGGAAGGAGGAGGAAGAAGGAGGAGGAAGAAGGAAGAAGAAAGAAGAAGAAGAAGAAGGAAGAAAGAAAATAAAATTAACTGCCACAGAGGCCAGGCAGGTTTTTTTGTCCATAGAATAAATAGTACTTGGAATATCCTCAGTAATCTTGCCTTGGTTTTTAGTTAAGGCAATGTTTACATTTATTCTTTAGCCAATTGTCTGGAAGCAGTAAAAGGAATCCAATAGGTCTTATAAAACCAGAATCTGGATCCTAAATTCTGTGATATTCATTCCCCCTGTGAACATTTGGAAGCAAAATTGAAGGGAAAACTTTATCTGAGTGTGTTGCTGTGAATAAATACTTATTTTTGTCTGGTATAACAGGGACATTTAGAAAACAATGACTGTTTACATGGGAACTGAGGGAGGCTGTCACAAAAGTGTGGGACCAGTGTGGCTTTGGGGTTTTGAATAGCATGTGGGTGACTGCTGGCATTTTAGAGCTTTTATCTGGGTGGCTTACAGATGTAGAAATTAAATGTGTAGGCATATAATAATGCCAGAGCAAAAGCTGATTCAGTTTGCTGAAAAAAGAAATCCATGAGTTGGGCAGTACGTGTGGCTCAAAGGAGTAGGGCGCTGTCCCCATATGCCGGACATGGCAGGTTCAAACTTAGCCCTAGCCAAAAAAAAAAAGAAATCCATGAGTTGATCTGTCCTTTTGAGCAAGATCTTATAGTTAAGATCATAGAGATAAGTGTTTCTGGATGTGAGAGAATGGCCATGGTCGCTGAAAACAGCATTTCTGAAATAGTAGAATAGAGAAAATTTCAGGGTCATATGAATCCATTATAAATCCCATCCAGGAAGGTTATTAAATGAATAATTAAAATCCCTTCTTAAAAATTGCTTAACCATGAGAAATTGCACATCACTATAATATGTGGACTGTGTCCTGGGAAGGTGGAATTAGAGTCTTCGTTACTACCATGCAATGTACTGATAGCAAATCACCAAATTGTTGTTTCTTGTGTTTGTGCTGGTGGTGTGGGATCTGAGAATTTGGATCCAAATCCTTGCTCCATTTTTTCCTAGCTATGGGGCCATATGCAAATCACAGAACCTTTTTACATTTAGTTTTTTCTACTATAAAATGCAGATACTAATAATGAATACCAGCCCTACAACCTCAACTGCACAGCACAGCCTTGTCATAAGAATGAAAGGAGGAGGTCATGAAAGGCTGATGTAGATGATATCATTACCTTGTGAAATACTGGCACAGAACTGGCATCACTGCATGGTTCTAGTTCTGACTGAGGAAGCTTTAACACCTTAGAAATGGGGGTCATTTATTCATGATTTGCTTTTACTAACTTTGCTCACACAAAGGCGGACTAACTCTGTCACTAGAGCAAAAGGAAAGCTTTCATCTGCAGGCATTTCTCCACAAGGGTGGCAAAAACTTCAGTAAAGGAGACTGGACTGGCCTGGCACTGTGTTTAAGTAGAAGTTGTTTATGGTGACATCAAGTGGATCTTGAATTCCAAGCTGGTGCTGACTTTCTGCAAAAGTCAGTATTCCAGTTGGCTTAAGTGCTAGGGAAGGAATCTCTTCCTCTTAACTCTTTTTCCAGGAATAACCACAAGATTCTTACCAAGAAGGCAGCATTGATTGGGCCACATCTGACAGAATTCGGAAGTGTCCAGGAAAGACCTCACTGAGAATATCTGAGACAAGACTAAAGGAAGTGAGGGGAGGAGCCATGAAGATAGCTGGGATCCAGGATCCCAGGCAGAGGGAGCAGCGAGTGCCCAGGCTGTGTGTCTGGTGTGTTAGGGATGCAGCCAGGCTGCAAGAAGTGTTGAGATTCAAGGCAGATGAGGTTAACAGGAGATGAAGGCAGGAGGGCCAAGAGGAGGCAGAGACCAGGGTCCCAACAGCCAGGGCTACCAAGATATGGGGTCTAGGAATTCCCCATTTTGGCCAATACATAAATCTTTTAAAATCCATACACCCTTGCCTGTCTGTCCCACTTCTAGAGAATAAACTCCTTGAATACAGGCATGTGACTTGATCATCAGCAAGAAAACATGTGACAAATGAGGACAAAATGTTTGATTTAGAGTTAGAAAAACCAGGTTCAAATTGCATCTCCAAAATCCCTCACCTGTGTAAAAATAGACAGGAAGCACATAATCCCTAGCCCAGCCTTATTTTCTGCTTCTTATTAATAGGAATTATTATAGTCTCCAACAGGATAGTTTTGTTTAAATATACTTAGTACTTACACTATGTGCTGGGATGTGTGTGCTTTGTGCTTTTTTACATGTATTCACACCTAAAGCCCCACACTGAATGAAGTAACAATATTATTATTTGTGTTTTGCAGATTTAATCATTTGCCATTTCGAAGATGTATTGGAATGCCCTGGGCTTCAATTTTGGGTGGTATCATCTGGCCTAGTGACTTTAGATGCCAGCTAGATGCCAATGACTTCCAACTGAACATGTGGAGCCCACTCCCTGAACTTATATTTTTCCCCTGAAATGTGCTCCTTTTCTAGTTGCATACTTGCTATGGTTTGATTGTGTTCCTCAGAGTTCTTATGTTGGAAACTCAATTCCCAAAGCAACAGTGTTAAAAGGTGAAACCTTCAAGAGGTGATTAGAGCACTCTTGAAAGGATTACTGCCATTATCTTGGAGTGGGTTAGCAGGAATTAGCTTTTTCTCTCTCTGTTTCTCTCTTACCCTTCTACCTTTTGCCATACAGTGACACAACAAGAAGGCCCTTACCAGATTTGGGCTCCTTCACCTTCAACTTCCCAGTTCCAGAACTACGAGAATAAATTTCTGTTCTTTGTAAATGACCCAGTCTCAGGTATCCTGCACAAAACAGGCTAAGGCAACCTTTCTCAAAAAGTATTAACTGTGTTCTTTCAACTGCTCAAGCCAAAAATTTTAAGTCACCTTTCAATCCTCTCTTAGTCTGACTTTCCACATCCATGAAAAAATCCTGGCAGCCCTGCCTCAGGACCTCTCCCATCTGGGCTTCTACTGTGACTCCCTGGTCCAAGCCACTATCAACTCTCACCTGGATTATTGCATGAGCATCCTAACTGGCCTCCAGGCTTCTGACTTTGCCCTATTATGGCTAATTCTCAATACAGCAGCCAGCATAATGCTTTTGGAAGATTGTCAGGTGCTGAGTCCCCTCTGCCTCATAGTCTCTGATGGTTGCCTATCTTATCAGAATCACCCTTGAATCTCCACACTTCTTGCAGCCTGGCTGCTTCTCTAAAGCCCTGGGCACTGAGCCTGAACACGTGTTGCCCCCTCTGCCTGGGGTTCTGGCCCCCAGCTATCCTCAGAGCTCCTCCCCTGACTTCCTTCAGTCTTGTCTCAGATGTTCTCAGTAAGGCCTTTCCTGGCTGCCCTTCCTATAAAACACTGGCCCCCAAACAGCCAGCTCCAACACATCCAGCCCCCTTTCCTCAATTACCCTTCTCCCTAGCATGCATCATTACCTACAGTATTCCATGTTTCACTTGTTTACATTCTTCATTTCCTTCTAGAATGAGAACTCCATGAGGGCACACATGTCTGTTTTGTTCATAGCTGTGTCCCCAGTGAACTAATGCCAGTGACTGGCACTTAGGAGATGCTCAATAAATACAGTAGAACCTCTGTAAATTGAAAACCCAAGGGATGATAACAAACTGGTTAATATACAGAGGTGGTTAACATAAGGAACTAGGCCTATTGTACTGATAAGTCCATGTCCATTCTAAGAAAATTCAGTCACCTTAAGGAGGTGGTCAATGTAGGGAGAAGGTCAACTATGGAAGTTCTCCTGTATTTGGGGAATTAATGAATAAGGAATCAGAACATAAGAAATTACGAAATTGCTCTCACTTAAACAGGTCAAAACAGTCAGTGTTATTTGCAATCTGAGCCTTAAGGTCTTTCTGAGATGGGAAGGCAGGATTCCATCTCTTTTGGCTTTGGTCTACTCATTTCTGAAGGCTCTGAAGTGATGTTCTTGCCAAAAAGTGTTTTGTAGAACTCTCAGCAACGGTGCCCTATGAGTACGGCTTGCCGGTGTGCCTGGCGCATAACAAGCTGACAGTGCTAACTCCTGGAGTTCTGTGTATAACCCAAATTCATAGCCCTTGACATAGCTGTCAGCTTCCACTGCCTCCGCTTCTAAATTTGTATGATCTTAGCATAATTAGCCCAGTTTTTGTCATACCACAACTGCTAAGTATGCAGTGGCTGTGGCGTGTTATGGCTCCTCTCGGAAGCAGATGACATATCATGAAATATTTATTAAAAAAAAAGCAGTGCAGTCTTCCTTAATTATTACCACTGACTGCTTTCTCCTCAAAGTCCAGGAGAGGTGAGTCAGTGTGCTGCAGAACTGCTTGAATATGATAATTTCCTTTTGATCTTTAATTTTCTTCTTACGCACATTTTATGGCTTCTTTTAAAAGCTCCACTCAGCCTCACTGGCTGCTTGTTTATTTCCCCCAATCTGCAAGGCCTTTTGTTTTATCCTTTACAATTTCCTAGGCTGATTCAAATGAATATATATTGCCCCAACGGCTCCAGCTTAATAAGACTATTACTGCTCATTAACTCTCATGACTAGAATTAGCCAGAAAATATGCACTGGAGTTGTTTCCTGTTTTTGTGTATTAATATTTTAAAAATTACTTCTTTTTCTAGAGCCCCTGAAGTGTATTTTGGGGCATGAGGTCTTTGGGCTGAAGTTAATGACTACAGGTCACTGCTGTGGAGGGCCTGTTTTGTCACTTAGGCAAGTTCTTGGGTGGGCAAGGAGAATTAGACAAAGTGCTTCAGCTATTTGTGGGACCCCAGAGCTCACAGAAGGGGAATAGTTGATCTCGTTCTTTTTCTCAGCCTGGTTCTTACCTCTGTCTTGTTTCTTTCCTTTTTTCCCTTTGTCCCATAGCTCCCTTCTATGTGAAGATGAGAAACTCATTTCATAAACTGTCATGTGTTACACCTCCACAAAATGGACCCAGATGGAAAGCCTGTTCTGTGTGAAGATCATAGGATCATTCACTAGACAACCACATTACAGCATCTAGCCCTTTCTCCACTGTCACAAGCCTGCTTATTTTTGGAGAAGCTAAGGAAATGCAAATGTACGGAAACATTTTACACTAAGATCTCAAAATATAGCAGTCCCCCTTACCAGTGCAGGATACCTTCCAAGACCCCCAGTGACTGCCTAAAATCAAGCCTTCTACTACATATATATGGATATTCTGTAGTATACTTTTTGTATACATACACACCTGTGATAAATTTTAATTTATAAATTAGGCACAGTAGGAAATTAACAATAATAGCTCATAATAAAATTGAACAACTATGGCAATATTCAGAATAGTGTGCAATTTAAAACTTATTTTTAAAAAATTTGTTTATTTTTGAAATTTTCCATTTAATTTTTCAGACTGCAGTTCACCATGGGTAGTTGAAACCATAGAACATGAAAATGTGAAAGTATATTTACTATTACTCTCCCACTATATTAAGTAATAGTAGATCCTACACTTAAGAGTCCGACTTCATAGATGTAAGAATTTTTAAAATGAAAAACTAAAAACTAATTTTCCACTAAAATTCCAGTGGAAACTGTGGATAACTTGAGGGAGTATTTAATATATACAGAATATATATCATAAGTGAGACATAAAATATAATAGCAAAATGAATACAGAAAATGGACTGAGTCCAGAACTAGAAGTCTTAATACTATTAAATTCACCTGCATATACCCCCCAGTTAACTCCTCTGTTAAAATTTGTGCTTATTATTCTCTTACTTTTTACAAAAGAATATTGCCCCATTTGCATACATTTCCACACAATGTGTTATTTCATTTTGTTTTTAAACTCTCTAAAATGGTAGCATAAGTAGTTCTGTGACTTACTGTTTTTCACAGATATACCACAGTACCGTGATAACCAACCCACATGGTCCAAAAATCGCAAGCACATAAAAGGGCATATCACGTTATTGCCACTAATGAAATGATAAGAGCAAGCCTGACAAGCTAGTTGGATAGAATTCTGAAAGTCCAGATGCACAGTCAAATCCTACCTGGTCTTGACTGCTGCTGGTGGCAGTTGTCTCCTTCTAACAGTGGGGACAATCCCGCCATCTATGTCAACATTTGGAGGAGTTTCATCAAGTAGAGCTAACTGACCTGCACTGGGTTGTAACGGGAATGTTTTAAGGCCACTAAGATTTGGGTTGTTCTTTAAAGCATTTGTTTTTTGTTATCCTAATCAATACAGCTCCTTTCTATCCCAAATGCCTTTTTCTTTTCTCCCAGATTTGTGTGCTTTTTCAGTTTATCTATGGCTTAAACTCAGTAGAGGTTTGTTGACTTTACTGCATTTTTCAAAGAACTGACTTTTGGTCTAATGGATCATCTCTAGTCAAACAAACTTTGTGGCTTTTATTTCACTTAAAGTTTTATTTATTCTTTTTTCAATTTTTTAAAACTTGTTGCTCAGCTCATTAATATTCCACCTTTCTTCTTTTTTTATGCATGCATCCAGAACTACAACTGTTCTTGATTGAAGCATCAGTTTTGATCCATATCACGTCTCAACTGATGGTTTTATCAGTTAGGATGGCCTAGGTATGCTGCAGTAATAAACAGCTCCAAATTCTCTTTTAAGACAGCAGAGGTTGTATCAGACAAGTTGACAGTTGTTGCTATAGTGCTGATTTATATTTGCACTGATTTAAATTCCTTTTTCCTCCTTATTAATGGTACCTTAATCTAATACTAGGTGTGAAATCAGCTGTAATATACCTTAAGCTGTGGAATAACTCTATCCCAGAAGTGACTTATTGTTGCCTCTTCAGACATCCTCTGCGGGCTTATCTTCCTGGTGTTACTCCTCCTCTCCAGGTAGGGAATTTGAGACAGAAAGGAGTTTCCTACCAAGGCAGTAGCAGGTGGTGTTTGGCCCTGGGTGCTGAATTCACATGGTGTTATTCAACTGCCTGAGCCACATGCAGGCATTTCACAGAGCTCATGCAGTGTGCTGCTTCCACACACCCAATCCCCTTCCCTGGCCTGCCTACTTTGAAAGGCATCCAACAAATTGAAGTCCTATTGGATAGACTAACTCCCACTATATCTGTTGTACCCATATCCCACTTAAATGAAGTTCCTTTCATATAAATCAACATTGGAGCCTTTTATGATCCTACTCCACAACTTACTGGGTCTGAGGTGGGCAGCCAAGTGGGAAAGCTCCATGCAATGAGAATAAGGAGGATTAAGCAGATTTCTCACATTCTTGAATACTCTCGTGAGGCTAGATGCATTACAGTTCCTGGGCTTCCCATGACATGAAGGTTATAAGGCTCTTCATCTATAAAAGGTTGAAAACTATTGTAACAGGAGAGACTTAAGAGAATTTTTGTTTTTTTATTTGTTTTTTACAACCCTAAGCTCATAAAGACATAATCCTTGATAATTCAAGTCAGTGGCCCTACTAAGGATGAGAAGTGGAAATGGTCTGCCCTTGGGCAGGGATTTTTAAATTGCCAGCAAGGTGATAATAAAATACAGACTTGTGGGTTTTATTATTATTTACACATTTTCTATAAAAAAGGCATCATCTTGTTTCCTATATCTGGGACTAAATTCTTTCACCAGATACCTTTGGTGTGCCACTGGCAAAAAAAAACAGGCTTTTAGGGGGTTGAGGGCAAGAGAGGGAATGAGCAATAAATACAATGTTTATTGTGAATACCTGTGTGTCAAGAAGCAGAGTTATACTCATTATGCTATCTTGCTTATATCCCCATTTATTCTTTTTTTTCTTTTTATTCTTTGTCTCATTGCTGTCATTTATTTCACATATACATAAACATATATGCATATACACACATAAATGTACATAATCAAATACACGGTCACAAACTGTTAGAACAGTTAACTGTTAACTGATTCATTAAGAATAAGAAAGAAGGGCTCGGCGCCTGTGGCTCAAGTGGCTAAGGTGCCAGCCACATACACCTAAGGTGGGGGGTTCGAATCCCCAGCCCGGGCCTGCCAAACAAC